>NW_024499239.1:10525307-10932472 GCF_017590055.1 Onychostruthus taczanowskii | reverse complement strand
TTTATATGCGAAGTGGTTTTTTTTTTTTTTTTTTTTTTTGGAAAGAAGCACCATTATCCACATTTCTTGTTAGTGTCCTAACATTCAAGTAGAAGGTGCAACTTTTCATTTTCCCATTTACTTAAATACGTGTTAATTCAATGTGCCACAGAGAAAAAAAGTATTCTTAGAACACATTATCCTGTTGTAGGAAGACCTACAAACTTCAGTCAATCAATCCCCATAATCTAAGGAGACATGAAATGAAAAAAAAGCATATTCACAAAAGTGTTGAGTGATTGGCTTTTTCAAAAGAATTTAAAAAAAAGCAGAGAATTCAAGTGCAGCTTTATCTTAGATTGTTTTCCCACTTGCTATAAACTGTATGAAGATGCCCTTCCTTGAACTTTAATTTGCAGAATTTTGTATATATGAATATATATCTTGTAAGCAAAGAATGCAGGACATAGCCACTGGTGAACTCATATAAATATGTAGCCAGATTAATGTTAATGACTGCTCTGTTGTGTATGCATTTGGATACAGCAATTTGCATAGTTAATCTTAAGTAGATAAAGCATGGGCTTGTAGTTTTATTATTTCTATAATATGCTTCTTTTAAAAGTGTAAGAGCTGTAACCATCAGTGAATAAGTAATTTTTAAGGTTCTAAGAGTATCTACTATTAACAGCATGCTATGAAAATCTACAAGGAAAGTAGATAATTTGGATAATTTTTAGATTTAATTGAACAGCAATTTGTAAGGGGTTTGTTTTCTTCTGTTATTCAATTATTTTCTTCTGTTATTGTATTGTTATTCAATTTTTCCATACCTGTCAGATAAAGTTTCTTGTTCCATTGTGCTGATATGTGTTAATGAGTTTACAGTTGTAGATATTTCAGCTTCTTTTTATAATAACATTTACTTTTAAAAGTGTTCTGGGTTTTTTAGAATTAATATTTCATATATTCTCCAATATTTGCCCTCTGAATTTAACTTGTTATCACAAATGTGGTAACTTAAAATGTATTTAAACATGTATGTTAACCTAATAAAGAGTTTTCTAGCATAATTTCCATGCCACCCTGGTAAAAACAGCTGATGTAGAAAAACATTTATAAACCAATTAGTCATTTACTTCCAATTCCTCTGAATTTTTCTGGTTTTAATAGATGTAGGAGGAAAGCAAGAAACTCAAGAAACAGTTGTGTTTTCTGATTTGGTCTGCTTGTTCTTGTTTTTGGTGTATTTGTATAATACAGTTAGTTTCTTCTAATTAGCATCTGATTGTGACACAATTCTGTTGTGTCACAATAACAACATTGTAGCTGTGGTCTAATGCACTTCGAATAAAATTATATGTCTTCCTAGGACAACTTTACTCCAAAAAATGAGGGCAGACTGTAATTTTTTTTTCTTGCTCACAGTCATTGTGAGGATGGTTGTACCTCATTTCAGAAGTAAGGTCTCAGATTTAGATGCAGTAATTTCACAATAGCCTTCTCAGTTCTAGAATCTTCCAGTCAGATAATGCTTCAATCATTTTAATAAATATCTTAGTAGATAGATATGCATATAGAAATAGCAGAAAAACTTATAAAAATTGATTAGTACAGAATTCTTAAAAATGTTTGGCAAATGTTAATTTGACAGTTTACGATTTATGCACTTAAGCAGATTGAAATATTCACAGAAGTCAGAAATCCTCTGATCACTGTAAATATGTATAAATAAAATCACTTCTTTCCTTCATGCTGTAGGTTTTTTTAATATTTAATCTGTTACCCCCAAACTGATTTCAAGAATTTGTGTTTCAGTAAAGCAGAACTTCCAGAAAGAATGTCAATCTTCATTTGAAAGCCCTGGAAAACACAAGATAAAACACCTTGCTTAATTTGTTCTTGCCTTGTATGCAGTGGTAAGGTCTGAATCCTTCATGACATGAGTACTACCCTTGAATACTCATACACAAGAGATCTGTGGTATCTCACTGTGAAGAATCACTTTTCTAACAGCAAAGCTGTAAATCCCACAGGGAGTTGTAAAAGGAGTCTGTCATTCATTCTGAACATGAATACTTTATTCAGTGGAGAGGCTGGTCATTTCCTACCTTTTTGAACATAGATGTTTAAATCAACCAAAGATTTTTTGAAAACTTAAATTTCTTACAGAGATGCGCAAGTGAGGTAGCTATGTAATGGCAACTATAAGATTACAGAAGGTACAGTACACTGGCAACCAGAGCAGAGTGTGAAAGGTTAAACCACCCATCAACTTTTAATGCATAAATCTGTGTGGAAATCAAAAGGACTCTTCCAATTTGACTGTGTATTTCTTACTCTGTATTTCTGAACTTATTCACCTTCTATTTCACAGCTTTCCTATCACACAGGCATGTTTTATAAGCCTAGAAGAAGAAGGGATGAATAAAGCAGATGCATTTTCTTACTTCAGAGAGAGACAAATATCCCATCTGTTTCATAGAAGGCTAAGTAGATTTTTTTCCTGAAAACTACCTACTAGGCAATGTCTGCTTCACTTTTATTTTCAGTCTTGACTACATATCCACTTCAAATTCAGAATGTTTTTCTTTCAACTTATTTTCCCTTAAGGTGTTCAAAGGTGTGAATATGTAATCAATGCCAGTAATTATGTAGAACATTCTTTCCACAGAATTTTTGTGAAGAAGCAGCAAAACTCTGTTTCCAAAAGTGCAAGTGCATACAATACCATTAACTTTACTTTACTCATTTCTCCCCAACCCTGTCACATTTCCAATAAACAAAAAATGCATAAGTGCTGATGAGTTGTTTTCTTTTACTTAGAAGGAAAACAAAACAAAACAAAACCCAGAGCTACTATATACCATTCCCAGCACACAAGCAATTTCTGAATTGGGTTGAATATTTCAAACACAATAAAGTGGTTGAATGCTTACTATTTACGGTTGCAAATAGATACTACAGAACTTCCAGAAATTGCTTCTACTTCAGAGAAGTAACCTTAGAGAAATTTGCAAAAGGATTTTGAAATGCCAGTTCACATAAGATAACAGGTACAAGGAAGATTGACTTTCTCCAGATTATTCTGCACGACTCCATGGTATCTAAACGCTTTTTTTGCATTCTCACATAATTGGAAATATCTTTTTTTTCTTTTTTTTTTTCCCAAATGGTTGATGACAATAGCACAACATCTCAGATATCTGGATTACTGAAAACTTGGAAAGTGCATTTTTCAGGCTCTGGAGCATCTTATCTGAGTTTATCTTTCTGGGCTTTACATCTGCCACAGTTTTCCAGGGCAAGATGCACATTTAAAAATTGTCTAATTCTGTCTGTTTAAAAGTAAGTTGGTGGTTATCTACTTTTCTTTAAATACATTAATCATTTATTTAAATAAACAAAAACATCTAATTTTTCTTTCAAAGTAGAATTACAGAGACTTTGGCTAAACCCAGAACCCCTTGACCAAATAATGAAAATAATTGTTAAGAATCAAAATGGATTGGAAAAGCAAAATGATCACACTTCTCCAATTAATATATTCCTGACACAAATTATGAAACAAGCTTTCATTTATGGACATTAATTTTTATCTAAAAAAAAAAAATTAATGCTCACTTTTTTCTTACAGAGAAATTATACTTTTCTATATGCATATAGAAAAGTGCTCTTTTACTTAGTCACATTTAAGTAACTAATATTTTCTTTATTTCCTATCAAGCTTTCTTAAAAGCCTTCTTTTCTCTAGTTTATACCATACTCCACAAAAAACCTTACCTATTTATTTATGAGCTTACTGATCCACTCATATTTTGCAGAACAGAGACTTTTTTATTTGTTTTTTGGTAGCATTTTAATTTTTTCATAGCAGTCAAATAACTTTTTTGCTATATATCACCATGATCCTTGATTGGTGGGCTTTTGAAATGGCAATCCATCACTTTGGGGAGAGCATGACAACTTTTTCCAACATCACAAGTTAGGAATCATTAGGAAAAGTCATCAGATTACCTGTGTGTTTTAAATGAGAACAAGGTGAATGTCTGAAATTTTTCACTAACTTTCCTGTTAGTGATGTTGTTTTTCATTTTAAGCCATACTGCAAACCATCTGGGGCCAATAGAAGCCTTTTATTTGACTTTAACCTGTCTAAGATGAGGATTTGAAAGAGGAAAATAAGGTACATAAAAGTTAAGTTAAAATTTCTCAGAGATACTCTGGAAACGTAAAAATGCATGAGAGAAAAATAAGGGAAGAAAATTGTTCCCTTATGGTAGTGAGCAAACCACTGACATTTGCATGCTTCCTTGTGCACTCTTTAATATTGCCATGACAGTCTCAGTATTCAGTTTCATAAGGTTTTTGCTTTCATATAGGAATTTCAATGCCTTTATAAAAGAGTGTCCTGGCCATTCTGTACTGAGAAGTAGCTCATCCATATAATTGGAAACTTCAAGCAGTTTTATTAAAGAAAATGTTCTTACTGAAGAAGACCAATGCACTAGAGTTAAATTCAACTCCTAAGACTTAGGAAGCAAATTTTTAAGATCTTGGCTCTCTGCTGTCCCTTCAAGTGTAACTACAGAGAATTTCCTATACATACATAAAAGATGATCATGCTGGGACAAACTAAAGATTTATCTGGCAGAGCAACCTGTCCACGCAGTGGCCAACAAAAAATGCTTAGGGAAAGACTGTGAAAGAATGACAAATATGGATTCTCATTTTCTGGGAGTAGAAGTTTAGAAGTGCATTTAATACCTTTTTTTTTTTTTTTTTTTTCTCAGTTCTTTTTTCTAAATATAAAAAATTAAGATTATTTTTCCTGGTATAAACTTATTGCATGATAAAACAGTGATGTCCTGATGCATACAACCAATCCATTTATATATTGGTGTGCATATATTAGCATTTGGAAATATTCATGCAGGTGTTTATATGTGGAAACTTGGGCCAACTCCCCACCAGAAACCAGGACCTAGAAGTGTGTTCTTAAGTGACTGCTCACTTATAAACTCATGTATACATGAAAAAGAGAAGATTTATTAGCAGTCTCATTATGTACCTGTCATACAGAAATTGACTGAAATGGTGATGATACCTAGGGAAGTGACAGAAACACTCATGGCTATTTTTTTACTAAATATATGGGTGTTATTCCAGTTTTGTTAGTGAGAATTTTGTGTGCATATTGAGAAGGAAATAAATCAGCCTCTACTGCAGTACTGAAAGTGTGCAGGTGTTCCCACTTTTTTTTTTCCTCATTAAACACCTCATCTGTAATTTCCTCATGTATTCATATTCCCTAGAACTCTCAGCTGAACATTTTTTCCACATTAAATCCTCATAAGCATTTATAAAAACTTGATTCTCTGGTAAATAGTGGGTATCTCTTCTGTAAAAGAAAAAAAGAAAAAAAAGAAAAAAGAAGACAGCAATATGGAACATTTTAAGAACAAATCATAGATCTTAGCAATTTCAGTATTAAAATCTGCAGCACTTAATGGCAAAGTATCCTCTGTGTATATAAACTACCTAATTTCTTTACTCTGACAGAATAATGTCTAGAAACTGAAATGTAACTCGTCTGTTTTTCATTTATTCAGAACATTTGATATAGCTCAGCCTTCATTTAACACCTGAAATTTAGTCTCCATTTTTCAGATTTTTCCTGCATGACATTTTCTGTGACTTGAACCTTCCAACCCCTCTCTGAAATGAAAGCACATTCATACCACCTCATATTTTTTCCTGTCATCTAGAGGAAACATGGAAGAGGATCTGTCTAGTTTATTTCAGAAAGACTCTGTCCTTCATAAATATAATTTTTTCCTGATTATATCTAAGCTAAATTCTGAAAATATTTTTTTCAGTTCAAAG
This sequence comes from Onychostruthus taczanowskii, assembly GCF_017590055.1. Classification (NCBI taxonomy): domain Eukaryota; kingdom Metazoa; phylum Chordata; class Aves; order Passeriformes; family Passeridae; genus Onychostruthus; species Onychostruthus taczanowskii. Next base: position 10,926,607 of record NW_024499239.1, on the reverse strand, counting down.
ATTTCCAAAAGCTGTATTCTTACCAGTGGGGTGGACATGACTTGCTTCAATCTGGTTTGCAGAAGAAATCTCTGCATCTGGGTTCCAGGTGCTAAGTGTTGTGTCAAATTACTCCACATAGGGAGTTGCTTCTGAGCCGTGGTTATCTGCAAGCTCTGCTGCTGTGCAGTGGTGGCAGGAATGCAGCTGGCTCCCTGCTCTGGAGCCCGTGCAGTGCCTCATGCAGGAACCCAATGGTGTCCATGTGAGCAGGCTGTAGAGCAGAATGGAGGAGATCACTTGAACTAGGTGAGAGGATGGAGTTATACCCAGAAGTATGCTCAACCACAAGAAGGGAGAATGACACACGCCAAAAAAATGCCTGCTCTGCTCAGAGCGCAGATTTTTGGAGACTCTTCTATCACCTACTATTGGTCTCACCTGCAGCTTTCTGTGTCAGTGGTACCAGTCTATCTGAAATGAGGTAACAATTGTTCTAAGCTGCCAAATATTGATATTGGCTTTGTTATCGCTATCTCTGGCAGCAGATGTGCAGAAGCTTCTTGTCTTAATTAAAAAAAAAAACAAAAACAAAAACAAAAAAAAAAAAAACAAAAACAAAAAAAAACCCCAAAAACTTCAAAGCTGCTCATCTTTCATTTAGTATTAGATAATTAATTGATTTCCATATCACAGGCCTCTGACCTTCCAAATGTTACATGTTGACTGAATTTTCTGACAAGTGTGCTGATAGTCAGTCCTTAGCAGTGCAAGCATATTTTGCACTTCACACTTTTGCCCATATTTGAGTTAACAGGAGAAATGTCACATCATAAGTCTTAGGCATATGGCAGAATTCCATCTCTTTCTGTTCAAATTAAGCTTGAAAGTACTGCATAAAGATATGATTTCTTACAAGAAGAAAGTTTAATTCATTTGCATTCAAGGTGAGGCAGTTGATAACTTTAGATCTTTAATTGTTAATTTAGCAATACTTTAGTGGGATGTAAGATTGTAAATGTAATTTTTGTGGGGTAAAATATTAATATTCAGGTGAAAATCTTATTCATTCTTCTAGAAATTTGCTTATATTAGCTTATGACGCTAATGTTGCATTTAAAAAGAGGTGAAATCTGACAGTAAGAATGAGTATAAATGGATTATATATTTTAAAACAGAATCATACTGGGCTTACACATTTAAAGCATATACTGTATTTTTTTACATTTCTACTAAATTAATAAATATGTCAACCATTTCCACATGCATAAAAGTATTCTGCTGTATTGCTGTATAGTTTACTTTAAATTGTGTGTTCTCTACAAACTGCTAAACAGGTAAGTGGCAAAAAATCCTTTTTCACGGAACAGAATGTTATGATTGCACTGAATCTTGGAGTATCAGTATTAGATTTATAAGTTAAGGAATGGAGAACAATTTGCATTGCTTTTAATATAAAACACAGCTGATTTTAGTATCACCAACTAGTTCTTAGATAATTCTTACACACAATAATTGTCATCTACATTAGTATTTATTATATTCCATAATTTCAAAATTTGTCAAGTTTGAAATAAAATTTACCTTGCTAATCTATTTTGGGAAAAAGTAAAGACAAGAGCAATTAAAAAAAAAGTACACAAAACCCTTTTAACCTAGGCTGTCAATTTTCTGTCAAAACCAAAATATCTTCATGACATTTTGTTGTGTTACTTTGATAGGATGGTGAAATTCGGATATACTGAAGAATATAAGGGGACAATTGCAGCTAATTATCTAGAAAAGCAAAGTAGACCAATGCTAGAATAAAGTGATACTTCTATGATTTCAGCCTATGTCCTTATTTCAATGACAATTATATCATTCCTCCATATTCCGTATTTGTACAACCAAAAGATGGCAGTGCTTCATCAACAATTCCCACAAAGTTTAAGTTTATCTTTAGGTCATCATTTACAATACAGGAAAGCTTTAAGAAAATGCACAGTTTTACAAGATATTCAGTCTCCCCCTCTAGGCAAATTACAAAGGGAATAAAAAGGGTTCCAATTTGTTTTTAAGGTGTTTTGGTTCTCTGATGTTTTACAAAGCTTACTTGATTAATTATTTCTGTCTCACCAAACAAGATTTTGTAGACTACTTAGTAAATAGGAATAAATTACCTCAATTTCTCCTATTCTAAGCACCTATTAATTTAGGTATTTCTGTATCATCTTCTTTATAATCTTTCCTCAAACTCCTGATGTTAAAACTGATACCAAATCACTAACCATTTTAAATAGAAACCAAAGAGAGTAAAATTTTTTAAATTTTTGTTTGAACCCACTAATGTAATTTTAGGTGGTTTTCCTCTCTGATTAAAACACAGGAACTGATGGGGTTTTTTTTTCATAAAAAACATGTCTCATGCGCCTGTTTCTGTCTATTCTTTTTCCATATTTATTTTCCTTGGAACATTTTTTTCTTTTAAAAAATTTTTCGCAGCAGCTCAGTATCATAAATATTTTGGCAGAGTCTATGCCAGTGTTGCTCAGCATGTATGTGTCATAAGCATGAAACAGATCTGTACTGTTTACCATGGCCCTAGATTTGCTTTATTTTATGATGCTTCTCAGAGATATGTTCTATTTCATGTAAAACCTCTTCCTGTAAATAAGAAAACAATGAAATACCAACTGATATACATACAAATTAATGAAGAGTCATATTAGAATTTATTAAATCATACTCTTTTAATCCATTTATCTCTTTTAATTCATTATATCTACCTTGTTCAGTAATGTTTTCTGATCTGACAGTTTGGTTAAAAGGTTAATTAAGACCTTTATGCTTCATTTATTCTTTCTTGAAATGAGGATACAGATTCTAATATTTCATAAATAATTTTTGAATTATACTGCTAAGTTATATAAACACACACATACATAAATATAAAGATGTGAAAATCACAGGATCTAGGATCATAGAATTTGGGTTGGGTTGGAAAAGACTTTTCATATAGTTCCAATCCCTCTGCCATGTGCAGACACCTGTCACTAGAAGGAGCTACATATTATGCGCAGTGTTTTATATATTTCAACATCAGTAACATATTTGTTGTGCTCTCTAGTCTAAATTTTAGAAATGGAGTAATCTAACCTGATATTTGTCATCCTCTAATATCCTTACATATCATGTATAAACACAGAATAAGTAGACTTACTATTTAAAGATGAAGGTGCTCAATTTTCTGAAACTGATAGCCCAGAAATGCGCAGCAAACTGAACATCAGAACATTATGTACTTATTCTTTACTATGAATTCAATTTCTTGAATAGAAACACATCTCACCTTTTTTTGCTAACGTGACTTTTTGCGCAAGGGGATGTATGTGTCTTGAGATATCTATAATGCAGTTTACAAAAAGTATTAAAATAGTCTTTTGAATAAAAATTAGATTTCTGCCAGCTCACCTGCTAGTTTCTGGCAGCTCACTTGGTTGGCTCACAGATAAGCAGATTTTGGTTAGGTTGATTGAATAACAGCATTTATATTTGCTCATCAGTCCATATTCACAGAAGTGTCTATTTTGCATGATGCAAATCCCTGGGCTTTTTGCCTCTTGTGCTTTTAACACATGTACACACATATAAATTCATTTAAACAAAACTTCATCTATTCAGAACAAAGTAGCTTGTTCTCAGGTAGAGCTTGTCACTAGACATGCTGCAGTTTTCATCTGAAAAGTTTTTTTCCATCAGATGGTAGTAACCTGGGAAAAAATTATTTCTATTAACAGTCATCTATCTGAGGGGAAAAGCAATTTAAAAAAAAAAAAAAGAGTAAGGATACACTTGCAATCATGAGAAAGTGAAGGAGCAAAAATGCCTGCTCCTTCAACACCAGCAACTTAAAATGTTGCAGACTAATTAAAGTTATTTTTTTAGCCTGGTAAAATTTCAGTCCATACTCTCCTTCACCATACATCTGCTATAGATAAGATGAAACCAAACTGTTTGAGTTTACTTTAATGACTTAAAATGTCTTTTAACAATGCTTCTCACCTGAAAGAGCCTTCTAATTTTAGATCAAATTTGGAATCTAACACTATGGAAACAAAATTCTTCACGTAAAAGACACAATTTTCCAGTTTCTGACGGCAACAGATTTCCTCCTACACTAATTATTTTACCTCTTAACCTGTACATGATCTATGACATTTTTTTCCCTGAGCAAGTTCTTTTTTAAGATAATGATATTCAGTAACTCTCAAGCCTTCTTATCCTGAATTAGATAAATGCCACAAAATCTAGATATCTGTGAGTCCACTGTTTGCAATCAAAATTAACTTTTTTCCTAATCTTAACTAAGAGTGTCCTTTGGCTATTTTGGATGTCACTTGGATAATGTTAGCATTTAGACATAACTGGAACACAAATTTAGCCTACATAATAAAACATTACAAAGCACATTAAGAAACCTTACATTGAGATGAAAATTACTATTTACAAGCTAAGGATTAAGTTTGTGTTAAACATAACACAACAAGCATATAACGATGTACCATATGGTAAAGATTTGCATTTTCATTTTATATTTATACAGACATGCAAGGATAGCTTCAGAGAAAAACAGTCCATATCTCATCTCCTTGATAATGTTTGTGTGTACAAATCAGCTCTTGTTCAAATTCCCACTGTCTCACACCTCAGCACGTCATACTGTTCTTTTGATTTGGTAAATGTAAACTCTTGGCACATTTTAATGTAAAATATCCTTTTTCTTGGTGTCTGCATTCACCATGTCCTCTTTCCCCATGTTTTTTGTTCTGTTAGACTAAACACCACCTGATTACCTTGTATTACCCAGCTTAATGACTTATCCTATTATGCCTTTTGACTCATCAGTGCTACATTCAATATGCCCCTCGTGGCAATGTCTTTTACAGAGGCTGAATTTTCTGTCAAGTATCTCCATGCTTTGGCTCACCATGGTAAACTGATACATTATGAATAAAATAGCACAAGTGAAAGTTAATAATAGTAATAACATTAATGCCCTTTTACTTGTTGTGAGAGATATTGTTAAAAAGCTATGTGCAATAAGCCATCACCAGTGCACAGGATGTTTTACTATAATCCACAAAATTAGGGTGAATAGTTTTTCATAAGATATAAAAAATGGTTTTTTTTACCTAGCCAATCATTTTCAGAGTTATTAGAATGCTATGTGTAGTGCAAAGATCTAGTCTATGTAAATACAAACACGTATCTAGCAGAGCTCAGAAGTGTCCAGGTTAATACTGTGCAAAGCCAATTTGACATGGTAGAGTTTGTGAGCCTGGGACCCGTATGATTTTGCATAAAATATTTCTGGACTTCTGTTGATTCTAGAGAAAATATAGCAGCTTTTACAAAATACTCCAAATGGGTTACTAAGTCCCCTGGTTTCAGGCTAGGTTTACTATGTTTAGCCATCTATATCATGACATGAGTATTTCTCCCAATTCCTGTGAATAGGTAATAAACTGGTGATTCTATATTGACCCTCTGGATTTGGTGCACTGTAGTAAAATAATTTTTTTTCACTTTCAATTTTTGTTTCTTGTTTAAGATTTTAAGAGTGGCAGATCACATATGGGCCCTTGAATATTTTTCGTAATTTTTTCTTGTTCAGGGAAATAGATTTAGTATTGGCTGCACACTTCATAAGTAGATGAAGATGTAAGTCAATATTACTAAGAATTACTGAATTGCTATGGAAACATAACTCATCAGAACACTGTAAATAAAGGAGAGTTAAGCAGGATAAATCCAGCCTAAAGACATCATCAAACCATGTCCTTTTTGTGCTCGCATCTTGGTAATGTAACAGTGGAGAATCTAAATTAGCTGACTTAGAGCATCTTGGAATAACCACAAGTATATCCTACCAAACTGCAACATCTGTCCACTGCATCACTTACTGCCCGCCATCAAGATTAGATGTTACCACAACGATATTTAATTGCTTTTGTTATTTAGTCGTACTTTTTAATCTCTTCCCTTTCTTTTTTTCCTATTCTGCACAAATCAGCATTGTTACTCCAGCTGTGAGAATAATCCTGCCTACCGTACAGTGTTATGATTATAGTCTGTGCTCTGAACTATCAATCAGCTTATCAAGAACATTATAAGCATTTAATAGAGATATTGAATATATTTTTTGAGTCTTTAAACTTTCCTGTTGTATCTATTCTTGAGAAGATGAGAAATTCTTGTCTGAGAACCAGAATAGAAATATTTTGTAATGTCTCATTTTCTAAAAATTTAAAATCAAGGAAGACAAAATATGAACAGCTATACTACTAAGGTTAGAAGCAAATTTTAATTGAGGATCCTTCTCAATATATCTTCAGTTTTAATTAACTGAATAGTTTGAATTCCATATTGCTACAAAATTTTCTCATTCTTAGATTGGTCCTTCCTAGGACAAAAAAAGGAAAAAATAAGGTATAAAATGTTGATATGCTTGGCATCCAGTTTGCTTTGAGATTTGTTTCAAGTTGTTTTTCTTTCACCTGTGTCCGTTGACTGAGCTGAATTAAAGTGACTTTACTAAGGGATTAGCCGTATAATCTCTATAAAAAGTTACTCTTTCTTACTTACACCCTGGCATTTAAATCTTTCTTTCCATTTAATTGTACTTGAGCTTTCACACAGGTATTATTGTTGAAATACTTTAAAACCATGACCCATTGCTAAGGTATATTCATTAAGTAGGAAGAAATAAAACCATTCTCATTATTGGCCCTAATTATAAAAAAGAGACATACTAAGCAAAGCCCAGGTACTGGTAATATATTTAGTAAGAAAATCTCTTGTCCGATTACACATACTATTTCAAGAGGAGACCTATAGCTTTCAAGCAAGCTAAAGCACTTTTTTATATTACATAATCTTTAGGCTGATCTGCCCACAGGTCAGATTCTTCCCTAAAGTAAGTATTTTAAATCAATGGGGTCATACCAGTAAACACATAATGCATATGATTGAGCCAAAGAATCACAGAATATTTAGAGCTGGAAGGGACACACAAGGACCATTGACTCAAACTCTTTAGTGAGTGGCCTGTACTGGGACTGAACCTGAGATGTGGGCTTTAGCACCATGGTCTAATCAACTGAGCTAATCTTAAGTCCTGAAATTATTATAGTACTGTTCAATACATTATTAAATAAATTAAATTAGTGTTCTCTTAAAAATGAACCTTTTAAATATTGTAGCTATAAGCAATATCAGGAACCAATTCAGTTATATATTCATTAGTGTTATTGTAACATGTTCATAACAACAGAAAGTACCCTATTACATCTAGGAACACAAAAAATTGCACATGAACAGTCGAACACCTCTTTCATGTACCTTTATTTATTGATGCAGTCTTTTATATATAATCAATTTAGAACATACTCCAGTCCACAGCATATGTGTCATCACTGTTGCCACATTAATTATGAAGATCCCGAGATAGAATTTTCACAGATTTGGGGAATTTTTGGCTGACTACTTTCTGTTCTGTTAAGAGCATACACTTAAAAAGAAAAAAAAATCAAATAATAATGAAAATATTCTATCCATGAATTAAAGGTAAATAAAAGTAAATTTGTCAAAAATTAGATAGCCATATCAAGATTTACTATTTAGGGTCAGAGTGTTTATTGGTTGTTTTTTATTACAGTGAGGGTTTCTATTAAAAACTATCAACTCCACTAAACATATACTACTTAGTAGGTTTTTGAAATCAAGATTTAAATATAGATTCATAGAGCATGTGAAAAAGTAACTCCATGAGTCAGCTCTTAAATTTCTGTAAATCAGTTTACTCTCATTTACTTAACTCAGGATCTGATTTTGAAAATACAATATGGAAATATGGCTCATCATAGACATGACCAGAAAAACTAAATTATTTTTTCAGAAAAAAATTGTGCTCTTTTCACTTTGTCAGATAGCTGTACTGAGGAGAAATGGTATAAGCCACAGTGACATCTGAGAAATTCTAAGTAGCCAGGGATTTACTAATCCTCTTTTAAGCGTACTGAAAAATGTGGAATAGGGAAATGAAACTGAAGAATAGCATTTTTATGTGCATCCAGCCCTGTCTCTCTAGATAGAAGTGTGAAGTGAGGACTGCTTAAATGGGATGGAAGAATGTGATGAAAAGCAGGATGAAATCTATCCACCATGTGACCAAGGCAAAACACATTATAGAGCTAAAATAGAAAGGCTTAAACAGTAAATATTTCCCAAAACATGAAAAGAATTTGCCAAAAATCTTGATAGGTCAAAAAAGAACCACTGAGGCATTTAAAATTTACTATATTTTATTTGATACATCATCTGTATTATCTGTCTCCAAACACTCAATGTTTTTAAGGAAAAAAATTAAGGAGTCTTCCCTAACATCACAGGTTCCTTTCTGATTCTCCTCATCAATATGTTAATATATTTTCTGTTCTATTTTCCCCTGAAATTTCCCAATTCAATTTGAAATTTTATCCTTCTGGATGAGTGAATCCTAAAAAAAAAACCCCAAAAAAACCCAAAACAACAAAAACAAACTTAATTTCTCTTATTCAATTCAAAAATCAAAAAGCAGAACTAAGCTTTGCTGAGAGTGAATCTAGAAAGATCTAAATTGTAGCGCAACAGGATGGCTCCCTGGGGACAGTGGGGCTATGAGCATGGGGATTCCCCCATTTTGGCAGCTGGGGCAGGTCCCACACCCCAGCAGGAAGAAATATACATGTACCTAAATACACACTTTCATGCTGAGGAGAAAATCAAACGCACTGAAAGATATTTTTTTCAATTTCTTTGTAAAGCTGACAACTCAGAATATAAAAACTGCCTGTGTACTATGAGATGTCATGTTTAGTAAAAATATTCTCAAAACTTTGTTGGAACAGTTATCTTTACTTCAGATACCTAAAATACCTTTATTTGGGTAGATAAATGAAGGGAAATCTTGAAACAATATATTTTGGATTTCTGGTTTTGTGCTGTCAGTAAAAGTACCAGTAAATGAACTTCTACTAAAATAAGGAATAGCAGCCACTTCTGGTTGAGTGGCATAACTGGATGAAGGAATCTTCTCACAAAAGTGCACAGCTCTTCTATCTCAAATTGTGTGTTACCTTAATGAAGTTTTTAACTGGATCAATTATTTGGAAAAAGTATGTTTACAGATTAAAAAAAAAAAAAAAAGGTATTTGCAAACAAATATGCTAAATATTTTTGTCCATTTTGCAAAAAAATCTGTCCATGTTTTACAAAAAAATTTATTGAAAACAAGGAAGATAGCAAAAGATTCAAGAATATCATTCAGATCACTGAACACTTTACCACTGAAAATCAAAATTCCTGCTCTATGGGTAGGCAGCTTCAGCTGCATGGACTCAGGAGAAACACATCACACAAGCAGATGAAGTGATGGTGACTGGGCATTTGTGACGTTGGAGACAATGATTAGCAGGCTACTGTTGAGAGCTTTGTAACAAGCTGGCTCCTGGATAAGGGCCACAGCCAGATTAATCTGCCCGAGATACAAACAGGGGAAATGTAGAGGATTTTGTAGTTAGTTAGCTAGCTAACAAAGATCATGCTGGAAGCAAGAGGGAGACGAGGATAAAAGCGGCAAGGTCACTGTGCCCTTGCCGAAACTTGAGGTTGTGGGAGAGGTTCGTTAGCTAGCAAGAATGAAGGAAGGATAGAAGAAACCATAACAAGGTGAACACAAGAATGTAAACGTAGACATAGTTGACTGATAAATGACTAACCAATGATGAGTCCAATTTTTGCAATATGCATTAGCCTTATTAACACTGCTATAAATGTGTGTGCCTATCCAATAAACTTTTGAGACTTGTTGTTCATCATCTGGTGTGCAAGTCTTCCTTCTCCATCAGGCTACCTCAGCCACTCTTTGTAAGGGCCCTAAACTGTTAGTGCAAAAAACATACTATATCATTAAATAGATACAATTTTCTCACATCACAGATAATCATCGTTAACCTTTTTTTTTTTATTCTTGCTAATTTCTAAGACAACATAAACCCCAAATTTTCTCTCACTGAAATATTTTATAGTCAATTTTGTATTAACGTACTGTATATAGCATAGCCATCACTGACTTCTTAGACATAAATCACCATGTAGAAGACTGTCATGCTGTTTCAATTATTTTTAAAAAGATATATCGTAATAAGAAGTTTTAACTTTCACAGTCACAATGTCTTAATAATAATAATTTCAAGTGCCTCATATAAAAGTTTTGAAGGCTGAAAAATAACTTCTAAATATAGTGTTCCATCTGTTGGTCTCTTTTGTTCAGCAAAGTGTTCTGTTTTTAAGATGCTAGTCAGTTACAGAAATACTACATTTATGAAACAATCCAGGCAAAGAACTTTCCTAGTCAGAAGAGCTTGAAATCTAAGAAATTATTTACAGGAGAATTATCCATTGAACTTGATGAGGTATTCAAAACAGGAGTGGGTGGTGGGGTGATGATGGAAAGGATGTCGCTCTACTCTATAATTTAATGATTTGAAACAAGAGCATAAGGATAATTTTTACTTCATTTTCTCTCTTGAATATTTACTTTTAATTACAATTCCAAGCTGAATCCAAAACTCTAAAAATGTTAAATCTGATTTTAGATGTGAAAATCTAACTCATGTTCTGACTATAAATGTTATTTTTATTAAAGTTCTCAACTCTGACTTGAACACAGGAGTCTGGAGAAGCCAACTATTTTTATATAAACCTACTTGTGACAAAGCAGTGTTTGATAGAGATGTCATAGCAGAAGTCAATGAGATAATCTGGAGTACAGTGCTTCATATTATGATTCTTTAATTCACCATGATGCAAAATTAGTTAATTTCTATTTGAGGAGTTTACTGTCTAGAGTTCCTAACTGGCAAAAGTAATGTAAACCTCAAAATGAGGATATTGTCTCAGCATACTGTATCAATCAATATGGATATGCTTATTATAGGATTTCCTATATCTCACAATTCTGCTCTAGAGGTGAGCTACCTAGAAGTCATGCATTTCAATGTTTGATTTGCATATGCCAAAGTCCTTTGGGTAAAACAGTGTCTTCCTTGTAAAGCACACAGATCTATATCTAAGAGCAGTGAAAAAAATGTGCAGGAAAAAATTGGTGTGTTATTGTTTTACAAATATCTGCTTCAATTATTCTATTTATGTGTACTTGTGTCAGCCTTTATTGGACATTCAGATATTTAAATGGTGTAAAGAATAAACAACAACTTAAATGTTCAAATTAGACCTTTTAAAAAATGGTATGCAATAAGGTAAACAATAATCACATGCCTTCATATATTGATATGTAAGCACTGATATATAGGCAGAGAGATTTTCTAATGATTGGTTTTCTAACATTTTAGGAAGTGTATAATGAAAGCTAATTTTAAGAGTTCTATTTAAATAATATATTTTTCTTAGGACAGACTTTTACTACCTGTACCTACATCACTTTTTTCAAAGTTTACAGCCTTTAAAGCATAAGTTTTGAATAAGATGTTTTTTCAGCCAAGGTGTGATTATAACACAAAACTATAATTTTTTCACATTTTTTGTGTCATGGAGTTATGCTTTGGTTTTGAGTATCCGCAAGCACATGGTCTAGAAGCTTATTGTATGATCAGAGTGTTTTTATGATTCTTTTGTGAGGTTTAGTATATTTTTTTTTACTAACATTAAAAAATACTATAGAACTTAAAAATAATCAAAATACTTATTTCTTCTTTGTGCTGTAGTTTACCTGTTCTTGGTTTTCTTTTTGCTACCTCATTGAAAAACTTTAACACATGCAGGACTGATAGTCTTATAATTGCAAATCCAACCTGTCATCTGTGTCTCCAATGAGAAGGGATGACCTGGAAGTGGTCCTGGATGTCACTGAAGTCGACAAATCCATGATAGCACTGCCAAGATTACTAGCAAGGTAACTAGTTACTGCCACTAAAGGAAAAGATAAAGCAGCTGAAGATGTCTTGTGACCGGGATTGCCCAGCTCATCTCAGCCAAAAAACCTGAGTGTTCTTTGGTCAGTATCTTTCAGCATCAAAACAGTAAGACAAAAGTTATGAGTGATCTTGTTTCAGATTTTCATGCTGCAGGTTTTTCTCATTTTCTTTTTTCACCTTTGCATTTCAAAGGTTACCTGCTTCAGTTTCTAGCATTTGGAAAGATATTTTCCTAGATGACCTCTGTGTAGTTTGTCCCAAATAATAGTTATTATTTACATGTACACCATTCATGCCAACCCACAGCTCTGCACTGAAGTTTTACTGTTACTCTGAGAAATTAGTTTAGGTGCACCTGACCTCTCCAATACTTAGAGAAATAAAAACTATGTATAGATAACATTCATTTCAATCTATATTTCATGCTTTGCTACAGTTTTTACAGCATCCATTTGCCTTAGGTAGACCTGGATTCTTACATATTAATGAACTATTAGCCAAAAAACTGAAAACATCTGTCCATCAAATAACAAACCAAAACAAGACCCAATAAGCTCAGCTATCCAAGAGGCAAGGGGCGGTCAGAATTGAATTGGGCCAACATGCAGGGTTTCTATGCCTGATAGTGCTGCTGATTTCCATAATCATTCTGTTATCTTTATGCCACGGTCTGAAACTAATTAGCCTCACCAGTTCTGAAGAAAAGGAGTACTGGTTCCATGGGGAGATAATTTTTGTTAAGATCAGAGAGGACCATAACCCAGGAGTTTCTGGACCCAGGGGTAAGATACATGTGAAGGACACAGAATGTTGAAATCATAACAGTGATCTAAATAAGACTGAACATTACATCAAAACTAAATTATAACATCTCAGGTGAGATTCCTAGTGTTTCACCATTCCTGTGTCTCTGTCTCCATTAAAAACACTGGAAGTATCTTTGAAATGTCTTAGCTTGATACAGATGGCAGTAAGGATTTTTCCACTTTAATTTAGAGGTATTTGTCAAACAGGAAAATTGATCTTATTCAGGTTTACATTCTGCCAAAATTGCATAAAATCTCCAAATGCTATTGTAATGCAAATAAAGTACAATAATGCTAACAATGAGTTGTATTCTTTTTATGCACAGAAACAGGGTAATTCTTCCTTGCCTTTAACACATTTCCAAATGTAATATTCATTGTAAATGTAAAAAACTCTATTTACTTCTAGTATCAAAGTCTATTCAGAAATTATTTCAAAATCAAATAGATGCCTATGTTAGCCATCTAGAAGTTAATAACAATTTTCTTTTAGATCAACATCCTGATATCAATCTTTGTTACAGTGATTGTAAAATATATTTTCTTTTGCTTTCAGAGTAATTTTTTTTCTTTTTAATAAAAGGCAGGCTGGATACTGTATATTAACAGTTAATTCAGAATTTAAAAATGGAAAAAAGAATTACTTGGAGAACTAGAGACCAAGGCAGTGTCACTTCAGTGGTCACCAAGATTATGGAGGAGATCCTTCTGAAAACTGTGCTGAGAGACATGGAAAATGAGGAAATGATTGGTGATAGTCAAAAGAAATTCAGTAAGAGCAAGTTGTGCCTCACATGTCGTGGCCTTCTGCATTGGTGGATCAAGGAAGAATAACTGAAGTTATCCATCTGGACTTGTGCAAAGCATTTGACACAATTCTGCATGACATCCTTGTCCTTAGACTGGAGTGACATAGATTTTATGGATGGATGGTTGGTAGATAAGATCTTTTGGCTGGATGGTTGAGTTGTGGTCAATGGAGATGAGTGATGAGTGGCATTCCTTAGGGGTTGGTACTGGGACTAGTGCTCCTTAACATCTTTGTCAGCAACATGGACTGTGGGATTGAGTGCGACCTCAGCAAGCATGCCAGCACCAAACTGTGTGCTGCAGTCTACATCCTGAAGGAAAAGGTGACATCCAAAGGGACCTTGATAGGCGTGGGAGGTCAGTGCAAACCTCATGATGTTCTACAAGGCCAAGTGCAAGGTCCTGCAGCTGGACCAGGGCAGCCCCAAGCACAAATACAAGCTGGCCAGAGAACAGATTGAGAGCAGCCCTGAGGAAAAGGGCTTGGGGGTTGACATGGCACGACAAGGTGAGCTTGTCCCTTGCAACCCAAATTATTCTATGATTCTACGATAATATGATTAAGTGAAGAATAAATTTTTTCTAAATTGCTTCTAATGCCAGTGGAGAAAAACTGTATTGGAATTTACACATTATTTCTTCCTCCACTCTTCATCTATTTCAAGAATATACTGATGAGGAAGACTTAGGAACTTTTCCACATATTCTCTCTATGCTACCTTACCAATCAGTTACTTGAGAGGATAAAAATTTTATTCTCTGAGATTGATGAGTGCAGGAGTAATTTGGTCACTGAAACTCTTCTTTTTTATTCATGCTTTTTCTCTCTCCTTATCTTACTCATCACAAATTATTTTTGACACAAGAGATAATGAATCCATTCCTGCTGCATTATTAATTTTGAATTAGATATTAAGCAACAGTTCTTCTGAAGGAAGAAGAGCATATAATTCATACTAGTGGATTGCATTAATTCTTTTTATGTATATCTTTAAAAATAGATGAGCTTTATCAGCTCCAGTATTGATATGACATGCTTCCACACACTCACATCCCTACGGCTCCCATTGCTAGAGAAACCTTTTGGTAATAATCTTGATTCAGCAGTTGCCATCAACTTTTCTGTCTCCTCACTCTGAATTGCTGGCCTAGCAATTCAGTGTAATGATTTTTATTGCCAACTTTTGGTGCCCCAAATATTTGACATAAATTAGTGTCAATCTAGTAACGATCAATAACCAAAGCTGGGTAAAAAAAAATACATTTTAAAATATGCCCTCTCCTAGTATCTGCTTTTGGCTATAGGGAGTCACTAATTCTTATGATAACTTTTCTAAGCCTTTCACTTTTTAAGGTGTTCATTAATTTATTTAATAACAACAAAATGTGACTGCAGTCTGCATAGTACACCTCAAAGCAAATTGCTGGAAGTTTTATTAGATAAATTTATGACTTTCTCATAGATATGACTGATAAATGGATCATCTCTTCAAAAAGAAGCAACTTCAAAAGCTGAAAACAAAAGCAGATGAAAAAAGGTCATTTCATTTGACTTCTCTCAGCAGAAAAACAACCTGTAATGTTAGCTTGAAGCAGTTCATTACAATTACCTTTGAAACACAGAATGAAAGTATAAATGCATAGATTAGCTTACCTACTACGCCCCAAGCCTCTTCACTTAAATTTAAAGATTTTAAAAAGTGTTTAAAATGTGCAAGAACAAAATTTTCCACTTTGATAGGCTGGAAGTATTTTCCTAGAATTCAAAATGAGACAGTTAAGATCCCCTGGGATTAGAGTTTTCTCCCTTAGAAACACATGGTGACAAAGATGTACACTAGCAATTGTTTGTGTGGACCACAGGGTTTACCCTTAGGATAATACAGAGGAGACATGTGAGACACGTACTGACATCTCACTTGGTTATGTGATACTCAGATATGCAGAGAATTCTGACCTCCTTCTGTAAGTGCCATATAATTTTCATACCTGCTCCCCTTACCTCCAGACTTTTCCTCATACTTCTCCCATTCAATTGCAAGTTGCCTTCCCCAGTGCATTTCTTTGGCAGCTCTTCAAAGAGACAGTTTTGTCACAAACAAGATGTATCTCTGCTCCTTTAAAAACCCTCAACTATATGTCTACTCCTTAAATTACTGACAGCAACAAAAATAATTCCAGCTCAATATTCTTCATATCACTAAAGTCAATGGGATTAAATGTGAGTGTTTATTAGCTTACTACTTTGCAGCCTAAACAACTGCACTTTATATTTTTGGTGGGGTTTTTTTGTCTGTTTGTTTGTTGGTATTTTTCTGGGGGAAGAGTAATATTCTGATTTGATTTGAATTCTCTGTGGTTTTTTGTATGTTTCTTTCTTTCTTTCTTTTAAAATGTTGTAATTTTTTAGTTATATAATTTAAAGTTGTAGTTTTAATATTTTTTTTCCTTTTTCTCAGAAATGGTAAATAATTGCTTCTAAAAGATATTAATAGCAGGAGACTTCTTCAGGGCCAGAACTCCAGACTCAAGGAGTTAGGATGGGGGTTTCAATGCCGTGAAATTGAACTGATTTAGCCCACCACACTTCATAGAAGATAACGGTAAAGCTCAGCGGTCTTCTTGCTTCCATATCAAAACTGGACATCTTTAGAGTCACTGTCAGCTGTAAGTGATTCTCCTCTTTTTGCTTATTCTGAGTCTTAAGAAGACACTAGTGAATGAATTACTAAATATTCTTATTACTAATTCCTTATGGAGATAGAAGTAAACACTTCCCTTTCTCTGGTGTAACCTGCTTACATTTTAGATCTCACAAGTCTTAGGATTATGTAGGTATATTATGGACCATTAAGCTGACTTAAACCAGCCCAGGTGTAACTTTGTACAAATGGTGGTAAACAGCATGATCTGTTTATTTATGTTTGCTGCTAGAATGCATTCAGCTGAAGAAAATGGGAAAATTTTGAAATGTACACCAAAATTAATTAATTTTCCCATATAATTCTGTAGTTAATCCATGTTCTGTGTTTTTTGTGGTTTTTTTTTTGTTTGTTTGTTTTGTTTTGTTTTCTTCTCAGAATAAACAGAGTAAGGAGAGAAAAAACAATGTCCAAAAGGAAGATTTAGGATTTTCAGTTTACAGTTTTCTATTACCAACCCTGAACTTCTCTCCGATAATTTAAATTAGATCAAGGTATATGAGACTGGGCTAGAACAATCTCATAAATCATCTCTCATTTATATTAACAACCAGTTTTTTTTTCTTATATAATTAATGTTTCATAATCATATAAATTTTACAGTTAATGGGTTGAAATGAGTAAACTCCTAGCAGCTATGGCACACTATTTTCAGCACAGAAACATAATAAAATTATAATTCAAGACTGAGTGTAAGTAGTTATTCTATTAATAACTTTTAGAACAGGTACTGATTAACAAATTGTATACTACATCAAAAGAAGGTACATTATTTTTTAAACTGCCACTATGCAGTTCTGAAAAGCTAATAAGTCATGTTGGATTTATTTCAATAAAATTCAAAGAATTCTCTAAAACCATAAGCTAATAGACTGACCAAACCCATAAGCTGATATATACGTAGTGCAACCTATCATGATCAGATGCATACTACATAAACTCACACATTCTAGAAAAGTTTTGTGGATGGTTATGCAATACAGCCACTGTTTAAAGAAAAGATACACAATAAATTAACAAGGTCTTGCAAAAATATCAGAGAGCCCTCTGAGTTCAAGTACATTTCTGTTTCTCTGGTTGCATGCAGAAATTTATCCTGGTCACTGCTAATTACTATAACAGAGTTTTTAATTTTCTGACTTTTGTCACTGCAGCCCTTCACTTGGTCCAGACAGTCTCTGTCTGGGAAACACTTTACTCCCTCTTTCGACAGCTGTCATTGGCTGATGTATCCAATTTCTCACTGTGTGCATTTTTCAGTGTCTTTAGTTAAGAAATCCTTGTTGGCATTTACAAAGTCTTCTTGAGCTGAAGACAGATTGAATTTAGTAAAAATAAGTGCCCATTCAGATCAGCCAACACAAATCACTGTTGTTTGCTTGTTTTCATAAAAGTTACAGTTGAAGAAATATAAGTAAAGTAGCATTAAGACAGAATTGTCAAATGTCCCCAATTCCTCTGTCTGTCAGACCACTTTTGTATATTTGATATTATTATGACAGGATTTTTGCCTTTCTACATTTCTTGTTTCTGAGGTTACATCTCAAGTGAGAACTCCTGTATTTTAGCATCTAGATTTTATATATATTGTGTTTGAGTACTTCAGAGGGTCTGGACAGTTTAAATCCAACTGAACTAGATTCTTTTTTACTAGAAGACATAGACATACAGTGGCCACTATTAATATCTGTAAGGATGGAATTGTCTCTTTTTTAATACTAGATATCAATCCTTGCACCTGAGTGGCCAATTTATAACTATTTAACTCAAGACAGGGAAAAAACCAAAGTCTGTCTTTACTGGCTCAGACACAATTACACACTCCAGCTGTTCGACCCTTTGCAGCTGAGGCCTGCACAGCTCAGTTATTAGTGCTAGCTGTGACACTCATATAAACATTCAGAGGAAGGTTTTGTTCAGCTCTTCTGGCTGAAAACTAATCCCTTTCCTTATAGGGCTATTTTCAGGCAACTCAGCTATCTCCAAACTAAACTGCTACACTTGTGTAGAAATAAGGGAGGGACAAACGTATTCACTGTGACTGGAACAAATATAAGTGTTGAAGCAGGAGCAAGGCAACTCTGATTAGCTTTAGTTGAAGATGGTAAAGCATATCCTCATAATGCATCTGTCAGTATGAAGCACCTCCTTTACTAAATCTTGCCTTCTATATTAGTTTGTATGTTTGCTAAATGTTTAATAAAAAGTTGGGTAAAATACATTTTGATCACTAATCAGCCTTATTTGATTGAGATTTGCACCACTTAAAGCTGGCAATGTGCTTGCTGGGACTGATCATTTTTACTGCCTTTCTCTTAAGGGTACTGCATACAGCACAAAGCAGTTCACTTCTAGAGAGGAATCAAGAGAAGCCCTTGGCCTTACAGAGATTTTATTAATTTAATTTCAATCCTTCCTTAATGCAGAATTAATGGAGAAAAATATAGTCTAGGACTTGCATCCAAGGACCCAACATAATATTTACTGACAGCTTGATCATCTACTAGATTTAGTGACTAGAGTTAGAAATTTAGTCATCAGTCTTGTTGAACAGATCATTCTGACAGTGAGGCTCATCTCTCAAGGCAGAAATATCTGAACTGTTAGGGTGTTGGAACCTTTTTGTGAGCATTTTATCTAGCTTGTTTTAACATATAGGTAATCTTGTCTCAACAGATGCAATAATTTTTCAGATAATTTTAGGAATAAAAAAAATCTGAAGAGCCAAAAAACTTTAAAGGGTACAGGAACAAACAGTTTAAATGTCTGTGTGATTAAAAAATTACTGATTATCTCTTCAAACTTTTGCCAGGATGAAAAATGCATTCTCAAATGGTTTCAAATTCTATTTGTAAATAAGGACAGAAAATCAAGAGTTTAAACAAAATTAGATGTGAGTTTTTTTTGGTTTGGAGTTTTGGGATTTTTTTTGGTAAAGAAAGAATACATAAAGAAAGGACAGGATCACAAAGAGACTGAACAAGACAGCAAATATAGTAGATGTAACACTAGAAAAACATACCAGTAAATTCTTGAATAGACATGCAACAGAGGTCAGGGACCCATGAGTGAATTCAGATTTTTCTTACTGACTCTGGACATATTTCTCACCCCCTATTTTTCAATGTTTAAGACATGGGAATAAAACTTAGAATAAGGATATACAATTAATAATTTCCTGTCATTGCTATGAGTTTCCCTAGGGATTCTGAACAAGACCACCATCTGCAGGCCTCAGCTCATATTCTGTAAATGAGGCGCTCTGACACAGCACTTCTCACCAGCAGCATCATAAGATATTGTAAGAAGCAAAATAAATATTCCAGAAAGAGTAACTAAATTCAGAAATACCAGCAAAGACATCTGAAATAATTTGGGAGTTTATCAAATAACAAATTTGCAGAGTTATTTAGCCACTATATGATCCTGTCCTCCCCATACATGATCTGTGACTGTTTTCTTTTGGTAGAAATAGCTCAAAACAAGTTCTGTAATTCTACCATTACAAAAAAGATAGCCAGTCTCCATCTGCAGAATGTGTTTGATTCCTTACTACAATCTGTTTGAAATATTTTAATAAATTTTTGGGGGGGGGGGGGGGGGGGGTCCTATTGCCATTAAAGTCACCACTTTTTTGTGGAATTTTGTTTTGCATATTTTTCCCCAGAATGGCAGCCTAAAGTAAACAGTGCCTGAGATGTACAACAATCACTAACTGTTGAACACAATTCAACATATGATTGAAATAATCTGCTATGTATGAGAAATACATGTAAAAGACAAAAGAAAGTGAATGAGTGAAAAAAGGAAAATAGTATTAACAGATACAGAGGTCATGCCAGAAAAAGAACCAAGGGTTAGTCAGGAAAAAACCTGCACAGATTGGGGAATTAGAATAAGTGAAGAAGAACTGATGACCTAGTGAGTACCAGCAGAGATGAAACAATCATAATGAAAGGGGTTTGTGTGTACAGGCCAAATATAGTCCCATGTTGTAATCCACTTGATCCCAGACTCTCAGTGTATTCTGATAATAATATTTCTGTGTCCATCATTCTGATATTTGAACAGCCAAAGAGAAAAGTCAAGTTCAAACATTCTTTACTCAACAGAAAATTGGGCCTACTATGATGAATTATCTAATATATTTAAATTTCATTAAAATATGATGTCTGTTTTGTGGGTAGACTAGGAGTTAAGTGGAAAGCTAGAGATACAATTCAGTTAAGCACTGTCATTATGCTGAGTGTTTAACTGTTTTTAAGTTCACTCTTAGTGTTCATTACACACCTTTACTTTGGTATGAATTTACTCCTAACTCCTCCAATTCATATTAACACTTCATAAGTCAGTGTAATAGTGCAGAGGTTTTATGTGCATTTTACATTTAGATTATGGCTTTTTTTTTGGTTTTTTTTTGCCTGGGGGACAGGGGACATGGAGGGTGGGATGTTGGGGCAGGATAGCATACCTATAAAAAGTAATTAAAGTACTTTCTCTACAAACCTTGAATTTTCCAGGGCCTATATGTTTGAAATTCACAAGTAGAGTCGTTTGTCAAGTGTGCAGTATTATCCCTTCTTAAGATCAAAGTAGCATTCCATAATACATATGATGATCTCCTTTCAATGAAACACATATTCATAAATGTAAGGCAAGTAAGGTGAATATGACAATATCCAGAACAAGCAATTCTGGCCACAAAAGACGACATGATTTATCCTTCACAAGCACTGGTTATAAATAATTACATATATAAATGTTAATAGTACAGTTATAATTCATTTTAACTCATTAATCTGAACTAAAGAGGGAGATACTAAAGAAGATGCAAAAATGTCAACCATTTAACTATTTACTACCAGGGAAATTCTTCCTTCTTATTTGTCATAACTGAAAAATTGTATTTTTAGCATAAGTAAGAAATCTTTTTATCATCTGTGTCTAAGTTAAGCATAATCTCTGAGTTTCATGAATTTGGAAAAACTAAAAAGTATTGCAAACAGTCAGTTTGAATAACTCTGTGTCATATTTGCATCCTGGTATGTGCATATTCAATTTTCACTATTTCCATAGTAGCTTACATATTTATTATTGTACTATACTGAAACTGAACCGAATCAGTAGGGGGAGCTTTAAGACCCGCATGCCAAAATTGTGTTTTTGTTCAGCCACTAAACACTTAATATGCCTGAGGGGTTCAGTGTTAAACATATTGCTCTGCTCAATGAATAGTGGCACAGAGATTTCTACAAATGTGAGTTTGTTTCCAAAGCACTTGTAGGGTGCCTATAATCACCTTATCCTTTGTAACATTGATTTTTAATATATATGACCAGGCCAGGATATTTTATAACCCAAATGAAAAGCTCCTGGAAGCAAATAGCACAAAGTACTGAAAGTGTATGGTTTATATATCCAGAAATAGAAAATCATTTGTTTAAACAAACTCAAGCTGAGCAGAGTAATTGATGGCTTCTTTACCCCCTGAAGTGCCATGAAATGTGTGTGCCCTTATATAGTAATTAAAATGTGCTAACAACTATTTTATTGTCTCCAATGGAATTGTCAAGCATTGTTCCAAAAACAAACCAGAGGCAAAACTGCTAAACATGGCATTATCTGCCATTGTAGTGTGTTGGCTTGTATTAAAAAAAGATCAACTGTCACATCATGCATATGCCTCTATTAATACTGAGGATTCTGAGAATCTTTGTTCCTTTCTTATAACTTAAGTAAAATGTAAATTGTTTCTTTTTCTTAAATTAAAAAAAAAATCTTCTGCTATATTATTCTTCTTTAAACCTACAAGATGCAAAAGAGCCAGCATCTTTGTATTCTGTGGGCAATATTTTTATTGAAAAAGAAAATTATAACCCAAATTTAAATCAGTGTTCTGGTTCAATCTTGTTTTGAAAAGAAAGGTTTAGGTACTAGACGAAAGGAAAAAATGTGTTAGATCATTTAGGTGATAATTCCTTTTCTTTTTTCCTTCCTATGAAATATCAATACTATTTTAATTAGATGTCTGGGTTGAAAAATTATCATATTCTTTAAAAAGAGATTCCATTTCCCTGCATTGTTTCCATGCTAAATTGTTTTGTTTATCTTACGTTTGTACAACACCAACAACCCAATTACAGTTATATACTGCTGAGGATTTTTGTCGCATTTCTTAACTCTAAGCCAACTGCAGTCCAATGGAACATCCACTCTTGCTTGTGATGTGAGTGACCCATGTCACTGTGTTGTAGGTAAACACAGATAAGTACTAAAAAAGGAAACTGTTACTCCACTCTCACCTGGCATATCCTCAGAGTTTTGGGAACTCAGGAAGAGTCATGAGAAATCACTTGGAGCCACAATCTGAAATCTATTGCGAGAGTCTGTTAAGTAACTCAAGACACACACTGAAAACAGAACTGAAGCATGACAGTGTAAAAACTTAAGATTTTTCTAGTCAAAACCCTACTGATTTGAACACAGCAGAGAGAAGGATTATTTTCTCTTATTGTAGTTTAATTATATTGCAGCCTCATTAACTTCTTATAATTATATATATCCAAGCATAATTCAGCCAGTGTAAGCCAAACTTGTCTTAATAAACATTCTCTCAGGAAAGCTAAGTTCACAAACAATTTGCCTTTATGCCACCCTGCAGCAATCCTGCCCTACTGAGGCTGAAGACAGGGAATGGGTGTCTGCCCTCCTAACTGCATGTGCCAAAATTCTTGGCTTCTCTTATTATTTATTTCCATTTCATTTTAAATTGGGATGTACAAATTCTTCTAAAGTATTTGGTAGATGTTCATAAAGTTGAAACAGCATGAAAGCGTAGTCATACATATGTGTGGGTTTCTGAGTCCCACATTTGTGTCACTTGTGGGGGAAGAAAGAAACTTCCCCCATTGCTTTGCATCATTTTGTATCTAAAATAGCTTGTAATAATCAGGAATGAGGAACTGAAATAATTTTGAAAGCAAGCCTAATTCAGCAACAGAATATGTCTTTTTCACCTTTTAGAAGAACAGAGCCAATGCACAAAGTAACAGCAGCTCTGTTATCACAGCTGCCTTTCCCATCTCTGCCTAAACTAATGTGTAACAGCTTCCATATAAGACACTTAGGGGAAAAAAAAGATAAAGAGCTAAATTAAACTGTGACAATTGTCATTTTGCTAAATGGCTTCCTGAGATGTGAGATTTTTCACCTTCCCTTTGTCCTTTCTGCGAGACTGCTTGCTGCAGCACCAAGTCCCAGCTCTTGCAAGCAGCACTAACATGGCCAGAGCCAGCGTGCCCAGCACGTGCTGTAGCCTTAGCCCAAGGGTAGCAAAAGACCTCCTGTTGCCTTTTCTTCTGCAATATATCTCAACACAACCTACTATTGTATTTGAATTTAATTTTTAATTTCATTTCTAATTGCTACCCTTACCAGTTTTATGAAGTTTTCAAAAATAACTGGAAAACAAAACTTTCCTTGTGCTTTTCTTTCTTTTTCCATATTTCTTTTTCTCTTTGCTACTTTTCTCTCTGTCTACATTTTGTTTATTTCAAAAGTTTTAGCATTAGTTGTCCAAGAATTCTTTTTACTGCTTACTATTTCTGTATTGAGTGTAAGTGGTGGGTGGTGGGGAGGAGGCTGTTGGTGTGCTGTGTGCTGCAGGGCAGCCACGTTGAGGAGAGGCCAGGGATTGCCCCAGTTCCAGCAACTCCCAGCCAGCTCCAGCAAACCCATGCAAGGGGCAGTTGAGCCCCTCAGCTGAGCTGGTGGCACCTTTTCTGTTTAAGAAAAAATGCCAGAAGCAAGTGGAAGAGAAAGAAGGCAACACCTCAGTCAGAGAAGAAGGAAGGGGAGGAGGTGCCTCAGGAGCCTGAGCAGGTATTCTCCCCAAAGTCCTTGGAAAAGACCACGTTAAAGGAAGCTTCTGCCACACCAATCTAAGGAGGACTGTGCTGGAGTAGATATTCACACTGGGGAGGGTCTCACAATGGAATAGATTGATGTGCCCTGAAGGAAGCTGCAGGCCATGGAGAGCTCACATGTGGACGACCTGTGCTAAAGCCATGTGTTTCTGATGGACTGTGGGAAAACCCACACTGGTGCAGTTCTTGAAGAAACTGCTATATCCCATGTGAGAGTCCTTGAAATGCAGCAGGCAAAGAGTGTGAGAAGGATTAGCAGCAGTAGCAAAGATTAATTTTTATGGACTGGCTACAAATTCCCCATCCCCCTGAACCATTTGGGATGAAGGAGGTAGAAGACACAGGAGTGAAGTTCAGTCTGGGAAGAAGGCAGGGAGGGGGAAATATGTTTTTGGTTTCGTCTTTTGCTTCTCACCAATCAAGTCTGGTTTTAATTGGCAATAAAGTAGACCAGTCTCCCCACAGTTTAGTCTTTAGCTTGATTTACAATTTGAGGAATAGGAGAAACCACTGGGTGGGTATCTGGCAGCCTGTCAAGGTCAGCTCACTACATATACTGTTGTGATTCTGTATCTAAAAGTGCAGAGGGAAAAAAGTATTTAAGAGCCTGACTACATCTATTCTGTGTCTTGGAGTCACTGCTATTACAATGCACATTGCTGCTGTTCCCAGGAGCAAAGGTCTAAGCAAGAACTACTACCACTGGCAAAAGATTGTTTATGTTATCGCTGTGCTTTTCTCATTTCTTGTATTGCTTTTTAACGTGTTCCTATGTGTTGACTTCCAGAAGAACCTGGTCAGACTTATGAAAAAAACCACACACCTAATTCTTTGTTTGTTTTCTTGTATTTAATTTAAGCAAACATTGCATGGCTTAAAATCTCATTAGTACAAAACATAAAGAATTTTCTGGTTTAAAAAAAAAAATTGAAGCATTTAGAATATTAAAAATGTTGAATATTTCATAAATACACAGCTATTAAATAACCCTTTTTGCACCCCTCTTTCTTAAAGGAAACAGTTTCCTGCACACCTGACTGAATTTGTTTAAATTAACAAGACATAAAAGGGAAAAATTAAAAGAAACATGAAAATCTTTTGTTATTGTGTTGAGTGCAACATATAGTCACTGGAAATAAAATCACTCTAAAAATACACTAGAAATGAGTCAAATCCAGAAGAGAGCAGGGAAAACAACTATCCTTGATTATGTGCACTATGAATAAACTAGCCAAAGCTACACTTAAAGACATCTAGAAGACGTGTGCTTCAGTATGTTAGCGAAAATTAATTTCTCTAAGATAGAGTAAAATGGAATTAGTATGGTTATATGCTGGAATATAGCATTTTGCACATTTGTTCCTAAAACCAGCATAGTTAATGTAATGCTATGCCAAATTTCATGAACCATGCTGCACCTGGTGCTGGAGTTAGCACAGTCTGCGCTGGTTCAAATATCACTGTATTTCTCAACATTGCACTTTTTTTTTTCCTTACTAAGGAATTTAAAATATTTCAAGAACAAAACCAGCAGAAAATAGAGTTATGTGTACAAAAAAATGTGCAGGTCATTTATCTGATTGAGAAAATAATAGCAAAGAAATTAAAATTTATCTTATTGGAGATAGTAATTGTAAGAATGCATGCAAAATATCCACCTCTTGAGCCTGTTTACCTTCCATTATTATGGTACAGGATTGAGTCCAGGGATGCCTATAGATCCATTTACACTCTGGCTCAAGCCTGATTCTGAAAATCACTTTGATAAAATCCTTGAACCAAAGCAAGAAGTCTTGTAATCCCAGGTCTGAAATTCTCCAGAGTCCTCAGGGTCAGGCTGAAGAGTACTTTATTTTGGATCAGCATGAATGAATTGAGTTTAAACTTTTGCATTTCCTTGACTGGATATTTTCCCAAGGTTAGTTGAAACTGACGGTCCCCCTACACTTGCAAGAATATTGTTTTAGTAAACTAGTGATTTCAAGGTTACAATGACCTTGATATTATATGCAAAAGATCAGTAACATTCATGAAATACCTTTCTACAGTGGAACTAACACACTCTAAACTACATATTAACACCACAGACAAATGAAAAAAGTTGTGACAGACTCCAAGAAAAAGTTTTGAAATATAATTTGAAACACACTACTTGAGTTTAAACTCTAGATCAAGTGCTATGTATCAGTCCTTTCGCTTAGATTAGCTGAACTCTATGCGAGTCAGAAGAACATTTAAATATGCTTCTTAAAAGTGGTTTTGGAGCATGTGAGCAGAAAAATTTGATTTATCTGCATTTATCTGCATTGATTTGCCTGCCATCAGAGGAGAAAAATGGACCCATCCCTATGACACTTCAGTGATAATGATAGGACTCTCTTCTGATGGTCTTCACTTGCTGCATTAGATATGAATCAGTGACAACTCTAAATGAACTTTTGTTCTAGAGATAGAAACTCTGTTGGCCCATTTATCTTACACAAATCTTTGAGGGTTCATATCACTTCATAGTCCATAGGCACTAGAAACTGTCTGCATATAAATCAGTCAATGTTTCTTCATAAAGAGCAGAATAACTTCATTTCCAGATGAAACTCACATTGAAAGACTAAGTATTTTTTTCTTTCTTCTCTTGCTTAATATGAGGCAAGACAGCTGAATTTAGTCTGGAGTCTACAAAACATCTCTATAGTAAGAAAGGAAAATTCCATTCTTCACAGTTAAAATATTGATCAAAAACCTATGCATGAATGTTTGGGTTTTTTGTGATGCTACAGATTTTGCCAACTAAGCACAATGATGGAAATAAGAGACAAGCATTACATTCTTCTTCGTCAGGGACAAATAGTCCAGTTCATACTATAGAAATGACTGAATATTGCTAGTGTCTGACATCATGAATAGTCCAGAATGAAAATACATTTTTATTATATTGCTAGTAAAATATATTAAAGCAGATATACAAGTTTCTCAGTATGTGGACCACATTTACTACCCTCATGAACCTTTAATCCTAACTATGTCAATAAACAACATGGATATTTAAAAAATAAAGATTTGCTATCCATAATAAATTGATAACCCAAGATATAAATGTTTAAAGATATTCCAGATTGACAGCAGATGTGAAGGTCTCATGCTCATAAAGATAAGTATTAGATTATTCTCTGATCTGTTTTTCATTTGTAGCACAAGGAAAATTCATGCTATTGCCTACAGGAAATAGAGTGAAAATTAGGAACATGAATGAAAAATGTTGAAGAATATGTGTGTTATGGTAAAAAGTACAAAGGCCTTTTATGATTAAAAAAATGATAGTCAGTGAGACGGTCAGACTCCTTTTCTTAATACAAATGGCAGAGGCTGTAGAAACCTGGTAAAAATTCGAGTGGAAAATTACTGTTCATTACATATTCATATACATATATATAAATATATTTTCTGCCACGTAGAGGCATCTCTAGCAACATTTAAGCCACACAAATGGATGTCCTGCTCTGACTGAAATGTAACCTTCATGGTAGCCACAAGTGTCTGTAAAGAAAATACTTTAAGTGAAAGGGTGGTGGAGTGAGCGAGTAGCTGTACGGTGCGCAGTAGCCAGCTGGGGTTAAAACACGGCAAGAGCCAAATTACTCTGTACTACTTTTGAAACTGTAATTAACTGTTTCAGTGGCAAAACAGAAAATAGTATACATTGAAAATGAAAAATAAAAAAAAAAAGGAAAAACATAGGGTTATAAATAAATCCTTTGGCCATGGCTGAGGTGATACCATGAATGGCACTGTTCACTTGCTGAATCACTGAAAAACAGGCAAATCACAAAATACTTTTGTGGCCGCTAATGCATTTCAAAATTCTGCATCTTGGAATAGTAAGATATACTGTATGTTCTGTTGATGTAAAATGTGTTTAAAATTACTGTTAAAGCAGGAGCATAATATGTTAGCTGTGTAGAACTTTCTTTTGCAGCTTTATTCATTCTTTTGTCAGTTGAATAGTTTGTTTAAAGACAAGCCTGCTCACATTTGTGTTCTTTATTATTCAACAATTGTATCTATTTCATTGTTTTGTTGTTATTTAATGTGAATTTATGTTCCTGTATGTATTCCCCATTCAAAATACCAAGAATAGAACAAAATATCTGATTGATTTCAAGGACTTGAGACAGGTCTGTCGCTTTTACTTATTTATGTATTTCTTAACAATAGTTCAGAAAAAAAAAAGTGTATTTTTGCATTAAAATCTTCCCATTTTTGGAGATAATACAGAAACTTTCCCTATGCAATTAAATGGAAAAAAAAAAATATCAAAAAGAAAAGTCTGACCCTCACCTTTACAATTAAATAATTCCCAATATCTCAGCAAGGTCTTCCATTTTTCAGAGCCGAACGTTTGCAGTTACCTCTTTTCCAGTCTAGTTAACAAAAGGTAGGCAATATGGATGAAGACAGATTGCTCATAGTAATTCAAGTGTGTTAAAATGCAGTTCTCACAAACAGAATTATTCTGGAAAAGATAAAAGTTACTCTTTTAATTTCTGAATTTTTGTTTCATGTAGTTGTATATTTAAGTATAATAATGAGGTCTTTAATAAGATCTGATGTATTGTAGGAAGATAAAATGTTTGCTAAAATGAGACAGAATTAACTCTGATGATACTGTGAGAGGGAACATCAAATTAGATTTTTATTTTACTTCCTTTATTTCAGTAGCTATGTACTCTGCTTCACTGATTATCAGATTAGTGTGAAAGGAAATATTTCTTTATTAAAAAGGTTGATTTTCTACAAACGCATCATTATGTTGGAAGATATTCTAGTTATAAAATTTTGAAAAAGAAGCAGTTGTATGGAACAGTACATATTTTCTAAAAGGGTAAGCAAAGCACTCATAAAAATTTAATAAGCCATATGTTTTAATCTAAAGAAGTAAAAGGAGTTTTGGACAAGACATATTTATTGTTTTTATCTCACATGATTTCTTTTTTTTCTCTGAACCTGTCAATTAAAAAAATACCCCTAAATTATTTAAACATATCCAAATTCATCAAAATGGGAGGATAATTTGTATATGATTCGGGCAAACTTCAGGAAAGTCCATAATTCACTTTCATATAAAGATATTTGCACATATATATAATGTATCGCAGAGGAAATACCAGACGTTTTTATTAATGCAAGTTATTTTTTCATGAAGGTTGAGAAGTGCAAAATAAATTGTCATGTCAAAAAGGGAATACTGCACTAGCCTCAAATGCAGAAAAATCACAAAATTTATATGAATTAGAGGGAATATTCTGGAGCAAGGATTTTGCTATGGTTGCACAGATATACCTATACTTCAATGAAAATTCACATGCCAACAAGATTCTGCTTACAATGTGGATAATGAGGTGCAAATTTTCATAGATGTGGTAGTTATGACAGGAGTAATACATTGGAGCAGCAGCTGTATGAGAGGAATATTGTAAATGTTTTTTTACAGAATTTTCTTAATCATAAAACCACAGATCAAAATTAAGCTTTTAAAGCTGTATTACAAACTAATGTGACTGATACATAAATGAGAAGAATAAACTAAAAGTCACACTATGTATTTTGATCCTGTGCAAAGTACTACAAATAGAATCACCAGGGCAGGGTGATATACTTTTTAGTCTCTAATATTGTCTCTAGCATCTTATAACTACAAACTAATGTTTAAAATATTTGTCATGCAGACAGTAGCATTAACCTTCCGGCAAAAATCAATCCTGTGTGAATGAAGCTCAATATACAGCCATTTTCACATTATTTTGTCCATCAGTTTTTCTACAACAACAACCAAAAGATGGTATCATAAGTGCTGTTACAAAGCCTTCTTATGGAAGTTCTTCCACTCTAGAGAGATTCTACAGGCACAAGTAGTTTATTAAAAGCTACTTTATGCTAGTAAAGTTATCTGAATTTTCTTGAACACCAGAAACCATTATTTCAAAATTTGCACTTGGACATCCTCAGTTCATGTTGTAGCTAAAATGCTGAAAGATCAGTCGAGGTAGAAAGGTTACTTGTTTGCTTGCTTTTTAAACCCAGGAAGTGTCAAGTATTAAGCAGAAAGAATCAAGGAATGGAAAAGCAGGAACAAGGAACTGCAAAAAATATGAAAGTGACTACAAGGAATTGTCAGAATAAGATTCCTGGATATCAAAAAGGGTGCTACTAACCTTTTGTTCCCATCTCACCCATGAAATTAATTATGCTCCCTTTATGTTGGCATTAATGATCATGAGGATGTGCAGGGGATGAGTTCAGTCTAATAATCTTACATATTCCTTTTCTTCCAATTAATTTTTAGCAGAATCATCAAACTTCATGTTTACCATATGACTTAATAATTACTAGTTTATACACAGAAGGGGATATGTGAAAATCTGTGCCATCTCTTTAAATGGTTTAGAATTAATTATGAAAATGCACCTGCAGGAATTTTCTTCCTCTTAAAGGAGTTTACTAATTAAAACCAGTTAGCTGACTAGTCATGTCATCTGTGGAACCCATTTTAAATATCATATTGTCTGATAGTTTAAATTGCATTTCAGCTCAATACAAATAATAATGGGACACTATTAAAAAGAGCTGACATACTTCTAAGTATTTCTTAGTAGATAAAACTTTGATGGCATTAATGGATCTTCTCCATATAGCAAACTAATGCAGGAGAAATTAATAAGTGTGTGAGAAGATTGAGTCAAAGAAGGAAAACTGTTGTCAAAAATACCAGAAACTAATAACAGTTTGGATTCAAGATGATCTGTAAAATGTATATGTAGTAAAAAAAATCTATCCAATCAAGGAGCATCATTCAGAAAGACAGGCAAATTTTACTTCTGGGGAATCTGCTTGAACTCATAGATTTTTCCATAGCAATAGAATAAATAAAAGTTACCAAATTTTCTGTTTAGACAGGATTCTAATTGATTCAGACATTCAAATATTTCACATTTGTTCCAGGTGTTTAGATTAAGGTCTGATAACAAAGACAGTTGCCTACATTTTAGGAATGTTTTTCCCCAGTGGTCTCATGTGTTGCATATCCATTGAGCCAACTCTTTCCAGACAAAAAAAAAATGTTCAGATAACTGAGTTCAGTATTTTGTTAAATGTTAAAATGTGGTGTTTCCATAGTTCAAAAGTTCTCATTGAGTCTGTCAAACTTTATAGGAGTATGTTGAAAGCTACAGAGAATCTAATGAACTATCACCAAAAGATATAATATGCAAATATTTTGGTTATTGGTGTTTGATCTTTCCGCTGTTTAGAAGGTCAGCATCTACTGAATTGTGCATATATTTAAAAAGCTCATGTTTATTGGCTTCATGGTATTAAAGAAGCAGTTACCATAAAATTACCAGAATGCTGACCTTCTTAGGTTGATACAACTTTAACTAAACTTTCCTCTTCTCACAGTGGGAAATATTATTGATCATTAATAATGTTGAGGTAGGGGTTTTTTTTTGTATTTTTGTATTTTTTGTTTTCTCTACTAACATTTGGAGACTGACTGCTATATTCCTTCATTTGGGACAGATGGTAGGGTTTGCTCATAGCTTTAAATAAGAGGTGATGCAGATTCATATCTCTACACTACAGAGGCGTTTAGTTAAAGTATGCAAGATAATGTGAAAATGATTTCTATATTAGGCAACGTAATTCTCCAAGAGATGGGGAATAGGAAAACCATTGCATAATTAACCCAGGTTTGACTTCAGTGGCTTAGTGACTACTTAGTGACTACTTAGTGTCTCAGAGTCAAGCTTGTGAGGTTTCAGACACCAAGAGAAAGCATTACAAGTTGCTGAGTTTGTCTTGGAGATATGATTACTGGTGAATACCCCTCTGCTGTGGTAAGGAGAAAAATCTTGGCTAGTGTCTAGTTTCTTCTGACATTCCTAAGGACCTCCCAGTCATCCAGGCTGAATATTTAAGCTCTGTGGCGTTGGCTTTGGATATCTAGGAAGTACAGTAGCCGAGGTTAGAAACTGAAAATTTGTGCAGCATAGGTTTCCAATCAGACGAGCTATACTATGAGTGAACAGTGTTAGTGGCAAATGCCTTCCAAACTGTGCTAGCTGGTATATAGTATTGCTAGGAAAACTTTATGTCAATATTTGCTGCTGGCTAGGTTTCTGTACGAGACAAAGCATCTAGTATCTATTTCTCTTACTTATTTCTTCATTATGACTGTGAGAATAGCAAATGTAAATGATATTTGCACACAGAATTGTTGGTGTTTCTGTAAGGTAAACATGTATCACACTTTAAATTAAATTAATCAATATTAATATTATATGGAGAGATTAGCAGTCCATAGGGAAAGGATTTCTCCACCCACCACAGACCAAGGTTAGACAAAAAGAAACATCTAGAAATATACAGATTTTGGAACAAACTACAGAAACTTGCTCAAGTTCATAGTTTGCATTTTGAAGAAACTTAACCATGAATCATTAATCATCAAATGGCCATAAAGGGCCAGGACAAAGGCCCATTTAGCTAAACACTCTGTGGCTAGCGATGAGTGTTAGGTGCTTGCAAAAAGGGTGTGAGAGAGAACAAACTTAGAATACCTCTTGTGTAGTATGGCTTCTCTGCCTGAGGCAATCATCAGATCAGGAAATCTAACTGTGTGGTATAGTATTAGGGCTATATACCTATTTTAAGTTTTATAAGAGTGTTTTTGGACAAGTCATTGCATTTTTTCACAGTTTTCACACCTCTTGTTCTTCAGCCTAGCTTATTCTTTTAAAAAGTGCATTTGTACAACCACCTAGCACAATATAGTCTTGACCTTAGTGGGGGTCTGTAAATATCACTGTGATTTAGTCAAATGTCTTCAGTACTAGTTCAAGATCTAGTTTTATTTATTTTTATAGAAAGCATACAGAAATGTACATTTAAAATTGTTAGCAAAGCAGAAAAAAATTATCAGTGGCTACTTAACAGTATTTTTTCCTACGAAAATAAATATACATAATTCTGCACAATTTATCAAGCTTTCTTTCAGTTTAGATTTATGTGGTCCTTGCACAAGCTCTAAAATCACATAACTAGCAAAAACTGCGAGAAGTATTTTGCAACTTCTGTGGGTGTTACTTGAATGGATGCCACTCCATATTCTTTTCTAATCGAAAAACCTCTAAGACAAGAACAAGCAGAAAATATTACATGTGAAGTCAGAAAAGAAATGACCTCTTGTGTTGTAAAGATGAAAATCATACATTTCATTACAAGGTATGATTGAGACCTAGAGTCAATTGTGATAAGAAATTTGGATTATCCAAGACATTAAATAGCTATTGAGCTCAGTAATGCTTCTTTCTGAAGCTGACTGTAATGCTGCAGTGTAAGATGCTAATGGAGATGTGTATCCCTAAAAATTTAAAATCTTAATATGAATTATGCATTAAGAATGCTGCAGGCTGAGCCATTCTTTGATGGTACAGCTCATATAGGTAATTTACAGGCAATCTGAAGAATATTTATGTCTGAAGAACAGAAGTAAAACCCTTTTCTTATTTCTCTTTGAATGAAAAAAAAAAAAGACTGTCACAGAAAGAATTTTTTTATTATTTTCCTGGAATTATTTGCCAAATTTAATAATTATTTTTGCAGGATTAGAATGGGTCTGTTGTTCCTTAAAATCTTCTGGGTAGAGTATGTTGACACTGATCTCAGTATATTTTAAAAGAAGTAGTCCAGTTCAGAAATAGGTAATGTCACTGATTTTGTCCTAATACTCAAAGGTGTTACACTGTTGAATGGCATGAAAGTTGAGTTCTAAGATACTTAGGCCTAACCAATTAATTGATTTGAAGAGGCCAGTGTGAAATTGAGTGAGAAAGATAGAGGAGTTTTGGTATGGAGTGCTGAGTTATGATGTGATATTCCAGCCATTTTTTGTTACCTCTGTATTAACTTCCTCTTTGTGTGTGGTGTTTCCATAAATTGGTAAGGCATGAAATGGCCTATTTCCTTAATTAAAGAAGATATGACATCAGTGTGGTTTGTATCTGAGAGACACTGATATATATGTATAATCATTAGATCTAAATGAACAAAAATTCATAACAATGGCAAGAATAGTATTATTAACATTTTTGTTGAATTTGTTGTGCAGATTCTCTCTAAGAAGGCAAGAAACTTTAAAACTTTGAATCTAGAATTCTATTAATTTACATTAAATAATTCAATGTACGCAGAACCTGCTATACAGGTTCTTTTAAAAATGAAAATGGTCTGGTAAAGATTTGTTTTTTCCTCTTGAAATTGGTATAATTGTCCTAGTTCTTCAACATACCATATTTTGATATTCTAAGATAATTATGCAGATCTCTCCATCCTACTATTTGAACACCTCCCACATGAATGAAGCAAATTAAAATTATGATGTTCATTTTACATCAAACCTATTTCATTATTAGACTTTTCCTTTTTGGCATCAATAATAAAATATTTTGATCAGGGAATGCAATAACCAATTCTCAATAGAGCATGCTTGTCCAGAATTACAGAACTATATAAGTTTATTATATAATTTAACTTCTAAATTTATAATCCTTAAGGGAGGACAACTTCTTTTAAACTAAGGAAACTAAATCTTTTTACATTTCATTAATGTTGTTGCAACTGTTTAGAGAGATATACTTAATACTGAAAAATACTTATTACAGCCTTCTTTTAATTTCTTATAACTACCTCAAATATTCATCTCTGTGACTGGCATATTCTTAACTTGATTTCTGCTTGAAAGTAGACTGTTGACTTTTTAAATAAAAGCTCTTCTTAACGAGTCTTTGTTTTTTTTTTCCTTTGTTTAAAATAGTTCTCTTTACTTATGTATGTATGCATTTATTTAATTATTTATTACTTTCAGGAATGTCAGACAAAACACCCACATTTTTTTTTCTTCACAAAAAAGCCTGACTTTGTTTACCAAGTGAAAGCCAAAAAATTGATGATGGTATATCCGGCTCAGAATGCAATTACCTGGAACGTAAAACACAGATTTTCATTGAATCACAACATGGCGGCCAACAAAAAAGTATAAATTCAGAACAAGAATGCTTTTAAAAATTGAACCTGTTTGTTAGCCACTCTATTCAATGATTTTTGGCATGGATTTTTAAAATTTAAACATTAGTATAAAATACTTATTGTTTCACAACATTTAGACATGCCAGTAGTTCATGTCAGTTTAGAGGCAATAACTCCCTGTGTGCACAATCTCAGTCCATCATATGGCTGCAAGTTTGTTTAGTAGACCTCTGTTCCCTGTCTGTTTCTGAACACTATTCCCTGTCTGGTTTAGTTTCTGATGTTCTTATTCGACCTTTAATAGCATATCTTCTGCTATGCTTTAAAAATTGAATGCAATATCTATTGTGTCTGACCATTGATTCAGTTCAGGTTCGATGGTTCCACTTATGAGACAGCAAGATTTTAAATCACACTGTTTTATATTTTAGCCCAACCAGTCTGGCAAGGGGAGGACTGAGAGAGAGAGGCAAAACCGAGTTCTACTATTCCTGACTTCTGATCATCTTGAAAGTTAATACTCATTCCAGGCTTAAAAATATGTTTGACATTTCCAGGTCATTCCCAGTCTCTACTGGCTAGAATATAGTAACATAGTTAGAAAAATATTCTTGGAAACAGCATATGCAAAAATTCTTAGTCATATGAATATGCAACGGGATGTTGTAGGAAAACCAAGTTCAAAAAATATGGTTCATAAAGAAAAACTGGACAAACAAAATGAAAGATTTATCACTAATCTCCTTTTCACACATGATTTTTTTTCTGATTAAGGAAAATTTATTCCTGCACAGAAGCATTTGGAATTACATTTGGAATTACATTTGGACTTACATTTGGACTTAGATTTGGACAGATTTTGTTTGATCAAAACACGCTATTTAGTTAAGGAACACTTAAGGCACATTACTTATGAGAAACGGTATTTAAAGAAGCTATCTTATTTATCTATCTTATTTATCTGGACTCCATTACATAAGGTAATGGGAGAAGAATACAATAATTTGAAAATTATAAAACAAACAAACAAACAAACAAACAAAAAAACCCAAAAACAAACAAACAAACAAGTTACTAAACTGCTTCATTTTATGTTAAAAATTAGATTGCATTTGGTTACTATTTTAAGAGATTCCTGACTCAAATCCATTACGGTATTTGTTCACTGTCCTGTGAGTTTTTTCCATCTCGGAGAGTAGCCACAAAATCAACAGATGTTACATCCCGCAGATGACAGTATAGAAATCTTCTGGACATGTGTTAGAAGGAGTAGGCAGTGAGAGAAGAGACAGTGGAGAAGTCCTACATTTCATCTTCAACTAAGAAACAAAACTTTTCTAGTGGCTTCATGCCCCTTCTGAGGAGCTTAAGGGGTGTGCAAAGACTGACCCTTTATTTCCATGGCTGCACCCTTCCTGAGGCTGCAAAAAACATTTGCCAGAGGACAAGATGTTGTAATTATGCCTAGTAATCCCTGTTTCCGTGTGAAAAACATTTTCTGAGGGGATTAAAGGGCTTAAATGACATGGAGGAAGGTTAAGCGATCAATTAGAAGAGCTTTTAGCAATCTAAGGCACTATGATTACATGCAGATTGTGTTATGAACTGTAGGTTGTTGGTTTACATACCTGCTCAGATAAACAACTTAAACACTAAGTTAATTCATTCTGTGCAGTATGAATAGGATTAATAATGAGTTATAGTTGTTGATGGTAAGGTTGGTAAGAAGAGCTCTGTCTTTAATTTTATGGTATTTTACTTCTATTATTTGTCAAAATGCTTATTTTTATTAATAGTGTGCTTTTGAATTGTGAAATTGTGTGTATTATTACTTTTATCATTTTTTTTTCAAGTATTTCAAAATTTCTGGGGACTGAATAGATAGTGTGATAGCTCCATATTACTTGACATTGCCCTATAACATCTGAGAAAAACATTTTGTCTAGATGAACTGTAAAGAGAAAATTCAGGAACAACTGGTTTTTCTTTCTTCTATTCATCTTTTGAGAGATCCTAAAGAAACTACTTTGCTTAAAGTCATAGAAAAATGGATCCTTATCACAGAACATTGAAAGCTATTTCATTCATGCCTTCAAGACTTTTTAAATAGAAAATTATTGCAGGAATTGTGATGTCACAATGTCCTGGCATTTAAAGTAGAATTCTTAGTGAAGTGTTTCGCAATAAAGGACAGCATTTCTAATGAGAAATTTTAAGCCTAACTCTTGAAATATCAATTGTAAACCACCTCAGTTTTTGAGTAATTCAGCGGTTTTATTAATCAAGTCCTGAAGTAATGTCAAAGGTTATCACCTTTTGACCTTCCTTTAAAACTCCAGTTAATATTATTTAGGAAGAGTATTAGCTTGAGTCTGTTATGAATGTTAATGCGAGTTGCTGCATCAGGTTAACTAGGAAAAGATTCTTTAAATAGATAGTATTTACATGGCATTATTTGCCATAATTTTTGTGTACTTTTACTTTAAGTAATTTTAAATAATAAAATCATCACAAGTAAAAATAAATAAATAATAAAATAAATAAATAATAAAATCATCACATGTAAAAATAAACTATCTTTATTGACAGGGGTTTTGGGGAGATTGAAGTGTGGAGGATTTGTACAAACAAAATATTTTTCAGTTGTGCCCACTGCTCAACTTCTTTTAGTGCCTTCATTTCAGAAGCATGATAGCTGTCCAATTCTAATGCATGTAATACTCTCAAGTCTAGCCCATCACTGATACAGTTCTCAGTTTTCTTCCTTTACCTCTTTGGATTCTCTGCTGAGATGAGGTGAGTCGAGTTTCTCAGATTAAGAGGTCAAGCTTTTGAAGCATTGAGGTATGAGATTCCAGATCTCTGAAGCTTCCTAAGAAAGAGACAACTTGCCTGAAGTGATAGAAGGTGATTAATGTTTGGCAGTGCAGAAAAATGTCTCTTCATGTCTCTTCATCAAACTGGCTAGTTTTTTCTCTCTTCTTATAAGTATTGAAAGAGAAGTTCTCTTTCTGTGGACTGTACTGAGCAAAGGATTTTTCTTACTGTAGTTGCCTAAGTATCTAGATGTTCCTTTGGCCAAATTGCTTTATTGATAAAATGTATTTTTTGAGCTTACTCCAAAGCACTTGCCTGTACACAGAATAATATATCTTTTTAAATGATTACATGTTTTTTTTTTATTGTTTGTTTGTGTGTGCAGTTGTTTATTGTTTTTTTTTTGTTTGTTTTTTTGTTTTTTTGTTTTTTTTTTCCCTTGGGGAAGTGTTTAAATCTTCTGAAGTTTCTAAAGTTTCTTATTTTCTACAAAGAATTCGTGGATGAAAATTAGAATTCGATAAAAGCAAGTTGCACATTTAAAATGGAATAGCATTCTGTTCAGGAAAGACTTTGAGAAGCACTACTTGACTTTAAAGCATTGAATTACACACCACCTCCTTGGCATTCTTAGTTCTAATATTATTATTTGCATTTATATTAGAGAAGTGCCTAGCAGTCCAAAGTAAACACAAGTTTGCTATATATTGCACCTTCTAGATAAACAGCAGGGAGATGACTGTATTCAA
Organism: Onychostruthus taczanowskii; assembly: GCF_017590055.1. Classification (NCBI taxonomy): domain Eukaryota; kingdom Metazoa; phylum Chordata; class Aves; order Passeriformes; family Passeridae; genus Onychostruthus; species Onychostruthus taczanowskii. The sequence continues at coordinate 10,887,723 of NW_024499239.1, read as the reverse complement.
ACAGCTTAAAAAGTAAACAGGAAAGACACACTAACAGGAGTAAATTTTGAAAAGCTTTTTGTTCCAAGTGTTACAGGCAGAAATGTAGAAATAAGGTGGTCTGTGCTTTAGATCTTTGGTGACGTGTTTTGATTAGTCCTTAAAGAAGCTGCCTCATTCTGCTCAGAATCTGTGCCTGAGAATCTTGCCTTGAAGGCAAACAACTGCTTCATTTCACTCAAAAATTGAAAAGGAACAATTTTTGATTTTGAAACATGGACACAGAATCTTTTACCAGTATGTAAGAACAGGCTACATTCAGGGGAGTTCTCAGAGGAAGGGGCCTCCATGTGTGTACATGTCAATATAGGCTTGTGAGAGAAATAACAACTAGCTCATAATAAATATAATTAAATAGGAGGACAGAGTCCTGTGCTTTAATTCCTGATAATTGGGAAAGTATGCAAATAATTCTGGTGAGTTGAATGCAAAGGAATTAATTTAACCTTTTATTGCAACCATGCATAAAAAGTGCCATCTTCTCCTCTGTATTTTAAACAATAGCCATGGTAATGGTTCTATTTTTGCACAGAACAATAGATCTGGCTGAATATCAGCATGCTACATAAATGTGATTTGATTAAATTTCTCAAAATTTAGGTGAAAAAGTATCTTTCTTCTAGAGTCTATCTGGGCTTAGAAATGAGAATAATAATAAACAGATATTAAATAACAGATATTAAATAACAGATATTAAAAACAGAAGAGAGTTTTATATAGCAAACAGAAGAGAGTTTTATTATGTTAAGGCACTTAAGTTGCAAACAAGTTCTGTAATCTTTCACAAAGTTTTTCAGGATCAGTCTTGTGATTAAATATCTGGGCTGAAATTTATTTGCTTAATCTTCAATTCTTATTGACATTTGCAACGTCACTATCTGAGACACCTACATTTTATTTTTATCTTAGACATCTACAAAACCGATGACACAGGAACCAGGAGATGTCTCATCTAGAGGACATTTGTATGATTTTAATGCACCAGATTGGCTGATCAACTTGGCCATCTACTGACTACATGCCTAATATATGTCTTAGATCAAAAAAAAACTTTGTCTTTTGAATTTTATCTTTTGGTCTGTCCTTAAGTCTAAGGCCAAACACAAATCCTATGAAAAACAAGTTGAATATCAGAACTTCACTTTTTGAATGCTGCTCAGAGAGTTTTATCACAAGGCAGATTTTCTTGCTTTTAAAATTTTCTTCTGTTTTTTGGCTACATGAGTGCCAGAAAAGTTTTTCTTTAGGATGGCAAAATTGACTTTGAGAAAAAACAGGTAATGTAAAATGTTTTAGAAAAAGAAGGAAAAGTTATAAACAAATTTATTATTTATTGCTATTTTACGTTTGGACAAGACAAAGGGGAGGAAACATTGTTCCTATTTTAAGTGCTATAAATATGTTACAATAAAATTGATACTTGCTTCAGAATCTCACGAAAAAGTCCAACTGTTTATGCAACTCCATTTCATAAAGTCTGCGTTTTCCAGTTAACGTTGTTACCAATTGCAAATTAATAAAAAAAGACTACTCTATTTGTCAGAGGAAAGGAAGGGGAGAAACCAATCAAAAAAACCCTGAATCCCAACTGTCATTAATTGTCACTACCAAGTATTGCTTATCTGGAGGTCCTCCACATGTCAGTGCACATTAATATTAGGCAACAGAATATAAAATGCTGATATATATATATATATTTAGGGCCTAAGCAGAGAAAGTCGTGGTTTCTCTGAGGCAAATTATCTTGGTGTATACTGGATCTATTGAACACAAAAATATTAAATTGTCTACAGACTCTTTTTATTGGGTCTGCAGTAATTAATTAAGCACAGATGTCTCACCAGAAGATGAAATGGAATGTATTCAGGGAAGAAAGGAAGAGGATAAAGAATAATGAGTTCCTGAAATACAATACATCAAATGAAGAGAATAATGTAAATTAGGGCCTAATCACATTTTCCATTACACAGATGCTCTGGGAGAGTATGTGGACCTTCAAGGCAAGTTGTGCATCTAGTATTCAAATCTGCACAATGCTGCTCTGCAGATGCTGCACAGCCTCTAAGGAGAGCACATTCAGCTGATTTGGGCAAATTTTCTGTAGTAAGAAGTACAACATGGGCAGGCTGGAAGCACTTAGGATTTTTCACTTTTCTGATTCGGTAAGAACTTCCCAGTGACTTCAGAGGAGGAAGACCTACAATTTTTTACAGGAATATTTGGATATCCATTTCTTATTGTGCCACCTTGCTTCTTGGACTGTTGGAAGCCAAACAGTAGGCCAATGCTAATCAACTGTACCTTTACCACTGACTGCATAGTGGGCATGCAGAACATGCAAGCAGCTGCTATTTGTTCAGCTCTGAATCTTCTTCACAATCCGACCTGTTGCAGAATTCATAAGAACTTAAATATAGAAATAAGCTTTCTTATTTACCTTTAATGAATCATAGTTGAATTCCAAATATTAGACTGACAAATGGTTATTTTTTATATCAGAGAAGTTATAAATTCGGCATGTTTCTGGTATCCTTAGGATTAAATGAAGTCTAGTGAAAGATTGTTAGTGAAATGAAGTTGGAGAAGGATTCCGAACCAATTATGACCTCCATCAGAGCATATAGTAGTTACAGAGATATTTCTTTCTGCCATATGAGCACAGAGCTAGAAATAGTGGACACTGCATATTGTATCACTAAGGACTGATTAAGAGTCTAATTATGTACACTACAGCTTTATAATACTGATAAGAGTGTTTCTGACGGACTGCTAGCAGAAGTACAGTGAGCAGCTGGAAATAAACACTACTCATCATTTTCCGTGTAAGTGGGGGTTTGGTTTTAGCTTTGGAGGGAACCTTATTAATTTGTGATTGCAACTTTTTTGTGTATATTCATCAGAAAATGTGGGGTTTTATTCAAATTTTCACTCTAGTTCTAAAGAAAGACTCATCCTTGTGTACATGAAGTTTCAAATATGGCTTTATATAAAGGTGTAAAGAAACTACAGTAAAATGTTTCATTTTAAGTGTTTTATAGATTTATAAAATTTAAAGATAAAAATATCAATTCATTTGGTGATTAGGCAAACATTTGATTATAATTATTTTAATGTTTAATCACCTTTTGTTCAAGGAAATTCTCTCATAGAAATATGAAGATTGAATATGTAAATTTCCCTCAAAATAGCAGTAGCAGCAGCAATGTCAGGGAAAAGAAGATATTCTACATGAAGAGTACTGTTTGTTCCTGTAATTACTGCTTTTACTGGACCAGTTCTCACATCACAGTCTAGCTGACTATTTCAGCTTGCTTAACTATCGGGCTTCCTCAGCCAAAGGCACAAAGCATTGAAAATTGTAACTGAAGTTATTGGTGGGAGTTTTACTGATTATACTATGTGTAAGAAATGAGTAGACCAACCATGATCTTAAAAATAATGAAACTGATATTATAAAGAGAATTCACAGCAGCAGTTTTGTACTTTTTAGCTCTGCCATTGTTAAAATAAGTGGTATATGGTCTGTAAACTAAAAAGCAATATCAACATGCCATTCTTTGCAAATAGTTTATCCAAGACATACATTATGTTGGTGAATTTGAAAATATTAATTAACTTACAACACTTAGCATGCGAAGAAATTTCGTTTTTTAAAATCTCTTGCACATTAGAATAATTACTGAAATGTGAAACAAGTAGATAATAAATACTTTGTTATAAACAGAATTTTAAATGGAAACAGGCCATATATGTGTGAATAACATATATGTGTGAGAAGGGCCACATATGTGTGAATAACAAATGACTACAGAGTATATTATTCTGTAAATAATAAATGAAAAATCTGTAAATTCCATGTTACACTGAAAACAGTAGATTTGTGGCAAGGTCTACCCTATGTAAGGTGCATACAATATTTTAGAAAAATTAACCTGCTCTTAAAAATGTTGTCTCTGCTACCAAGAAGTTGCTCAGCATGTAAATGAGAATAAAAATGTTTTATTGAAACTTGAACTGTTTGGAAACCAAAAACCTCTTCACTGGAAAATGAAAATCCACTACTCATTTTTGATTCAAGCAATATTTTTATTTAGAAAATAATCAGAATAATCTCAAAAAAGAGAATGATTTGGCAATTGATAAATGTATTTTTTCCCCTCCACTTTGACCTAAAAGTAAAGGTATTAGGACTTTTGAATTTTAGCCACTATAGGTGGAAAAGGGTAAAGAACGCACAGGAAAACTGTTAGTTAATAAAGCTCTACTTTATTATTGGATGAGAAAGGAGTGGAAGGAGCAAAAAACAGAACTGAGAAGAGAAAAAAACGTGGACTAAATGCTCCAGTACTTGTGACGAAGCCATACTTCGCTCCTTGACTTTCAAAGAGGTGGTGACATGCACTAAGGCCAAAGGTCGTCATGGAGATGTTCTTGGTCTCATGGCCTCAAGCAACCCGCAACACCGCGGGAGCACGCATGGCAGCGCAACACCTGAGGTGTGACAGTGCTTCTATAACATTTCCTGTTTCATGATCCTGACTTCCCACCTCTAACAGAGTTCTTCCCCATCATGATGCCTCAAGTTTTAGTTTTTATATTTTTCGGATTCTATACTGCTTTAGTGTGTACTTCTGAGCTTTCATATCAGGGGATAGTAAGCTCTCTTCACAGAGCAGTAGACGAAACAATTCCTTCTCTAACTGGGGACCAAGGACAAATGTTCCAAATCTCAGGCCCAAGAGCATAAACAATGGTGGAATGAAAAGAGAAAACAAGAAGGATGGGACTTCATAAACTAAGGCTAGAATTGTAATTAACTCTAATATGCTAATGGACCAAAACTTACAAAAGTGTGAGACCTCATGACTGGTCATACATTTTGTGACCATTTTGTGTTCATCTCAGTTGTAACCCTGGCTGGGTTCTTGTACTGCCCAAAGTGTATTCATTGAGGCCTTCTAATGAATACCTACTTTATTCTTTAACTCCATCTCATCTCTGAAGTCATTCTTCACAAGGCATCAATCGCCCTGACAGTTCACAGGTTTGTAACTTTAGAATGGGACTGGATTTGCATATTGGACAATTTTCGTCCAAAGAACAAAGATAAAAAAAACCCCTTTTTTCTTTTTTTTCTTTTTGTATTACTGACAGAAGTGAGACCATAGGGGAATATGTATTTTTAATTATATTTCCTGGGAAAATGAGATAAGAGTCTATCCTGCTCTATCTAAGATATGCTCTCATTGTAAAGGAGTTTCAACCATAGAGGGTAAAGCTCTTAAATAAAGGAAATTTCTACAATTTTGTGTAACAAAGGGAAATCATTTGAAGAAGATATATTGAAACGGGTGATCCTTGGGGACAGACAGTTACAGGAATAATTTAGGTCCCTTCTGAATTAGAGTAGCCAGTTATTATGAACATATTGGCAAGGGTTCAGCATAATCCCCATGGTCACAAACATAACCAAGCAAGTTGAATTATATTATTATGTTAAAAAAAGACAGATGAGTTTGGTCAATAGTTACAGCCCAAATACAATCTCATTACTGCTCAACAAGCTTTTGTGTTCCTTGTTTTTATCAAGACATTAATCTGGATGAAAATTTCTTCTTTCTGTGGATGTATACACAAGCTCTTCCTGCCTTCATGTCTGTAGTGTCTTATTAAAACATACATGTGTTTTTGTGATGTTCAGAATGTAATGTCATTCAATTCTTTGAGACTACAGTGTGGACACATCCCAGTGCTTAAAGGGTCTAGAATAACTGAATTATGATATGTGCCACTTAATCCCATTTTCAACTACGGGAGGGAAGTAAAGCAGGTGAGTAAAAAGCCACCCGGGACCTGTTGGACCCTTTCCCCTCTACTTACACCAATAAGTACATTATCTGCTTTATTGCATTGATGCCTTTAGTTCATATTCAGCTTTGGTAGGCAATTTGCTGTAGTTGCCTTGTGAGATGAGGGTGTTGCTGCTCTTGCCTTATAGAATCATGGGCAAATGGTTCCAGAGAACATATGCACAGCTGGACTCTGCCTGCTGTGGGGAGGGAGAGATATATGGTGGGGTGGAGAAAGGGGAAGCCAGATTATATTCAGTAGGGATGAAGTGAGAGCAGCAATGCAGTGTTGCTTTTATGTGAATACTACAAAAGCAATTAGAGATAGCTGCTGAGTTCTATAATAATGTCTTCAGATTTTTTTATACTTCAAAGAGCAGATTCAGAAGAGCTAGAGGGAGATAGAGTGACTCCATTTTCTTCATTGTTCTTTTGTTCCATTTTGCTAATAAGGCCAGTTCACAACTGTGCAATCACAGCCCTGGTTTCAACCTTTCTGATTCTGCTAAGTCACACAAATTGATATCACTCAGTTCTGTCTCATCAGTGACCTCACAATCAAAGTAACCAAATTAGCCCTACAGAAAACCTCTCTCAATAAAAGAAGATATAGACAATACGGCAGAACAAACCGTTGTGTGGTTTGAAATTGAATTGTATCAAAATGAACAACATAAATGAGTTGACATAACATATTCTTTTATATTTTTGATGGATTCTATTTTGATACTAAACTTTACATCAGTTTTTATATTTTCTCTTAACACATGGAATTTTCATTATTTTGATTGAGATTAAGCTAAATTTTTTAGAGAAATTTTTATTTCAGTAGAAATATTTATACTTAACGGTTATGACAATTTGTTTCTAGTGGTTTTCAAAGTTATTTTACAAATCATTATTAAATATTGAAATATCACATTGCTTGAAGTTTGACACTTTGTTAACAGCAGCAGAATTTTTCAGCATACCTAAATAAAACACAGATCTGGTTCTCATATGCCTTGATTTTATGAACCATACAACCCAATAAATATTATAGATAAAAATTCACACTGGCTTAACACAGGCTAAAAGCTGGTCTACAGGGTTTCCTTTCTACTGGTTTCCTAAGAAACCAATCCACTACCAACTGTTGATTGCTGGATCTGGAAAGTAATATTACAGGTATATAATGCTGATTACATGGAAGTAATTGATTACAAATTACTTTTTAATACTTTATTCGGCACAGCTGCAACTGAGCTGGCTACTATGACTTAGTACAATGATATTGCCCATAATCAAGACATGGTGAGATTGCCTCTAAAAGTAAGAGAGAGTAATTAGGGCTGCATTTTCATTTGAGAAGTGCACAGATAACATCTTAGAACAGCATTTTAAAAAAAATTAACTTATTCTTCTCTATTCTGTGAAATCTTCTGCAAGCAGCAGTCTGCCTTCCTCACTTCTACCATTCTGGTGCTTTGGAAGAATTGCTGTTATAAATTTTAAGCAATTTAGGTATCCTATTAGACAAGCATATCTCATGTATTCATCCTTTATTTGTCTGTACTAACTTGGACATTCATTTCAGTTATTTTTATCTCTCAGGACTATCATTTGTCATTCCCACAGGACTGTGTCTAGCTATATTGAAGACAGGAGATGTGTGATATGACACAGGGCACCTTTTCTCCTGTGAAATGCTGTGGACACTTACATAGCACTAGTTAGAAAATCACAGCTTCCTGAATCATCTCCACTGTTATTAGTTCTTCCATACCCCTTTAATGTCAACATTTTCCTCCCCAAGATGCATTAGTAGGTGTCTCTACAAATATGTGATGCTTGATCTGTGAAAAATTGTGGGCAGATCTTGTTCCCACTGAACAAAAGATGTCCAGATCTTCATTTATGTGAATGATCACAAAAAGTTATGAATAAAGATTTGCTTCAACAACTGCTTGTTTTAATGGAATTGCTAATTGAAAAAAAAAATAAAATAAAGTCAGGCATCCCAAGCACCAATTCCACTGAATTTTGCCTTGCTGACTTCAAAATGATAGTTTTCTAAAATTCAGATGGATTTCTTTCTGCTAATGCAGCACATAAAGAGGAAATATCACAATATAAGATTATTAAGACAGAAATGAAGAGACCAAACTATGTACCTTCCATCAGCATAAGCAGAGTCTATATTGTATACAGCTCAAGAGTCTTACAGTTTATTTTATATATATGATTAAAAAAGCTTTTTCTCTCTTTCAGTAGAACAGCAGCAATTCACCAGCATCTCAATATAACCTTTATTCTTTTTCCAGAATTTTATCAGATCCATTTGGGTTTGGTTTCTATTGTTTGTTTATTTGTTTCCTTGTTTCTTTGTTTTGGTTTTGGTTTGATTTTGTGGTTCCGGTGTTTTTTTCCTCCAAAAGAATGAAAAAATCCTATGCTGGAAAAACTGTACAGGCAAAAAATCCACCCTCCCCCACCGACACCTGGCTGTATTTGTCTCTTCTGTATGTGCAGCACTCCAGGTGGGAACCTGCTATACTCAGTATGTTCACTAGGAGTACAACATAAGGTATGTAAATCTGCTTCATATCTGACTGGACTGGTGAAAGGTATATTATATACTGTATTATATAATAATATGTTTATATTGCTAACTTTGGGCTTAGTGTAGAACATATTTCCAGAATAACACAGACAACTTTTAAAGGTTATTCTTGCATTGAAAAGAAACACAATTTAATTGCTTATATTTCAACTAACAAATGAAGTAAAATGAAGTTCCTACCAATCATGGCAGTGGTTTATAAAACAAGAAACACAGATATAAAGACTAAAGCTTTTTGAATATGGCGTTTCTTACTTGTTAGACTGCTAAAAGACTTTGTTAATACAAACTAACAGTTTTTCAGTACAATCAAAGCTGGCAATATCCTCTTTCCTTGGTACTTCATATATCTGTTTATTTTTTGCCAATTGAATTATTTTTAAAGATATTTATTTAGAAAGACTTGTGAATTGTGTAAGTAAATTCAACTTTGGCAAATGGTAAATGTATCCTTTTTAACAAAGAAAGTACTTGAAAAGAAGCTGCTATTGCATCTTACATGATGCAGAATAGGTTTTCTTTTTTTAATAGGCACATTTGTTTTAATATATTTAGCTGGACTACATTTTCCTTCAGTGCATTGTAAAGCATGTTAACTATGAAGTGGTGGCAAATTCATGCAGTAAAACTTTTTCTTGAGACTTCATCCTAGGTAATTCTATATAAAGAAATGTTGGTGATGGGGGTGTCAGATTTGTTCTCCTGGGGATACCACTTTTATACAATCCTATATTAGCTGTGAGTATGCAATGATGTGTAGAGCTAGGCCTTTATAAAATCTTAGCTACCAGGCTATTCAGCTTATAGAGCTTGTTGATAAGAGAAGACAGAAATGCAGTAGTTGGATTTTTTTTCTCTCAGCTAGGTCCTCAAATCTGGTATATTTTCCTTTTGTAAGACAGTCATGTTTCTAGAGAATTGCTAACCCATGGCCCCCCCCTCCCTCTAGACTTTGCACTCTGCAGCACTGAGGCAGGATTGTATTCCCAGGCCATGGCATGTGACTGCTTTGCTCTTTTTAAACTTTCCTCAGCTGCTGCCCCTTTTCTTAAAGCAAAACCTGTCTTCACCCAGTTCTCAAGGCCATGTTTTCTCACTGATCAGTAATCAACAGTCAGTGAATTTTTATTGTTCTGTGGCTTCTGCTTTCAACCCATGATCATATTTTCAAGACCTTTGTTGTTATCCCAAGATAAAATTGTGCATCATCAGAAAATGCAGCAAAACTCTGTTTCATAATGTGAGCTCTCAGAAGCAGTTGATAACAAACCTAACAGGTCATAATCAGGGCCTTACACAAAAGATTCAGTTAGCATGGACCCTGTGTTATGTAAAAACAGAATGGAAATTCTATTTTTACAGGGCCACTGGGGAAAAAAATGCTTAGACAATTATAATAGAGTGCTGTTCTTAATATTGAAGTTCAAAACCAGCTGGTGTTAAAAGCTGCTTAAAGTAATTATATTTTTCCAGATGCAGGTGGCCTCTGTTATATCTACACATACTTCTATTTTCAAAATGCTATTTACTGATAGCAATGTCTGTGGCAGTTACTAGAGAAGCACAGTCTAAGTTCTTTTTTGGGACACATGATAGAATCAAAAGATGTTTGGGATCTTTGGACACTTCAATACATGGCTGTGACTCAAACGACCTGTTCTGCAGTCATCCAATCCAGTAGCTTTTGACCAGGGTACTCCCTGAACACTTGAAATTATTTGTGGCGCTCATGCCTAGAATTGCCCTCTGCAGCAACTAGAGATCTAGGTCCTGCATGAACCAGAAGAGTGTTTGAACAGTGGTTAGACTCACACGTTCAGAGGCCAGATCCATTGGAAGTGCATGATTGCTGATGATTTGATAGAGTCCTTGAAACCACGAACCTTAACTATTGCATATATATTAGCTCAAATCTATGATCTCTTCTGGAATGAACTGAAAAATATAACCAGTTTAATATCTGAGTGAATGAGTGTGTTGCGATTTCCATAAATAAATGAGCACGAAATGTGCCAGTTAGTTGTGTTTTAATACTTATTTGATACATGCAGTATTGCATTTACAGGATTTCTTTACATACAAGGTTATATCGTGTTCTAGCCACAATCTGAAGTCACTGACCCTCTTATCATAAGGAGAATGACTATCCTATTTCTTATGGAAGAAGATTTTTAGTTTTAGCACAGTGCAATGTATTCAAGCAATAGACATTTAACATGAATCTGTCTAGCAAAAGGCTGCATATTATCCAAGGGGACTTTTATTTCCAATATTAGCTTTAACCATAAACTGAAAGTAAGCATAATTCATTACTCTCTGAATTATGTCAGTATTCTAAATTTTGCTCTTTACAGGGAAAAAATAAACAGGTAGAGAAAAGCATCAGCAAAACAGGAGAAAGCATTCCAGAAGCAAATGTCATACAGAATTGCAGTACAATAATGAAAGCACTTTGTAAAATGTATCACCACAGGAACAAAGAAATAGCTTCTGTGTTTACAGTGTTTATGTATTTCTGATTGCACCTAGTCTCCAGTAATACATTTCTACAAAGCCTCAGTTTATATGCCCTTTTTTATCTGGTGACAAACTATATGCTTTCTCAGAATCCTGTCTCATTTCTGGAGATTTGACATCTGTAGGAGACCATATAATAGCAACCTGAATAGTTTGCTAAAAAATATGTTCTTTTTCCATAAATGAAAATAATGCATTTCTTTCAGCTTAAGTTTACTAATTTCCATTTATTTCCTGCATTTACTTTCACAGATTACTAACATTACTGATTAACATTTAAGGCTGAATAAAGTCCACATACAACCTTAAAAATAAAAAATATCTCACATTTTAGATTCAAATCAACCTTAGATTGTCATAATTTTTCAGGCTATTTCTTCATGTTGTCATTATGTGCAACTGGTCAACTTTACAGAGAAACTCAAGACACGAAACAAAAAATTATAACACTACAATATCTCTTTTAGTAGTTTAGTGAGAAACTGCGGTAATGAAACCTGTCTTCATAAAGACACACAACTCAGAACTGATTTCTTACTCTGGTACTTTAAAATCTACTAAATGGTGAGTCCATTCACAGCTTTCCCCCATGGAGGGATGCCATGACCTATTTACTCCCCTGTTCTGGGTTGTTCTGCAACTTAATAATATTTTTCTTCTCAAACGTGGCAACCTGATATAAAATAAAAATGATAATATAATATTCTTGGAATTTCTTGTCCTCTGTCCATTAGGACAAAAGGTATTTATCAAGTTGATTAATCATAATATATTCCATCAGATCTGTGTTAGTATAGATTTAATTCAATGTAGGTATTCCATTTTTGCACTGGCTAAGGGCTTATCTTGGTCTTCCATAATACACTGCATTCAATATTGTGCAAACACACCATTTGGATAATAGAATCATAGAACTATTTTGGTTGGGGAAGGCCTCTAAGATCATTGTGTCCAACTGTTAATCCAGCAGTGCCAAGCCTAATACTAAAACATGTCCTTAAGTACCACATCTACACATCTTTTAAATACCCTCAGGCATTGCTCCACCACTTCCCTGGGCAGCCCTTCCAATGTCTGATGACCCTTTCAGAGAGGAAAAGAGTCCTTGGATTTTTTCTTAATATCCAATTTAAACATTGCTTGAGGCCATTTCCTCTTGTCCTATCCACTCTTATTTGGGAGAAGAGACCATATCCACCTCCCTGCTACCTCCTTTCAGATAGCTGCAGACAGTGATAAGGTCTTCCCTCAGCATCCTCCTCTCCAGGCAAGACAACTCATGTTGACTCAGGGATTTTTCATAAATTTGTGCTCTAGACTTCCTTTCCCTTCTTTGAATATATACACAAGGTGAGTATTTAGAACTAAAAGTAGTGTTTTACTAGAGTATAATCTGAAAAGCTGGTTAAATGCTTCCAATGTTATATTTTCATTGAACAAATCAGAATTTTCCTCCATGTTATTCCTCTAACTTTACTGTGCACTTGTAAGAGTCATTTATGTTGTAGAACTAGTTCAAACTAACACCTTTCTCCTCCCTCTTCCCTCACAATGAACATCATTCTTCTGAGTTGATGAGTTAACCAGTAATGGTATAAAGAGAAAGAAAAGGTACTGTCAGAACTAGGGCAAGAAAAAGGAAGAAGGAGGAGAAGAAGTAAGATAGCATAGAGATCAGAACCACTTCTTTGATAGAAGACTGACTCAACAATCCTTGTCACTTCAGCCTCAAGCTGAAAGATAAAAATTAATCTATAACTCTCTCTGTCTTGTTTAATGAATAAAAAAAATCTGATTACATTCCCATTTAGTGAATTTTTGTTTACAGATGCACATTAAAATAACTGTTAACCTCCAACACAACCTGGTATGCAAAACTGGCAAGAAACACTCTCACAGCTGAAAAAGAGAACACTCCTTTGTATCTGTCACTGAACTAATCTGTGGATTTTCTATTACCCACCTGCCATTGCTGTCTGGGGTATGACACCAAAGGTACTGTTTGAAAACGACCCAAGTATTTTTGGTATTTGAGGTGTCTCCTTATTATAGACTGGGTTAAATTTCATATCCAACTTAGTGTCTCTGACTATATAGACATTTTAATTAAGAATCATGAAGTAAAATTCATAAATATTCCTATTTTTAAACATGCATACAAATAGGTTCAAGTTAAAAACTATGCTCCCATGCTCTAAGGCCTAGGGCATTTTATAATGAAGAATGACAAAATCCTTCCCTCAATAGCTACTGTTTTCTTTTTTTGTTCAACTTTTCAGCTGTTCTTTTTTGTTTGTTTGTTTTTTGGTTTTTGTTTTTTCTGTTGTTTTCTGCTGATGGAAATTATAGGTGATGAGGATTATCAGTTTTTTGAAGCACTTTCTATGCAAGGCGAGACTAAGTAGATTCCATACATAAGGAAAAGAATGGGCTGAAGGGATATATCAACTGGAAAATCATGACCGGCTTAAGAGAAAGTATAATTTTTAAAACTATAAATTAATGCAGACAGTTCAGATTAATGGAAAAAATACTGCACTTGCTGTATTCTTCTCTGGGAAAATTTTTGATGAAAAGTAAGATTGTATTGATATATTTCAGTTTATGTTTAATACATTATCATCTATGTTTTTCAATAAAACAACAAAGCTGTTTTCTGGATTGTTAGGCAAACTGCAGCTATACCAAAAGCAACTAGAAATGCAGAATGAGAAATAGAGTGAGATCTTCCTCTGACCCAACCACGTGACCACTGTTTTACTTCGAGGTTTTTGACTTCATATCTGAAAGAAATAAATTGGTTTGGTTGTTTTTTGTTTTTTTTGTTGTGTTTTTTTTTTTTTTTCCTCGGGGGAAAAAAGAATCCATCCAGATCTTCCAATCAAACAATTTGCTTTGGGATACATAGTCATTTGCTATTACAGTATTTACCACTTGTCACTCTCCCACTGTTTTCTCCCTCTCATTTAGGGGTAATCTGGTAATCTGATGAAAGGGTAATATTTTGTACTTTCACAATGAGCCCACTACAGTCTATACAATCATAGTGCCATGGAATGGCTCAGCTTGGAAGGGACCTTAAAGACCATCTGGTTCCAAGCTCCCAGACATGGACAGGGACACACTTCACTAGACCAAGTTGCTCAGAGCTCCATCCGACCTGGCCTTGAACATTTCTGGTGATGGAGCATTCATTTCTCTGGGCAATCTGTTCCAGCGCCTCACCACCCTCAACAGTAATGAATTTTTCCCCTAATATCTTATCTAAACCTACTATCTCAATCTGAACCAATGTCCTCTTGTCCTGTCACTACATGCTCTTGTAAATAGTTTTGCCTCACATTTTCTGCAAGTTCCCTTCAGGTACGGAAAAGCCACACTTAGGTTCCCCGTAAGCCTTCTTTTTTCTAGAGTGAACAAATGCAGTTCTCATCTTTTCCTCATAGGAGTGGTGCTCTATTCTATGTACTCCTTAACAGTTTTTAAAACATAATTTTACTGCACTAATCCATACTATTTCTGTTGTAAAGCAGTTGAAATATCCCATATGATCTCATGAACCTGTGGTTTAGTGATCAATTGGTAAGCTCTTGATTAGAAGCTACTGAAGTTTTTAAAAGTCTATCACTTCCCAGAAGCCTTTGACTGGCTTTCCAGGTCCTTGAAGACAAATGAGAATCTAAAACTAATCAACAGCAATAAATCACTGGGCTTTCTGCTGATTAGGAATCATGTCTTCTACTTTTCAGGCTGGTTGTCAGCTAATATCCTATTTAAACATCTAATGTCTCTCAAGGGGGCTTCTATAAAGTTGTTGAAGAAAAAAAAAATGGTCAGCTCAGGAAAAAAAAAAGGTATTTATGGTAAGAAATCAGTACAATAATTATATTTTATGGTTACACATGTCTATGACCAAATTAAAAATAATTTTACCTAGTTTGCTAATACTAATTAATTGAATTACAGCTACTAATTGAAATGAAAGTTATTTATTTTACATTAAAATAGATTTCAGGCTTTTATGTGGCCAGACACTATGTAATCTACTGAAGTGAACACAAGTTAAAGCCCCAGACATAACATAACTTTTCAGTATTTAAATATGTATGAAAGATTAGGTGCAGCTTTTAAGGATTTCCTGGTATTACTCAAATTCCAGACAGGGTCTGACTGCTGAGTTTACCTTGTTCAATAAACCTATAGTATAGCCAGGCAAACTAAAAAGCAGTGTGTTACAAAACAGGTGTTAATCTTTAGCAGAGATATGGATAAGGCAGATATGCTTTGCTGTTAATGAATAATGTATTATTAAATGACGTTTTTTCAAATGTCTATTATTTTAAATATATTAAGGAAATCTTTAGATGTAAAGGAACATCTATAAAGAACATGAATATAAATTATATACATAATTGTTTTTATATATTGAAAGTATAAAAAGTACTGAGTTTTCTTAGATTATCTATTCAGATCTGTACTGCTCAGACACTGAATCCTACATCATATAACACAGTATAAAATGTGACCTGTGACCTTCTCTCCTCACTTCTCTCTTAAACAAATTGCTATTCTTCTCTGGCTGGCTGTGCCTCTCATCTCAAAGGAAGCAGGCGCACACAATATTCTAAAAGAAAGGTGTAATTTCCAGGTTGAAAATATTTTTTATAAAAACAAAGCCACATAACTTATTAAAAATAATGAGGTTGAAGATAAGTAGGCAAAAGAAGTACAGAAGATCATAATGTTTTATTTTAACTGTTACATAGACATAGTTTAGCTATTACACAATTAGAATCTAGGAGTCATGATGTTATACATGACCCTATTTTCTTGACCTTTCACCCTACTTCTGCAGCTCCACTCATTTTATACTTACTTTCCCTGAATTAAAAGAATAAGAATGAAAAGAAAAAGCACTCAGTAAGCAAACAGACATACTGCAGCTGTGACCATCACAAAGGAAATTATAAACTTACATGACAGATGTGTTTTTCTTCAAAGCCAAAAAATCTTCAGTCATTCTTTTAACTTTAAATGATCTTTAAGGGTCTACATCAGACTCTTTCACAACAACTTGCTCTAAAATGAAAGCTTTAATTGATTAAAATTCTTCTATAACTGCTTTAGAATACTTAATTTTATGGTGCACTTTGTTCCATAATTTTGCTTTTCTATGGTGAAATGGCAAAGATTCCATGGGAAAGAACAAATTGGCATAAATTAGTAGAAAAAAAAGTCTCAAATTCAGAAGTTTTATATAAAACTAGGTAACTATCTAATCATAATAATCTTGTTGGTTCTTTCTTTTTCATTTATTCTTTTTTTTTTTATTATCACTATGATGATTATTATTATGACTATTACTTATGATGGGTATGTCTGCTGCATTCAATATTAATTTTCAGGTCTCTGCTGACTGCTTTTGTTTCTAATTGCACATGGGCATGGTCTCAGGTATTTTCCTCTCCATTCTGTCTCTTTTACCATTTTTTAATCTCCGTAAGGAAAACAGGTTACCCTTCTTTTCCATATTTCCATCAAACACTTTATATTTCCTTTTAATTAGTAAAGTATCTTTAGTTGGCAGCTGTTTATGCTGGGGTTTCTAATGCACGTGGCATTGTTACTGCATATTCTACCTCTGAAATATTAAACTATCTCCTGCTTTCATTTTGGTGATTTTTCAATTCAGATTTCTTAGAGACCTGTATAATTTCAGAGGACACAATGAGAGTTATCATAAAATGTACCAAAAGACCTAGAAATGATAAATATTTTTTCCTTTGAGCAAGAATGCCTTTCTTTCACCTCAAATTAAGTTATTAGCAAGCAAAGAGGAAAGATTTCTCCATTGTTATAATAAAAACAAGGAAAGAGATACAAAATATCAGAAACATTAGTTTAACAGACCTGTTAATAGACATGTGGTTCCTTTACTATAAATCAAGTAGTTTTCTCTGAAAAACTTGTTTAGATATATCTTTTCCTAGTGTGTTTGAGGCATTTTATTTATCAGACTTCTCTTTTGCCTAATTACAGTTGCGGTTTTATGAAGTTATCTGGCTGGCATGATGTTTTTACAAGGAACATATAGCTTCTGTCAGTATTCAGACACTTCATATACATTGAGTAGTTACTCCTTAATAATGGAAGGATTCTCTAAAATAAAAATGTATACTATATATTTATAGTTGAATTCCAATTTGCTTTTAAATGAGTGTCAAAAATGTGTAAAAGTGAGCCATCATTTAGATATAACTGAGATCTTTATTAATTTGAAAAAAAAATAATAGAAATTCAAAAGTATCTGCTTAAATACATATTAAGTTACACAACTGACAAAAAAAAGTACAATACAAAGTAGACAAAATATTGTAACTTTTCTGGAAGGTTGTGATTTACAACAGTAAAGAAATTATACATCAATTGATTATACATCAATTTCTTATGCATACATTTTCTTCTACCAAGTACATTAAAAGAAAGCCATAACACAGAGACCCGCAAAGGCACTCAGAAATGCTGTCCATAATATCTGACTTCAAAAATTTTTCTGTCTCATTTTTTTTGTCCTTTAAAAACATGGTCATAGAGCAAAGTACTTAGAATGTTTCAAGAACAAAAAGAAAAGAAAACATGGACTTTCCTTAAAAAACCCCAACCCCCACCAAAAAAACCTCCAAACCAAACACTTTCACAATCTTACTCATTCCGTTTTGAGAAAGCCAACTTGAGTTTTTTTAATCATGAGTGAATAGCCCTGACAAAAGTATTTCTGCCATAAACAAAAATGATAGAAAATATATATTCGCACTATTGCTCTGTTAACTGGATGGAAAATAAAAATCTAAACCACTGAATCTCCTTTTAAGACTGAGAAGAGACTTTCATGTAAGCATGCTGCAGTACAAGCTGATGAACTATTACTAGACAAGAAATACCCATGATGCCTAAATGTACCTAATAAATGTACCTCTCATGCTACAGTGCTTATGTCCATAAATCAGATATAATGAAAGAATTTTATTCAGAGCGATTGAGTTTTATTACAACTAGAAATTTTGACACTATGGACAAGGAGACTCTATTCTTTTTAAAATTTGTAATGTATGCAAGTTCAGTGAACTTGAAATATACTGTAAAGAAAATGGCAAGCAAAATAAAGCATTCAAGAGATCGTCAGAGAGCTCTGTTTCAATATAATATGAATTGCAGGTATAGTATATTAGAAGAACCGTTAAGCACCTCAGTTATTTTCCCTTGTCAGAAGGAGTTCTAGTTGAGATGAAATTGCAAATACCGAGTCCTGTCTTATTACACCAGAAGTTAATAGCTACAGCTTCAAAGTCATATGCACTGTAATATGTCAGATCTATAAGGATTAAAATGGTTGGATAACTGAGGTGATGAGGTAAGCCTGTATCTGCCACAAAACGTACACATCCACTTTTAGTCCTATCATTGCAATTTCTGGAAAAAGAAGGAAAGAGAAAAAGAGACTTTGTAATTTTAGAGCAAATATTAATGCTCACCTTGTGCAGAAGGATCGTGCAAATACTTTTTCAATTCTCAAGATGGAGAAAAGAGAAGATCAAATGTTAAGCAGCAAAATGGTAAGAACACCTACCATGGGAAATATTACCTTGCTGAATTCCTTCCCAAACTGTTTCTGATTATTTGAATTTTACCTAATCAATCTTTTTATAATTTTTTACTTTAGAGAACACTTTCATTATGAAAGAGTAATTAACAATGTGTACAAAGTATCTGAATACTGATAAGAGCTAATGTTCCTTGCAAAAACATCACCTCAGCCGGATAACTTCATAAAAACACATGCTAAGCATCTTAACTTTGGAAAGATTATCCAAAACCCAAAGATTTCTGAGCTTCATTCATCCTTAATTACAGGATCAAGATTCTACATCATCTGGTTTAGACTGGTTCTGTAGAAAGTTTCATTTCAGTAAAACAGTGAAAAAGCAGGGAGTACTGAAGTTAATCTATATTAAAGCATTTTTTCTAAAGAATAACATAATTAAGCAAATTAAACCAACAATTAACCACTTCAACAATTTAATCTACTTATTAACAACTGTCTGAAATGTGAACCATAGCAAATATCTTTATGCAAAGAAAATCAGCTGACAGTCCTTATAAAATCTTACCAACCATGGAATGTGACATATATGTGTGTGTATATATATATATATATATATATATATATATATATATCGTCATAACAATATATACATGTGCAATATAAAAAGTTCCTCTTCCCTGGCCCCAGAGAGGAATCATGCAGTTATGCCTCAGACTGCCATACCCTGCTACTCGTGCAGGTTTTGAATCATTTGCCATCTACTGTGAAGATCTTCTGCGAGATCTTCACAGACAGAATGGTCACTGGTGTTCATACTACTCAGAAAAACAATACGTGTCTTTCAACAATTCTGGTTCTCAGATAAACTTGAACATGAAAAACATCAAAAACAAGCCAGAAAAGTCAAATACATATTTTGTGAAATTTGGGTTCCAGTCTTCATAGACTCAGTAAATGTTTTTGAACTGCACTCAAACCTCAGACTTTGGAGGATTAACATATTGGTTCTTCTTAATAAAACGAGTTTTGTAACATCCTCTTCCCTCTTTAGATGCAGGAGTCTACGAGCATATAACTGGAACCTCCTGGAATATGGAGTTGAATTTCTTGATCTCTTTTTATCCTATTCATTCAAACTCTAGTTTACAACTTAATGATATACTCTGTCTTCCCCCACTCTATTCCTGTTCAATTTGCATGTTATTTCTTATTGCTGAGGCCAGCAGGTAAGATCCTGGAAAAGCTGAAAACATATTGGGAGAGAGAGTACAATCCACTAAAATCTGCATATTCTCAGTGAATGGAGGAGCAAAGTCCAGTGATGTCTTCCTTAATTTTGGACAGAAAAGACAAATAGGACCATAGCAACAGAAAAAAAGCAAATTGGAAAGGAAGTGTAAAACTGAACTAGTAGCAAATGTCATTAAAATCAAGGAAATATGTTTATATGCTCAAAAAATTCATTGGTCTCTATAGCATTAAGCTTGTAATAAAGTACAACACATAGCAACAAAAGCAATCTTCTTCCAATATCATTCTGAGAACTCTAAAGAATAGGTTAGAATTTTCCTTCAAAATGTGGAGGTTTTTTACATGAAATGTTACTTTCAAAAATGTATCTCTATTTTTCCTTTTTAATAATAAATTCTAAGAAAAAAATTTTAAATATGTTGAAAAGTTGTTATTTTATTAGAGTTTTTTTTTTAATTTTATTTTTTTATTATTTCTTTTCAAGATACCAGAAATTTCCACACTATAAAAAGAATTTCCAAAAAATAACAAAATCCAAATTGAAGGTAATTTTGAGCATGCCTGAATACTATCTTGCAAATGCCAACTGTTTCTTTTTTATTATTATTGAAGACTACTAAGTATATTCCAGACACAATTTTGTCTCCTAGTTTCACATTTGAAAAAGGCTTTTGATACATAGTTTTGCAGTGATGAGTTCCCAACTTTGGCCATGATGTTCAAAGATCCTACACATCCTCAGCAAAAGCTCATAGAAAACTTTTGATTACAATGTTTAATTGCAAAATTACAGCTTTAATTTGTAAAAGAAAAATATTATTTGAAACTACTCATAGTTTGTGTATTTAATTTTCCTCCCCTTTATTCTCCTTCACCTCTTTATAACTTGTATTATATGTTAATATATCCCTATCTATCTGGGTCAATTTTAGATAAAAAAATGTGAAAATTTATTTATTTGATCTTAGAATTTACTATTTAAGCACCAGGGGGAAAAAAAAAGCCAACCTTATTTTTTCTGAGAAAAATAGCTCTGAGAAGCAGCCAGTTCAACTTCTTGCTTCCAGTTGCAAACTGTACTGCAAACAGTATTTTAGATTTTTGAAGAAAAGTTTTTAATGTATCAGTTTGAAAGATGCTTGAAAATCAAAGATAATCAAGTATGTGTGGCCCACAATTTCATGGCCTTAACTGCAGATCACATTTATACATAGTAGTAATTTATTTATATGTAAACAAATAACTCTTTTTAGATTGTAAGATTATTTACATCTAACAATTGCTTATGTAAAACACACTCATATTCTTCCAGTCTTTATTTTCTTAATTCAAGAAATCTACTTGAGTGTAATTTTTTACATCAAAATTCTTTATCCTTTGTTACTTTTTCTTCAGCTGCAGAAATAGGTTCCTTGCTTTGCTCTGCTCTCTGAGTTATGTCTTTCAGAGTCAGGCTGCATGGGCTTCACTGACATTTCTTTTACAGCGAGGTCACTGGCAATCTTTTGTAATAAGCTTTTTTAGGAAGTTTCATATTCTAATTTGACTTTTCTTTATCTAGCTGTTACCAGAACCTATGTCTTCACCTTCCTCAAAACCAATTACCCAATGCTTAAGAGGAGAGGACTAAACAGTTTTGAGTGTGTAATTACTGAAAAGTACACTTTGTAATCCTTAAGCATTTGTTTGTTTATGTGTGTGCTTTTGTGTGAGTATCATTTATTTAAAGTACTTGCTTTTTTCCCTGAGTGTTAAAACAGTCTTGTTTTAGAGAGCTAAAGATTAATCACAATGTGAGGCTTTAAATAAAGATCTTGATGGCATTTCTAGTTTTCAGAGGTTCTTCATTTGTAGAAATATGATTAAGAAAATACAAGGAGCTAAAACAGAAGACAAGTATTTCAGTTTACTTTTTAAAATAACAAAATACAATAAAGGCAATGATTACTTTTCAATTAATTAAAATTTAAATCAACATAACAAAATGATAAAACCAATCTCATTTCGTTATTAGAACAGGATAATAGTGATATTAACCAGACATCTAGAAAATGTGTTTTATGAAATTTCAATAACTTCTGTTGTAAAACCCAATTAAAGATTTTTGCTGTTGATTTTCTCTAAGTCAAATACAGTTACACTTATCACCAGAAAAAGAAAGTTGTCTAATGATTTACTGGTGGTATATGAATATTTTCCTCTATTCAACTGCTAATTTATTAAACAACATATAAGTATAAACAGTTTTCATAATTTCACACATTGTTTGATCCACTGTTAAGCACTTGGTCTCAATTTATAATTCATACTTTTTCTGAGTATAGAACAAGCTTTTCTGAAAGCACATGAGTTGTTTATTTTAACCAACTATAAAAACTTTTTTGTTTTTTTGACAGGTAACTCAGAGAAGCAGACTATCAGATTATAATTTCTTACAAAGTTTTTAGTATCATAGCTAGTAATGGGCAAAAAAGTTTGAATTATCCACTGAAACTAGGTATGTAGGTGTATTTCACCAGCAGAACTAGCAGTTTTCTTTTGGGAATTATCTGATTTCAAGCAGCTTCATAAAACACCTAAATGCATGCATTCAGCAAAAGAGTGATTATTTCCTGGCCATTAGCCACATACATTCTGTTATGTGTCATGAATAAAATATGACTGTTAAATAAATATCCATCATGCTCCCTATCCAACATTCACTCACTAAGACTTGCAGCAAGTAATAAGACTGCTCAGTATCTAAGGGATTAAAGTCCAGTTTAAACTGAATGGAGAAGTTTGCATTTCATAGATAGATTTTAATGAAAATGCCTCAGATTGCTTTAGATTTCAGGTTCAACTCAACCATATGTGTCCTGGCCAAATTTTGTTGCAATCAATAGAAGGGCACAAACACCGTGCTGCAAAAAGGGTAGATGCTTTTAGCCTTAGAAGATATTGCCTTTCTTTAAAACCCTATTAGTAATGAACACATCTGTATATACGTTTTTATGTATATGCTAATAAATACTTATCCATACGGGTACTTATTATACTCAGGAAAAGTTGTCTTAAGGTGGCTTTAAAGAATGTACATCTAAGTGCCAGCACAAACTTGAAGTACATGCGAACTCTGAATGCTGTCATTGCTCTCTGCCCTCATCCAAACTGTCCACACAAATTACTCACATATTAACTTGATTGGTCTCATGGATGTAATTTTTACTTCTACTGCTCTTTAAAGTACTTTAACAAAGAAAAAATGTAATAATAATAAGAACAATAATATGTAATCTCAGTCACTTGTTAAATCTCTTTTTAAAATTCCATTAGGTGCCTTTCCCCTCCATTACAAAGCAAAGAAAAATAGTTTTGGATCATAAAAGAGCAATACACAGGTTTGTGCCACTCTACAAAATACTGAAGAAAAATATTCCTTTGCATTGTCTTCTCACAGATTCCTTAATATTAATTTTCTTTAAATGTACAGCTGGATTTGATAATCTTGAATGTCTTTTCCAACCTAAGTGATTCTATAATTCTGTCATTCCATTTAGCTGTTGCTTTTTTAATCTAGAGATAATCATGCTCAGCTGGAGCTATTGCAATCAACCAGAAAGGTGGAAATATAAAATATTCTTCATGTTTTGACTGACACTTTTTCAAGCGTATTAATTAATTTATCTGATCTAATAATAGTTTAGATATTTAAGGCTTCTTAGATAAGCAGGAGGGCTACAACTAATTTTAGTGAGAACTTAGTTTTGATTTCATGCGTCAAATCAATCTCTGAGAGTAACTCAACTGAAATTAATGAAGCTGTTAGTGAGGAGATGTCTCTCTGGTATATATTTGGTCATACATATTTGGCAGTTGATTTACAGAATAGTCTGTTTTATGGAGGAAAACAAAAATCCTTTACCAAAAGAAACTATCCTGTGATCAATACTGCTGGCTTATACCATACTAAAAGGTCTTGTTCTTGCTAAGTCTCCATGGTGTAAAATGAGGCTGCAGAAAGGTATCCAGCCTGTCTCAAGCAAAGGAAGCAAGCAAGCATATGAGTGGGAAAGCAGCTTGTTAGACAAAGAGAATATTGTAAAAACACAGAAATACTGCTACTTACATCAGCATGTCTGACATGGAACAGCACTGAGCAGGGTGAACATGCCATTGATACATTAGCATAATGAATTTCAGTCTCCATCCTTAATGTTCTCATGCCCATATATACTCTGACTTGAACAGTTGAATCCAATTAATTTTAAGAGACAAACCTACATACTTACATAAGAACATGCAATTCCACTCAGTGTTTCAGTAGATCTGGATTTCTGCACTGATTATAAAAGGAAAGCCTCTCTTCTTTTTTCTTTCCTCTAAACTCTCTTGCAGATATAGATGGTAGGTATTTTTAATTGTGAAATCTAATCTTAGACTGTACTGGTAAAACCAGTCTTTTCATTTCTATGCAAGGATGCAGGATGTCTGAATCTGCCTACCCTATTACAATATGCAGAGTTCAATGGAGCTTTTACAGATCAGTTCACAAAAGAAATATTGTGCAGGGGAGCTAAAATAATTCTAAACTTTCCATAGCATTCTTTGGAAGAGGTGAATCCTAAAAGATTAATTCAATCATGAAAATGAAAACTTGTAAATTCTACATTAAAAACAAATAAACATGTAATAGTTCCCTCGATTTTTTTTTCTTTTTGATAAGATGCACATGGATTTACAGTAGTTGTACTTGGGGCTCTATAATTCTAACACTGTCCTCAAAAGAAATTTCAAACCATACATTTCATAGTTCAGTAGCTCTTTTTGTTGCAGGGTAAGTGACACAGATAGAACTTGAGATATCAACACACACCCTCTAACTACTAACTCTGTGCTATTGACATTAGCTTTTATGAAGAGCAAATATTTCTTCAGAGGTTTTATTTATGGCTTCATTTTATGTCTGCAAATCCTAACAGATCTGTGTTACTCCAAAGTGCCTCAATCACTCAGTCACAAGTATATATGTCCTAATGTATTTTATCTTTCCAAAGTGATGCTGCCTGACTGCACTTTTAAATGTATGCTAACCTTTGCTGCATTGCAAATGTCCCTTTTAATTTGAACTTGAGTATATTCTAACTTTTACAGAATAAAATCAAAATGGAATCCCCAGTTCTTCAGAATACGATCAATTTACAGAATTAATCAAATTAACACAGGTTTCTGAAATCACACCACATATGTGATTAAGCAATGCTGTACTTCTCTTGGAAATATACACTCTGATGCTAGGAAGAAAGAAAAGGAAGAATCCAGATCTCAGCAGCAAAGCCAAATTTGCAATAACTCATTGCTGGGTAACTTTCACCATAAGCCAATTTTCTTAAAAGCTGCTAGGCAGTATTTTTATTTCAGGGCAATCCTCAATAAACATTTCAAGAGTTTTTAGAGCAAAAATAGGCTAATTGGCTTAACTTCCATACTTGTAAAAAAGAGAATAACAATACCTTCTAGAGGCAATGAGAATTTTTATAAGCTTATCTGTTAGTATGAGTGAAGTACTTAATTACTAAAAAGCATCAAAAGGATGTACAAACATGATTACACTGTTTAGGCCTTCCTCTCCTTTATGGTTCACACACACAGAGGTACACATGATTCCACACAATCAAGGAATAGTTTTAGTTTATTTCACTCCTTCATCTGAATGCTCATAATAATTGAGTGTTGACAAAAAATTGCAGCAAGAACATTTCAATTGTATGGAAATCATTTACCATTCACACAAAATAGTCATATGACTTTGTTTTGATTTTCTGACTTGTCTTATGATCTGTCTCTTCTGCCAGTCAGACAAATTTAATAAAATAAATAGAGAAAGTAAAGCAAACACCCATGGATTATGTTAAATCTCCACATGATGTTAAGAAGCTGTCCCAGTTATATTCATCAAAACACAAATCCTGACAGCTCCAGAAAAGTCACCCTGTAGGAACTGTTCCTTATAACAGACCTATCACATTTTTTATGCAATATGGCAAGTCAGTACTAAATCCTAGGAGAAAAGAGCTCTTAAATACTTTCTATCTCTATGTTCACCACATTTAAGCTAACATTTCAGTAACTTTTTTGGTGGGTTCCTTCTCAGTCCTTCAATCAAGTAGTTTAAATTCTTTTAATAAATTACTTGAAAATTACTGCCGGGTCAGTAGCAACTTCAAAATGTCAAGCCTCACACATCATCACCATCTAGATATACTTCAGAATATTCACTCTTCATAGGAATAACTAGTTTTTAAAAATGCTAGGATCTTTGGACCTATAAAAAATTTGTCAGGGCAAACAAGTCAGAATCCTCTAAAAGGATGCATTTGTGGTATGGTTTTATGTATAATATATTCACTGCAGAGGAGAAAACACCTTGTTTCCTGTATGGTCATAGAATGAATCAAGCTCATTTTATTTTACACACTACTGAAGTTTCAATTATTTGCTATCTTGCTGAGCTACCCTAACTGCAATAGTAATCATCCTCCTCAAACTAATGTTGGTTCTGTAATAATAGATTTCTTCAGAAGGTCAAATGCACAATAAGTGATTTTAAAGGGGATGGAAGGAATTCTTTTTTACATTAACTCATAAATTTTAGCATGCTGAATATCTCAGTTCATTTTAAGTCCCTTTGTGAGTAACACTCAAAAAAACACTGTCATTATTATTATTTTGATAATATGTAAATAATTGATTTACAATATTTTTCTGACTACATGAAAAAGAGAGATATCTTTCAAAAGAAGTAATAAGATTTAGTCTTTTTTTTCAAAGACTGTTATAACCTAGATAGAAAACTTTAAAATGCTAGTAAAATATTGTGAGGACAAGTCTCACTGAAAAAACATGTTTTTAATATTTTCAGATGTTTTCATTAAAATGCTTAATGTTTTTCATAATATTTTATTTGTACTTTTTTTTTTTTTCCTGGTTCAGTCTTTGGGTTATTTAGGAGCTAGTACAGTGTTTTTCTCAAGAGCAAGTGACACAGATAATGTGTAGACCTCTTATAGACTATATTTTCTGTATTTTCCTGCACTGTTTCTCTTTTTGAATCTCCAGAACAATTTGTTGAAAGACAAAAATAATCCTTTGGTGCAGATATCACAGCCAAGCTGTTAACTTCCATATGGGAGTAGTACTAGACAGCAGACTGATGCTCCTCCACCTTGCTTACCATCCTTCTCAGTTACACACACAGTTGCTGGCTCCAGAGATAGAAGCAGCCCCGGACTGAATGTCCTACAGACCTTATCATCATAAGTGACATGGGAGATTAATTCCTTTGTGCTGTGGTGATTAAGTTTACCCAGATCTTCTTTGACATTTGCCTAAACATTACCAATTCTGCAAAAGACGATGGAACCACTACTGGTTTTATTTGTCCTGCTTTACTAAGGAAAAAAGCAATAAGGTTCAAATATTTGCTAGTGACATGCATACACAAAACAACTGCAAATTTGCTAAAAGCATAATGTTCTTGCTTGCCTTACTCCTGAACAATCACAGGAAATAATGAATTAATGCACACCTAGAACTGAGCTCGGGTATCTGGGAGATCATTTCTAAGAAATTCATTGACTGTTTCTTAGCTGTCTGCCTAAGATATATTTTGGGAAGACTTTTCACTTATTATACTTCCTTTTTAGGTCCTTCTCTGAACAAAGTGGCACAAAATTCAACCAAAATCTCTTAAATATTTTTAAATTAAGTACAAGATTCTCTATTCATAATTATCACTAAAAGATATTCAATTTCAGTATATATTTGTATCTGTTTTAAAATACAAAAATATTTAATATTAAAAAATGTTCTATAGTCATGTAAAAATACAAAAATACATTTTTAGGAAAATAAAAATGCCCTGTAATCAATATTTTCATAGCTTCATATTCTTCATACTTTACCTCAGTCAAGTATTCATCATTAAAAAATCATTATAGCTGGCTATACTGTGATCTATGTATGTCTAATACCTTGATTTGCTTTTATTTCTCTGAAGTCAAGTAAAAGACAAAACTCACAAACTGCTGACTCCATGTGTCCAGCATCACATAAAGCTCTAGTATTTATCCTGTTTTCCTTCTTTTTTATTTTTTTTTTTTATTTTTTTTTTTTCCTGTTGGGATTTTTTTGGGTGTTTGTTTTAGACTATTACGTGCAATATCATGTTTCAGTAATTTGAAGGGGTACATGAAGCTTCTTTGCCCTGTGACTTTCAGGAAGTGCTTTAATTTACTGTATCTTTTCTTGCGCCCGGCCCGGCCCGGCCCGGCCCGGGACAGCGGGGTCCTGACACCCTGCTGCGCTCTCTGTCTCCCTTTTCTCCTCTTTGCTCCCTTCTCTATCCGCCCTTGGTAGGAGCACTTACCTTCCTTTTTAATAAACAGTTCTCAGATAAAATATTGCTGCGTTTGTGCTTTATTTTCGTCTGAAAAAAGAATCCTCCCATACTCCCCTTTTACAGTGGGACACCCCAGAACTGTCAAGTTCCCGGTAATATTGTGTTTCCTTTTTGTAAGCTAGTGGAGACATAGCTGTTGTTATATTGATTACATCCATTACATGGATGATGCCCATCTTGCTATTTTATTCATTAAAGCTGATCTGTGTACTGGCGACAGAAGCACAGATTGGGCAAAATTGGAGTGGATTAGTGGAAATCATCAAATTTAACCTTCCTGCTCAAGCACATCCCTGCACTTGAGCCAGGAGGAAGTGGTCCTGAAATACTGACCAGCTAGCTCTCTTGGACCCCTCTTACCTCTAGGGTGTGTTCCCATGCTATCCTTCTGCGTAGGTCCCTGAAGAGGACACAGCGAGATCTGGAGTACAAGCCTCTGACTTTAACTTGTTATATGGCAAAATTAGCTTCCAGAAAAATCTGAGTTATTCTTTTACTTTCCCAAACATATCTGCATTACCCTATGTTCTGGTTTTGACTGGAGTAATTTTCTTCATAGTGACTGGTGTGGGGCTGTGTTTTGTATTGGTTCTGAACACAGGGTTGATAATATAGTGATGATTTTGTTCTTGCTGAGCAGGGCTTACAGAGGGCCAAAGCCTTCTTCTTCTGTCTGCACTGCTGTTTGCACTTGTTCTGGCAAGGAAGTTGGGTGTGCATGGGAAGTTTGGAGGAGACACAGCCAGGACAAGTTACCCAAACTGACCCCAGGGATATTACTGACTATGTGGCTTCTTGCTCAGTGTATAAAGTGGGGGGAAGAAGGAGAAAGAGTGGGACATTTGGGGTGATGGTATTGGTCTTCTCAAGTAACCATTTTGTGTGATGGGGCCCTGTTTTCCTGGGGATAGCTGAACATCTGTCTACCCGTGCGAAGCAGTGAACTAATTCCTTGGTTTTCTTTGTTTGATGTCCCTATTAAACTTTCTCTCAATCCATGAGTTCCCTAGCTTTTACCCTTCCAATATTCTTCTCAATCTTTTTGGTGAGGAAGCAAGCAAACAGCTGTGTTGTGCTTGATTACTGACTCAGGATAAAGCATGAAACCCCTCACAATAACATCATCAGAATATTGCAGGTGTTCAGGACCTTCATCCTCTGTGGTCTGTACCAGTCCATAGCAATTGGTGGAGCTCTGTTACCACCCCTAGGGCATTTGATTCCAGAGGTACAGGCACCCTACAAGGTGGTCTGCACTCTATGTTATTAATGCTGTTCTGGTCTAAAACCTAAAATATAGCCCCGTAAAAGCCACAGTGAAAAGATTTACCTCTTTCCTAGATAAAACCAGAACAGTAGCTAAAGATTTTTCTTTTAAATGGCAAGGTTTTTTTTTTTTTTTTTAATTTTTTTGTTTTGTTTTGTTTTGTTTTGTTTGTTTGTGTGGGTTTTTTTGTTGGTTGGTTGGTTGTTTTTTTTTGCCTGGATGCTAGTAATTTACCATGTTATCTTTTTTTCCCTTATTATCCCAAACTTCTTTCCTCAATAACATACCATTGTTACATACATTTATTGAGAAAATCTCACTCAGTGCCATTGCAGAATGTTGATCACAATGCATCACAGATAAGTTGAAAAACAACATACTTACATTACTTAAATTAATAAAATATCCAGAACACTTAATATTTCTACTATAGTACCAGTACTTTATTTCATCAGCATCTAGTGAGAAACAGTCAGTAAAATAGATGCTTCTGTAGAAAAGATTTTCCTGAAAAATGCTAAGCATTGGTAGTTGACTATTGCATTGCAGAATTTGCAATTAACATATAACGGCTCTTAGTCTTTAACTAGTAAGCATGACAATAGTGTAGTAATGGTCTCTGCTGCAGTTTGAGTTCTGTGTTTTTCTTATGCAAAAATACTTTATTTTAAAATATTTTGTGTCCTTACTTCTTTAGCCACAGAGAAGTAGTCTTAAAACAGGGTGGTTAAGACTGTTGATTGTTTCGCTGCATTACAACTAGCTTGTTGGCATTAATCAGAAAGTACTATATGATTCATTAGCTGTGAAAGGCTTTAAATAATTGATTTGCAGCATGGGGGATTAACATGGAATCTCATTAATAAAGTTTGCTATAGTTTTGATTTAAGTAGAACTTATGCTTTGGAGATTGCTTGATAGGGGAAAAAAGCTATAGCTGTCTCAACAGAAGCTCAGTACTGCCAATATTACAGAACTTCCATCATATTATGTACCTTTTTTTTTAATAGTTGAACATATGTTTGATATTATAGCAAACCTGTGATGCACATTGGACACATTGTTTGACTGAAATATCTGGTTGATGGTTTTATTTATATTTTTGTTTGTTGTGCTAAAGATGATCTGGGTTAGTTGAAACTTGCTGTAGATTGACTATAAATATCAGAATTTTTTAATGCCAGTGGGGAGTTCAAGTCTCATGGATTAAACTACTCTGAGGTCCTGGATATTTTACTAACAAATGAGAGCAGGAAGTGGGTTACTGAGTGCAGACGTTTTCCCCTGTTTTACATCTACATCTTTCTCCTTAATAGCTGCTTTTTCAGTTTTGCAGATCAGTTTCCTGAGGAGAAGAAGCCCATTGCTTATATGCTGTGTCTATTCTAGGGATTTTTTCTTTTGTTGAGTTCTAACACCAGTGACCTGGAAAAGAGTTAGTTGAATGGAATTTTCTATAAGTTTACCTGACTCATATCAGAGATATTCTAGAAAAGAATTATTCTGATTCTTACACAGTCTCTTTTTTATCATTAAATAAATGTATTTACCAAAGTTGCTACTACTGTGTTAAAGCATCACTCTAGGGTGAAATAGAAGAACAAAAGCATATATCTTTTTTGAATGACAAATATTTTTATAATAATTTATTTATCAAAAAGTGCTTTCAATTTTATCAACATTGTCTATCAAAAGATTAAATAGGGTTCCATAGTGTCAGATCAGTTTTGTCCAGCCTTCCTTTTTGTTTCTGATATCTGCCATTTTTCAGTCATTATAAAAAAAACATAAAATAATCTGTTCATAGAAGAACTATCTTCCTCCAAATATTTAATGACTGGTGCATGCGCTGAAGCATAAGTGTTTCTATCCCTTATAAACTTTTCACACATCAAGCATACATGAACCATCTCTACACATCTAAGCTTTTTTACTAGTTATTACTACATTATTAAATCAAATTTCTTCTGCTCTCCATATCCACAGCAAACTTTGCCTTCAATACTTTTCCCTAATAAAACAACCTGTAATATTAGTGATTTTTTTTTAATGGTGTGGATCAAACTGTATACACTTCTTCACACAGACATTTTTCATTTTTCAAATTCCATACAAACTTAAATGTGCAATTCTACTGCACCACCTTTACATTTTTCTGTGCTATTTACTTATTCTTTAAACCCTAACTCAGGAATATTTTATTGGGTTTTTTAGCTCACCTGAACCAAGTAGTGATCTATAATGACCTGCCTCTTTTATTTATTTTTTCTTCCCTTAAATGATTGATATTTACTAGAAGGGGGAGAGAGTAGGGGGAAGAGTTTTGTGTTTGCCCAGGTGTATATTGATTTAATAGTGTATTTGACCTCTTCATTTAGGTTTCTTTCCTCTGTCTGGTTTCATAACCTAAACTATTCCTGCTCCTTTTCTGGTGCTAGGAGAGTAGTAGAACTTTGGTTTGGGATACTGACAATCTACTAGCTGTTGGATAAAACAAAACCACTCTAACTCTTCAAAACATTGTA
The DNA here is from genome assembly GCF_017590055.1 of Onychostruthus taczanowskii. NCBI lineage: Eukaryota > Metazoa > Chordata > Aves > Passeriformes > Passeridae > Onychostruthus > Onychostruthus taczanowskii. The sequence continues at coordinate 10,855,630 of NW_024499239.1, read as the reverse complement.
AATTTTATAATCTTTTCTTGGTATAATTTTCTGTATGACTCAATTAAATTCTGGAGTTTTTTATGCCTGCCTACATTTGTATAAGAAATGAGAAACATTTTAGAAAAATACCATGAAAATTTCTTAATTTCTAATTTCTATATTCTCAGTTAATATAACAGTATAATCTGAAATTTGGCACTAAGGTATATTATTAAACTGTTAGTGTAATTCTGTAGTGTCTGTTTTGATAAGCATCTTATTAAACAGTTTGGATAGAAGTGTTAGCTATGAGTTTTTACATTATTCACGCTATCAGCTCACATATGATTCCAGCATAACTTTTATGGTGCTTTTTATCATTTTATGGGAGGATCACAGGTCCTCAATGGGCAGTTTTGATCCACTGCCCTCCTAATATGTAGTATTACAATTTTTACAAGAGAGATGATTTAGAACAAGGATCAGCAGGCTGGAAAGAATAAACTAAAAAACAATATAAAAAGACCCTAAACAGGAATGGTTATGAACATAAAATGATCTCACTTCACTGAACAATCTCCAGTAGAGGTGAGGTTCCTTAGAACAAAGGAGTCAAGGATTTGACACTGCTACTGCATAACATATGTTTCTATTGCCATTAGTCTGACAGTTCTTGTAAGCAGAAATTCTGTATCTCAAAAAGGTCACCATTGAAAATTCAGGTACAAAAATTAATGTAGCAGTGTGTAACTCACTTCTTTCTTTATGAACTTCAGCAAAGTAATTATCTTCAACAACTTGTTCCAAGTAAATTACTGTGATTTTAACATTGCGGTGCTATAGAACAGCTTGTGGTGTAGCTACATTTAAAGAGGATAAAATATAGAAAATTAAACATGCGGAACATACTTGTGTCTGTACTATCTGTTCCTGTAAGACAGAAAAATAGACAAAATTAATAAAATAAATCCAATTGTTTTCTGAAATGTTCTAGATGTTTAAGAAATATTTCTCCCTACTAAACAAGATTCAGTACAACTAAACCTTTCAAATTTAATTAAAATGTAGTACAGCATATATTTTTTTCTCTGTTCTATCACAGACTGAATCTTATCTAATCTTAATAGAATCAGGTCAAAAAATCTCCCCTTCTGTGAAAACTGAGTAAGGATAAGAATAGCATTACATCTTACACCTGTTTTCAAGTTAGGAGCAAAAATATCTGATGTTAGCCTCATGAACTAGGATATACATTTACTTCAATAAATAGGTTCAAAACTTGTTCTATTAATTGTTCTTTGGGCTTAATACTTTAACATAGCCTTGAAATTATAATATTATGTGCAGAGTAATGGTATGGTTTTGCTGTTATGACATCCCATTGTGACATAGTATGATTTAGTTTTTACTCTGTGATTATGATTCTCTTCCATTCCTTTCTTTCTAATACATTGAAATATTTTTTAAAAGGGGAAAAAATAAGGAATTTGGAAGGGACATAGAGAGCACCCTTGCCAGGAAGAAACTAAGGCATGGAAATGGAATCTGTGACTTTTTTTTCCCCTGTTTTGCTTTTGTGATATTCTCTCACTGGGAAAGTTATTGATTGTGCATTTGATGAAGCTGCTTTTAAACTTAATAATTCTTCTGTGCCATTTCTCTTTTCCTTAATATGAAAGCTACCTCAGACACTGAACATTCAATAACTAAACCAAATATGCTTATTTTGTCTTTGGGGTAAGGAAGAAACATTATTAATGTTGATCCTTTGTTAATGTTCTTGAAGCCACCACTACCTAAAACAATGTTGATGTTCTCTTCCCTCATACGTAAAATTCTGTAATTTAAATTGTTTAATGATAACTAATGAAACCATGTAGAAATACAGCTAAATTGCTTGTGAATTTCCAAAATGATTGATGTGAAAGGAGAAACACCACACTCATTTCTATTATGTGGCACCATTAAAAAAAAATCAGTAACTTAAAGTAGCTATTGACTCGTTTTCAGATAGAAAATTGATTGTCAAAATGCATATAAATTACATTTTGTTCCCAGGAAAAATTCATGAATAGTGCTTTTGTCTAAAAAATAACTACTATACTGAAAAGAGTTACTTTTATATTACATGCTCTCAGTGTTATGCTTACATGCACTCTCTACAGATATACCTGAATATTTAAGGCAGAGAAAAATCAAACATATATTTTGTAAACAACATAAGTGTATTGTATAAGACTTTGGTTTTCATTAATAATAATAGAAAATGTAAAAGAAATTTTAAAAATAAGAGAAATATTAAGGCGTTTGGAAGTATACATAATATTAAAGGACAAAGCCAGGGATAATAGGTAATTCAAAATATGGCAATTCCACTTCCTAGAAACAGTACAGCATCAATTTGATACCAAGGCTTAGTCATTCATTTATAATTTGATTGTAGGGTTTGTCTTTAAAAAATAATAGATCTTTCTTGATCATATTCTTTCATTTATCAGTCTCCCTTTTGTTGTTCAAGACTCTCAAGTCCAAATTTATTCAAATATTTTTCTCTGCCTTCACCCAATTTATGCAGATAAAGAGTATATTTGAGTAATTTGAAAAACTGTGAATAACAAGGAATGTAGCATGAAAACTTTTTTCAATTTAATCTACTGTTCTGGCATCATACAGCATAGGAAATATTATTTCTCTAATACTAGCAAAAGACCATTGACTTTTTATTGGTCTGACCTGACTTTGATAGCTGTGATAGCATTTGTCCATCAGACAACTAAATACTGCCTAAAATTGTTTTAGTTAAACTGTAGTTTACAGTAATGAAAACAAAAATGTGTATACTGAACTGCTGATGCTTCTCAAATAAAATCTGTTGTAGTAGGGTAAACACAGAATGATACCTGAGGCCCAGGCATGAAACCTTGTGAATCAGGAAGAACTGGACTTACGTGTATTTGTGTTGTTACCATCAAATTTATTTTCACCTAGAAGTGCCAACAATGGTAATGAGAAAACAGCACAGTGATAAAAGTCTTCATTATATGAGCATCACAGACTGCCTCCCTAGGTCTCAGCTGGGAAGCAATAGAATCCAGAGAAATTAAGATCTCAAACTAACATATTTCAGTTAGAATTTTAAGAGATAAAGATCTTACTTAAAACTGTGTTAATACAACATCTAATAGTATTGGGAAAAAACAAACAAACAAAAACCCATGAAAAAAATCCTGTGCCTAAATTTATATTTTACTTAAAAGTACATTACTAAATATGTTAAAAATAAAATCTCACTCATTAAACTTAAGCTGAGAGGCAGTGAGAGATAGTGTTTACAAGGAAAAGGATAGAAATGCTGAAATGAACACAGGTTCTCTACTGCAATGAATTTAAATTATTTTTACATTATTGTTACATTTGTATCAAAATGTTTTTTAAAATTATTTTTAAAACTTTAAAAATTATCTTGAAATGTATATATTATACATATCTATAGATAGATATTGGTATAGATAATACAGATATGTAGATTCATATCTGCTGCGAGTACAAGTTTATACTTAAGTTGAAAAATATATTGTCCATTCTTCATAGTAGCTAGCTGCTTTGTCTTCCTAAGAGGAACATGGCCAATTTACTTGTTTACAAATTGTTTGCAATTCTTATGTTTGATGATCATCCAGGTTACTTTGAGGAGGATAAAATCTGAGCAGGGTGTATTTTTGTTATTGTCAATCATGTTCACTAACATTTTACTGATGTCATTTTGTCTCGTGGTAATTTTAAATAATTTCTTGTGTTAAATAACATTCATAGGCATAGTGAAGGAGTTAAAATCATGTTTTGGTTGCCCGGTAATGTCAGAAGTCACTACATTCAGACTTCTGAATACAGAGAAGTCATGTCTCTCAACTTCAAACTACTTCAATGAAGCACACACAACACACAAAAAGAACTAGTTTTCACTGTTGGCTTTATGAAGACATTGGATATATGGTAAAGCTATTATTGTCTTCTTCCCAGTCTTCTCATCTAAACAAAACTGATTGTTTCTCAGAGATCATGTTTTGTAATTGTCTTACCATTTGTAATATTGTCTCTGAATGATTTATTTTGCCAGAAGACCAAGTGGCATTTTCTGCAGATTAGGAATATGCTCAAAGTGCTGGCATAACTGTGGATTTTAATTAGATTACATTATGTACAACTATGCATGCCATAGAAATATTTTGTTTGGGGAATGACAGATAATTAAACTGTCCTTTCTGCTTTTATATAAATACTTGCCATATCAGAATCTGTTGGGAGTCATTGTATTACAGAAACATATTGAGATGATAAATATATTATCAAATCTAACACTGCTTGGCATAAAGACACAAACTGCAGTCCTGAAATCTTAGTGTTCCTTACTTCAGAGATATGGGTTCTTTAGGATCTCTTCTTATTCTTCAGTTATTTGTGCAGTTTTCTCTTTCTAGACAGAAAAAGATGCAGAAGCCAACAAGAGTCAACTTGCCGAGTCTCTGCAGACCATAGCTGAGCACTGCAGTTACTGGTGCATCAGTTGTTCTAAAGTCTCATGCAGAGCAGCCAGTGCAGAGTGCTCAATGCCTATACTACATCCCATACTTTCTTGTCCTGTGTTTCCTCATAAGTTTGTTCTTATGTTTTTGCTGATTGTGCTGTTGAATGTCTAAATACCATAATTCCAAAGGAAACCTAACCAGAGGTACAACTGTCTCAGGAGCAAACAGGAAACATAACATCTAATGGGTGAATGTCTTAAAGTGTGTGATGACTAGTTGGGGTGTTTTGACTGTTTAAGTAGTGCAAGGGCTGCGGGGATAAATTAGTAGAATAGAACCCTCAGTTGGAGTGATTTGCATAATGCCATAACAATCATAGCCACTTGACGAGTTTTTGTGTTTGACTCCAAGAACCAGACCCATTTTGTCTTTTTTACTTTTTTAATTGCCAGATGGAATTTAGTCATCCAATGCAGAGAAAAGAGAGGAAAAACAGTAGTTTTCAATTAATCACAAATTTTTACTACAGAGTCTGAGACCATTGTAACCTACACAATGGTCTCTCATCTGGGAGACCTCATCTGGGATTTAGCAATCAAATTATATTTTGTCTTCTGTTTCAATAGTAACAAAAGAATTAGTAGTTTTTCTATTTAGTGAAATATTCATTGCTACCTCTTTTCTTTAATAGGTTCAATCTGTTTTTCATTCATTCACTGATATTTTCAAATGCTTTACTACAAAACTAAATAAAACAGTTGATTAGTAATATTTGGATAGATGCATGAATAGATAGATGTACATACTTTAATGGTATTTTTTGCTTACACAAGAAAGAAGTTTCACACAAGGCAGTAATTTTTAAAATATAGATAATTCTCTCAATTACTATTATTTTTTTGAAGAAAGGTTATCTCAGATATTCTGTGTCAAATGTATATAACTTTTTATTCAGTCTACATTATTTTGTCTCTAACTTTCTGAATCCTTAGAGAAGGAAGATCTAAGGAAGTCTTCATAAAAAAAGATCCTACAAATTTGTATTGTAACATTTTGTTTTATAAACTTAGACAATTGCTGACCAATATATTAAATTGTTTTTCTTAGTTCCTGTGTCTATTCTACGTTTTTTTTAAAATAACTTTTATTAGATATCTATATAACTATACATTTTGTGCCTAGGCAATACATAGTCATTATTTTTGTTCTTGTGAAACTCAGTAAACAGTCATTTAATAATTTAGTTGTTGTAATCCTTCTTTATGTGGACGATTACATTTGTAAATGTTCTCATGTGAATAAGACCAACATCTGGATTTCCCAACCCAGCATGAGCTTTGATAATCATGACAATAAGATTGAATTGTGCTTGTTGTGACTATTAATTTGCTGTTGGAGCATCCTAATAATTTTCACTGTCCTGATTTAACTAATGATTAATTGAACAATAAATTTAAAATTTAATGAAATCAAAACCCTCAAAGAATAAATAGAGCTTGGGAAGATAGCAACCAGAATTTGTATCAACACAGATTTAATAAATAGACCTATAAAGCCATAAACAGGACAATCAAGACCTTATTATCTTCACTTGAGAATTAACATAATTGCTATTGAAACATGAGAGACAATGCATATTGGCAATGCAGATTTAGGAATTTCCTCTTAAGAATACCAGAGAATTGATTTAAAGCATATAGTTACATGTAAGCCTATTTTTTTCAGTTTTTTTCATACTGCAGTTTAGATGGTGAACTACTTAAAGAACCTCAGAAAATAAGAAAGTTAGTATTTAGAATAAAACCATAACAGGTTTCAAAACTTACATTGTATACACTAAATATATATATATATATATATATATATATATAAATATCCTCGTTTCAGATGGGACAAAGTTCATTGTCTCCTTAGTACCTGGTGCTGGACCATGTTTTGGATTCCATATGAGAATAGTGTAGGCAATACACTGATGGTTTAGCTGTTGCTAAGCAGTGCTTAGTGTCTGCCAGTGAGGAGATGCACAAAAAGCTGGCAGGAGCATGGCTGGGAGAGCTGACCTGAACTGACCGAAAGGGAGCTCCGTAACGCAGAGTATCATCCCCGCTATATAAACTGAGGAGTTCTCTGGAAGGAGGACTGGTCACTGTTGGGGATGGGCTGGACATCACTCTGTGGGTAGTGAACAATTGCACTTTGCATCACTTGTTTCTTTTGGGTCCTGTTAGTATTTATTTTCCCAGTTAATAAATTGCTCTTATCTCAATCCACAAGGTTTACCGTGCATTTCTGATTCTCCTCCTCAATAACAGGGAGGAAGTGAGCAGCTGCATAGTACTTCATTGCTACTTCAGGTTATATAATGATAAAAAAATAAATTCAATTTCTCTTGATTAATGAAAATAATAGTAAAAATATTAAACTTAGACGTATGAAGTCTTTTCAACTTCATTCTTCCTAACTGATATACCTAATTTCAGAAAAAAGTGCTATCATTGAGCATTAAAAAAATTATTGTTCCTTTATCTATCAGCTAATTATATGCATTACCATTTAAAATAGGCAATCTCTACAAGAAATAAAAGCATATGATTACCATGTCTCATTTGTTTTTTTTTTTTTTTTCTAAAGCTGTTCCTATGGAAAATACAAACATATTCTTTTCTTTCAAAATTTCCAAATCCTAAAATCTGCTCACCTCTCAACTGGGGAAACAATAGAACTTCTTTCCAGACCTCAAACCTGTAAGAACCTTGTGCAGTACTCCCAGTTATTTATGTAGTTTCACACCAAAGAACTTTATTATTGGACACTTTTACTTCTTCATGGCTCCACAGGACATTGAAGCCCTTGATAATGTTGAATTAACTTCCTCAAATTTAAGCTCAAATGTTGAATAGTCTGAGAATCTTCTAATAACTTTCTGCAGAGTTTGAACTTACATATATAATAAGAGGATGAATTTTTAAAAAATGCATAAAAATCATTTATGTAGATCCATCATGTTTCCTGATATTCCATTCTTCTGACTGCAGTTCTTGTCTTGACCTGCAGACATTGCTATTAACAAACCTATGGGAACTACATATTAAAAGCAAACTGTCATCAGTATTCCTCTGCATCATTAAAAATAAAGAACATTAACTAAGAAAATTAGTGTGGAGCCCTGATTACAATTAATTACAAGAGGAGGAACAGAAGGGAAGCAAAAGAGTTTTCAGATGTGCTCAATACCTCATCTCAAGCATTTGTATGTGCACCCCAAAAAGCAAAGCTATGTAATCTGTAATGTAAATATTAATGAAATAGAACTATTAATTAGGTAACATCTGTCTTTGGAAAGTTTTCTTCTGAGAGTTTATTTTGATATTAATATTGTCCATTCACTTTACAAGATTACATCAGTTAGCGGGGAAAAAAAATCAATTGAGCAAAAATCCACAAAAATCCACAAATAAAGCAGAAATACATGTCCAGACAGATCCAGGGATTTTTTTGTGGTTGTGCCCTTTAACAGTATATTCTAACTTGTTTGCATGTTACATATTGAAGAAAATTTAATGAAATTTTTAGCGTATAATTGAAATGTGCGTGAAAATTTTATTTAAAATCAAATCATCTTCACAGATTTTTTTTCATGTAATCATTGAAGTTTGGTTTCATTTCATCTGTCTAAAGGAGCAATTGAGGTTCTAGCTCATTAGATTTAAATGTAACATTTCCATCCAACCCAAAGAAAATAAAATACTTATCTTTCAGAACTTATCTTTGAGTAATGCCTATTTCTCCTCATGAGTGACGCAGAAAAAAGGATGAAGTTAAACCATTTAAGTTTTCATCCTCAAAAATTGGATGGGATCAAATCACTTCACTTCCAGTAGCTTTATTAACATACACTGAGATGTATTTAAAAATCATCTTAATGGACAATTGTTGAGAAAGAAAAAATAGTGCTAAATGAAAAAAGGAAGAAAAATTGTTGACACAAACTATGAAAATATGACTGTCACAATTATTGACAAGTTAAAAGTAATAAAGATATCTTACTAATATAAAATATAGTCTTGTTCAAGTTAAAAACACAGTAAAATTATTGTTAAGTCAATTGAATAGTTTTGTGATTCAGAAAAGAAGAGTGAGGACAAAATTTTAGCATTTTTGTAGGTTTACAGCAAGATTACAATCACCATGGTAACACTTCTCATATTAAAAATCTAGGATAATAGATATTGACTAGTTACTCATCTGCTATCTTAATTTTCTGAGACAAAAAAAAAATACTGTTTCAATTTGTTAATGATTACAGGATCACATTTTTGTCTTTATTAATAATTAATGAATTAATATATTTTGCATAAATATCTGGGACCTTGAAGATTAAAATCTTACAAATGGTGTGACCGAAGTGCACTATAAAACAACAGAAGTAAACAAAGTCCTGACAGCTTTCTCTGTTATCCAAACACTCCTGATCCTTAAACTCCATTAATGAACATGTTGGGTTTTTTTTGGTTTTTTTTTGCCAACAACTAATATTATTTACAAACAAATCATGCCTACTATTCATCTATTCTATTCTGAACAATTTACTTATTGGAGTCCTGTTGCATTAACTTCAGAGGAAATCACTCACTGAGCCTTGTAATCAAGGCCATCAGAATATTTGTATTTACCACTTTGTGAATTCATGTTTAATTATCATTGCAATACACATTGTATTCTAATGACTGAGACATCATGTGATTTCTGCTAGTCCTGCTGGCTCTGTTCCTTTCCTTGCCTTTGTTTTGGCCGTAAAATTTGGTCATTCAAATGACCAAAACATCTTTTTGCTTCCAGCTGGTTGCTGCTTATGTGATGACAGTTATCCCCATAGTTATCCTAGTTATTTCATACTGTATAGCATGCTTTTGTTCACTGATAATAGCATTCACATTTCATTTATTTAAATATTTTTCTGTACAATTTGTGCTTTAAAATGAAACTCTGTGGTTGTCATTCAGAAATAAAGATCAAAACAATAACATTTTTTGAAAATCCATTTTATAAATTAGCAGATTTAAATAAAAAGCATGAATATGCTTCCAGATTTCATGCGAATTATAGACTATTACTTTTTAGAATTCAAGCCTACACATCATTGTTTCCTGGCATTAATATGTTTCCCTTTTATATGAATCTAAACTAAGCAGTGAACTTTGCCAAAGTCCTGTTGAAATGTAGGCATGATCATGGAACCCTGAGAATGGTTTGGTTTAGAAAAGACGTTAAAGATCATGGAGTTTCAGCATTCTGCCATGTGCAGGACGCCTTTCACTAGACTAGGTTGATTAGAGCTCCATTCAATGTAGCTTTAAACTACTCCAGGGATGGGGCAGCCAGTTTTCCCTGGGCCACCTGTTCCAGTGCCTCACCACCCTCATAGCAAAGAATTTTTTCCTAATATTTAATCTAAACCTCTTCTCTCTCAGTTTGAACCCATTCCCCCTTGTCTTGATACTACATGCTCTTGTAAAAAGTCTTTCCCCTCCTTTTCTGAAAGTTCCCTTCAGGTACTGGAAAGCTACATTTAGGTCACCCTGAAGCCTTTTCTTTTCCATAGTGAATAATCCAAATTCTTTTAGCTTTTCCTCATAGGAGAAATGCATCATCCCTCTGATCAGCTTGGTGGCTTTCCTTTGGACTTACTCCAACAGGTCCATGCCCTTCCTGTGGCTTCAGGAAAAAAACACCTTCAGGTGTTTTTTTTTTTTCCTAGAGGGTGCTTTGGAATAACTTCTTGTTCCATGATCTTCCCATTCACAGAGGTAAGCCTGACAGGTCAGTAGTTCTCTGGGTCATCATTTCCTCCCTTTTTAAAAATAGGTAATGTGTTGCCTTTTTTTTTGCATTCACTTGGGACTTCCTCTTACTGCCATGATTTTTCAAATATCATGGAGAATGGCTTGGCAATTACATCAGCCAATTCCATCAGGACTCAGATGCCTCTCATGGGGTCTGACAGACCTATGTACATTCAGGTTTGTCAGGTGGTTGTAAACCTGATTTTACAGTGGGAAGCACTTTGCTTCCTCAGGCCCCATCCTGCTCTCCATCCACTCAAGACATGTGGGAAGAGTGGTTGCCATAGAAGACTGAGGCAAAAAAGTTATTGAGTACAGCAGCCTTCTCCTCATCCATGTTTTATCATTGTTTACTGGAGGATGTACACTTCATTTTACCTTCCTTTTCCAGTCTGCATACCTGCCAAAGCCCTTCTTGTTTTTCTTTTCATCCCTTGCCAAGGTCAGTTCCAGCTTTTGCTTGGCCTTCCTCATCTCGTCCCTACACAACCAAACTGCTTCTCTATACTCTTCCCAGGCTACCTGTCCTTGTCTCCATTTTCTGTGCATTTCCTTCCTTCTCATTAGTTTGACCAACAGGCCCCTATTCAGCATGACATTTTCTTGCTTTGTTGCCCAGTGTCTTGCTTGGGGATTGCCAGATCTTGCACTCCATGGACTTCCTTAGAGAAATGCCAGCTCTGTCATAAACACCCTTGTCTTCTAGGGCAGTCTCCCAGAGCATCCCACTATCTCCCTGAAGAACTGGAATTCTGCTTTCTTAAAATTCAGGGGCCTAACTTACTCCTTACCTGACTCATATCCCTCAGAACTGCATGCTCCATCAATACATGATCCCTGAATCCTAGGCTGCCTCCAATCCCCAATTATCCCCAATTAGCTCACTTATGTTGGTGACCAACAGATTCCCCCTAGCAGGGCTGCTATTACTTGGCTCACAAAGTTATTCCCGATGCATTCTAGGAGTCTCCTGGATTGCCTGCAACTCACCTACCATAGTCATGGCTCTACAGTGAATTTATAGCAACTGCTTCTGCTCCTCATATGTGGGAATAGCTGTTAAGGTTATTTATCTGAGGTCCAGAATTTAAAGTGGTCAGGGCCACCTGTAACATGCTTGTCAAAAGGTGATAAAAGTCTAGTTTTCTTTCAGTTCTGTGTCTTTTCTGCCCTCAAAATAAGTAACATTAATTTTACTTTGTTTCCTCAAAATATTTAAACGAGGTAGAACTTGCAAATCTCAAATTTCAGATGATCATTTTGTCAATGATCATTACCTATCCATAGCTACACATTTCCTTTGACATCAATATTTACATCTGCCTCATTGATAATGTAATGGTTCCTAATTATAATATTCTGATAGTTTTTATATCCTGTTTGACTTCTGAGTAGTCACTGCCATAAGTAATGTGGAATATTCTGATCACACATCCTTTTTGTAAGGAAATTTCACCAAATTACTTTCATCTCAAATTTCATTGTAAATAGCTGATTTTTCTTTCTACACATATATCAAATGTTACTTTAATATTTTATTTTAAAACAATTTTAAATTTGATCTTTGCAATCAATCTACACTCACACTATTTTACAGTCATTTTAATTTTTTTTTTCACTAGTTCCCTAAATTTTCTAGCTCCATGTTAGCGTATTTTTTGTATTGTATAGTAAGATTTAATAGGTATTATAGCATGGGTTAGGAGTCAAAGACCCAGTGGGATCCCTTTCTCTATCCCTTTCGTTCAGTATCACAGAAAAGCACAGAGAGACCAGTTCTTATTGTAATGAGCCCTATAAAGGACTCAAGGTAAAGATAAGCTCTAACAAATGATTAATAATCATAGATGAAGTGAGATACAGTGTGAAAACTAAATCAAAACATAAAGATAGGTATAGATTTCCATGACTAGAAGTATAAATAGAAGCCACATCCTTTCAGATGTTGATAAATTGAAAATTTGGCTTTTGAAGGAAGAGTTAGAGATCATGGCTTCATAGCTGTTACTGTGTTGTGAGTTGAATAGAGGAAAGAAACATCAAATTAACTACATATACTTTATGAATTAGCTGTTAACTTGCTTAGAGGACATAAATATTACACTGATAATTGATCATATAAGTAAAGATAAAACTACCAACTTAGTAGTTTATGTGTCTAAAGCAGCAGTACTGACTATATTGAGAACAAATAAGCAACCATTTCCAAAAATATGCACAAAAGATTCATTTTCTGTATCAGCAGAAACACATGCCTCTTTGAATGAGAACATGATCCCTCAACATCTGCTGTTTCCCTGTCTTGTAGTTCTAGTAGAAAACTAAGTATTTTTATTATTTTTTAATTAATGAACCACACTTTATACATATGCCTAGTAATCTCACTGTGACTGATGCATAACAAGAACCATCTTTACATACCTGTCATTCTTGGAGTGTGTTTCTAACACTGTTTTCAGTGTTTGACTACAAGACAAGTTACCGGTTGTGTATCAACAAAGGAATGGGTATAGATAAATGGTGACAAATATGGTGTCCCGGATCATTAACTAATTACGACGTTAAGTGGAAAGCCAAAGGGATTTATGACATATCAAAATTATTTCCATAATAAATCTTAACAAATACCAGACACAACATAAGAAGATTCACCAGAGAATGAATGCATTCATTACTTACTCTGGCTAATTCAAAATAATTTTTTTCTTTTTTTTTTATAACTTATGGTAGGGCCAGGTCTGATTGTAGGTGATTGACTGACATATCAATCAGTTCAAGGGACAAATGAGTTTGAAAATAGCTTTTTTTAAGTACAACATCAAATAAATTATTATTTAGAATAGAAATCTCCCACAATGAGATGATTGTCACTGTTTTAGAAAGAGAGAAAAGGGACCAACCACTGCATCTACAGTGGTGACTATCTTCAGCTTGATGTCTCCTTTCTCTCCCCCCACCTCTCTCTGTCTCTCCTCTTTTATTTTTCTTTCTAGCTCTCTGCCTCACATTTACCACTAAATAAAATCTATATTGCTGACGTCCACATATGGTCTTATTTGCACCTTGATTCAGGCCCAGGCATCTCTTACTAATAGGATCATAACCATCTGTAACTCAGTTTTGGTGAGACATTTTTTCTGATCTTATTTTTCTGCTTTCACATGTGGAGAGTTGAAAAATACCTAAAAAAATTCCTATTTAGTTTGCACTATTCCATGAAAGTCCCGTTCTTATTGCAACAGTACCAACGAAAATACAAAACGAAATGTCTGGTTTTGATTCTGAGAAAACAAAGGATAGATGAATAATATGAAATTCAATGCATCAAATAAAATTGTTATTAATATTGGAAATTTGGAACATTTTGTAAAAATAAAATGTTTTTCATGACCTCTTGTAAGTTGTGTGAAATAATATCTAGGAAACTGTGGGTAGGAAACAGTCATAGCAGTGAAGTAGTGACACTAGTTCTTTATAATGAAGAATAAGAAAAAAATATTTCTGTCATAACAGAACCAGTATTACTGAGGTAAGTGTTGGTAGAAACATTCAAGTAAAAGAAATAAAATCCTAACTAATTAAAACATGTGAAAAAATCCTTTAAAATTGGAAACAGATGGTATGAAGGAAGAAGGAAATCAGAAATGAGAAAAAATTAGGGGTTCAGGAAGGTTGAAAAAACATAAACACATGTAGTGGTCCACATCCTTTTCAATTTTATAAAAGTGATTACTGTTTATAAACCATCACCAATTCACAATTAAACAGAGCACAAATCTGTAGACAATGGGTTAAAAATAACTCTCTTCTCTATACGATTCAGCCATACACCTACAGTAGCAAAGTTATGATGGATGTCTGAAAGTAAGAAAGGAGGTGGGTGGTGAGAAAATAGAAAAGGAAGGGCTGATGCTGAGCAAGATCAGGATGCACGATTCTTGGTAAAAGTAGTATCAGCGAGAACAGTGAAGTTTCCTGGAGGGAGATTTTAATAGTTTCTTGTGGAGCTAAAGAAAATTGACAGATCGACACAGCTGAAAACTTACATGGAGCTATGTAGCCTGAGATGCTTTATATTTCTAATATACAGACAAATATTTTTGTTGTGAAATATATTACTGCCTCAAATAATCTGTGCTGAAATATTTCCAGGTTATTTATCAGAGCTGTGTAATCGTTTTGGCAAATAGCAGAGCTTAGTCTCTAATGATGACAGCAATCTGTCATCATTAGGATTTCACAGTGTGGAAGAACATACTTTACAATCTGTTTTTCTCAATTGCTACATATTCTCTATTTTACTGTACAGAACTTCCCTTGGCACCACCTATTCACAGTTAAAAACTGTGTGGAAAAAAAAAAAAATGTTCCTGTTAAAAAGTTAATTACAGCACTTCAAAAGCAGACATAAAATGAAAAAAAACCATCAAAAATGAAACCTCTGTCCATTCACATTCCTTCATATTTGGAATTAGCAGTTTTCAAGCAGAAGATTTATTGAAAATCTAATCACAGTTGTTTAGGAAAGTTATTAGGATATCCTAACTGCATCTGAAGCAATCTCATTGACAGCACTCTTACTCTGATATATATGGATTTTCTCCTGTTTTGACTGTTTCTTTTGGTGACATACTTACAGATATTTACAGAAGTCCAAAAGCTGGAGAGAAAATGAATGATATAAGATCTGTTTTAAGAGTATTGTGGTAAAAAATTCTTCTGTAAGAGAATAAATGAAATTTTTAAAAAATGTTAAGGAAAATTAAAACCTGATTTATTCTCTTCTAAAGTGTGATAGATTTCTGTGTATAATTCTTTTACCTTTGTAGTTTTTTTATGTGAAATTATAAATTTGTGAGGGGAGACTTAATTGCAGTCTTCAGCATCCTCATGAGGGGAAGTGGAGGGGCAGGCACTGATCTCTTCACTCGCATGATCAGTGGCAGGATCCAAGGGAATGGGCTGAAGCTGAGTCAGGGGAGGTTTAGGATTGGATATCAGGAAGAGTTTTTTCACTCAGAGTGGCTGAACACCAGGACAGGCTGCCCAGGGCAGTGGTCACAGTACCAGCTGACCACAGATTTCAAGAAGCATTTGGACAATGCCCTCAGGCTCTGGGTAGGATCTTTGGGGTCTCCTGTGCGGGCACAGGAGTCAGGCTCCATCCTGATCCTGAGCTGGGTACCTTCCAACTCAGCATATCCTATGATCCTATGGCTGCTCTTATTAATGCTATATTTAAGCAAGTAGGTGTTGAATCTGAAATGTGTAGTGACACTTATATGGATGGTAGGATTTTTCAGTCTTTGTTCTATTTTATTTTAATCGATTATACAAAAGTATAATCAAATACTTGTCTTCATATTTGCAATGAATCTTCTGGAAATAGTAAGATGAATCCCCGCTTCTTTTAACTCTGTCATAACAAGCAGGAAGGACTACTTTATCACAGTACTTCTTAGTAAGCTTGGGGAGAAACAAACCCAAAATGCAATCTTGTATTAACATAGATTTTAAGATTTTTAATATTCCTTGTGTAAGCAAGATGGCAACCACAGGATTATCTCCTTCCTCACAATTTTCTTTACAAGCTTACAGTGAAAATCTTACACAATGGAATATTTTCCCATCAAAATACTTTCAAACAGTGGACACGACTAGAATTGAGACTGAAAGGTTAAAATATATATGCAAGCATATCTTTACATTTGCATACCTTTGCAAAAGTTATGGTTTCAGTATTCTTAAAATGCAAATGCTCTAGGGAGCACCTTTTCCACAAGGTTTTTTAACATGATAAAAAATTTCCTGTAAAAATGAGGTATATTGGGCTAATCAGCTCAGTTCTTCATAAACCAAATCCTCAGGAAGAAACAAATTTTAACCCAGGTAAATGTTTCAACCACAAAAGAGAAGTCTATTTTCTTGTTCCCTTTCTCTAAAGGAATGCCTAAAGATTAGACCAGTGACTATAGCAATGAATGCAGGCAACTCATTTCCACTGATTCTGAGTTAGACAACCAGGAGAATCTTAGTATTTAACAGTTCTCAAATCTTGTTTCAGAAAGCATATCTGTACACTAACTTGTTTATAGTTAATCTAAAATCATCTGCTTTTTGAAGCAAGGTGTTTGCTATATTTTCTAAATTTATATTTAGAAAAAAAATAAAGACACTGTTTTTTGTTCAACTCTCTTCTTTATATTCTTGGTAAAGTACTATCAACAATGAATCATTCAGTCTACATTCCAAGAAACCCTATTTAGTCAGCATGAAAGCCCTTCTCTATTAAGGAAGAAAAAAGTGTTTAATGAAAGAAATATTGCTTGTCTTATCAGGTTTTCATTAATAAGTAGACTGCGAGGAGATGTGAGTTTATTTTCTCTGTGTCTAAAAATATCCAGCTCATAATTTATCTCCCAAAACACTGGTCTAACTATCTAGTTAACTAGTTTACAGACTACTCTCCACAAATTAATGAACTATTTGACTAGTCATACTGAAAGGGGAAAGTATAAAACAGTGGGTTAGGGTGCTTGTTAAGGGAGAAAAGTCCTAAGATTAGTCACTGTTGTCAATATTATTTATAAAATATGGGAGTAGTTCAGGCAACACTTTCAGCATGGAGATAAGAGAAGCTTTAATCCAAAAAGACCCCTCTTGTAGTCTGAAAACTTATGTATTGAATGAGATAAATACCTTATGGCAAGAAAAGGGAAGTGATTTTTCATCTCTTAATGTCATGAAAAGGAACCTAAATTGCCTGTAAGTGGGAGATATGATGGCCAGCAATGATTGCAGGCATCTGTCTTCAGACTATATATTGATGATTCTGTTACTCTGAGAAAAACATGCACATTCTTATTTCATGCAGCATGCTCTCATCTGCCATATTAACTAGCCATATGCATGTTTTGGTGCTTGATTCAAAGCACCTAGAGACTTAATTCTCTGCTTACATCTCGTGTTTAATGCAGCCTTCAGGGGTGTGTGATTATGGGTGGGGTTGACCCTGGGTGTATGCCAGGTGCCCACCAAAGCTGCTCTATCACTTCTTTTCCCAGATGGACGTGGGAGAGAAAATATAATTAAAGGCTTGTGGGTTGAGTTAAGGACAGGGAGAGATCACACACTGATTACCATCATGGGCAAAACAAATTCAGCTTGTGGAAATTAGTTCAATTGATTAAGGATAAAATTGAAGTGGGATAACATTAAATAAAAACTAAATCTTAAACCTTCTCCACCACCCCTCCTTTCTTCCTAGGCCCAGCTTCACTCCAAATTTGCCTACCTTTTCCCCTGCAGAGACTGAGGGAGGTGAAGTTGCAGTCAGATAATTGAGTATTGTTTCTGCCTCTGTTGGTTTCCTGCTCTCCTCTCCTGCTCCCGCGTGAGATTCCTCCCATGAGTTGCAGTCCTTCAGAAACAGGCTGCTCCAGCATGAGTCCTCTGCAGGGTCACAAATCTGCCAGCAAACCTGCTCCAGTGTGGGCATCTCAGTGGGTCACAGCCTCCTTTGGGCATCCACCTGCTCCTCTCTGGGGTCCTCCATGGCTTCAGGTGGATCTTTGCTCTGTGGTGAACATATCTTGGGAGGTCAGGGGACAGCCTGCCCCACTGTGATCTTCACCATGGACTGCAGGGAAATCTCTTCTCTGACACCTGCAGCATCTCCTCCTCCTCCTCCTCCTCCTTTTCATTGACCTTGGTGTCTGCGGGTTTGTTTCTCTCACATATTCACACTCCACTCTCCAGCTGAAATAAAGCATTTTCTTCCCCTCTTAAGATTATTATACCAGAGGTACTACCTCCATCACTGATGGGCTTTACCTAGGCCAACTGTAGGTCTGTCAGGGGGTTGTCTGGCATTGGCTCTGTTGTTCATTGTATAAAAGTCTGGCATTTTTGCAGAAAACACACCCCTGTAGCCACCCTCCACACACCACTACCAAAATCTTGCCATGCAAATCCAACAAAAACTAACTGTTCTATCCCAATCAGAAAAAATCAAAACCAACCAAACAAAAACCAACACAAAACAAACAAACAAACAAACAAACAAACAAAAACCCCAAAACAAAAAAAATCTTTTACAAATTGGTAAAATTCTTAGGGATTGCAAGCATGTCAGCATTCATTCAGTCATGTTATCTTCAAAATCAGGAGTTCTGAGATGTATTGATCATCCTTTATCAATTGTGATTGGGGCTAGAAATGAGCAAAATCTCAGACTGGACAACCCCCAGAAGCATATGGAACAAAACCACAAGAATCTAAAAACAGATAGTCAAGTTCTTAAGTTTAAGCATGCCTTAATTCAGAACTTTTCTTTGGACTGCAATATTATAGTTAGTTGTTGAAATTCTGATAACAACCCTGTACCTGCAATACCTGGGAGTCCAATAGTCTCATCAGAGAGAGGACAGCCAGCAAAATGCTTAGACTTGTTGACCAGTGTTGGAATAACTGATTTACTCCTGATGCAAAAGATTACTCAAGTATTTGTAGCCTACGTATACTACACACCAGCTATATAATAGAAACCCAAGCAGCATCATAAGGTGCTCAGAAAATGGGATTCAAATGAGTGACAAATGCTCTCTCATTTGTCAGATAGGGCCAGGGAGGACTGAGAGCATGAGTCAATAAGTTAGTAGCTACAGGTGGTTGCCGCTGAGAATTAATTTCCCTCTTCATTAAGCTCCTTATACCCAGAGCCAAGGGAACTAAGATGGCATGATCCTCAATGAAGCAGGAAATTGAGTAATCCTAGTCAGTCTTCTTCTAAATAAACCTTTCTGTTGGGAACTGGCTGCATAAGTAAAGTGACTAGTTCACTTTCCTCTTGCCTCAGCCCTTTTCTGCTTAATACCCTTGAGAATAGAGGTTACTGTTGTGTAAACAAAATTTTTAAAAAGTAAAGAGGATTATGATAATATAGCATCAATGAAAGAGATGTCAAAAACCCCCACAAAATGGCTCAATAGAAAAGTGCTTAGTCTAGGGTCACAGATATCTTACTCTTCAAGGCAATATTTAAGGGTACTATCAGAAAAACATCCTCTTATAAGAGGTCAGTTCTCTATTGGGGAAAGTAATTCTCATAAAGAAAAGTTTTCAAGAAAGAGATGGAATTTAAGGTGAATACTACTTTAGCCTATTTTACACTGCTACAGTATTAACATGTTACAGTGCTCCTTTATGTCTATCAAACCTGATATTTCTTAGCTTTTAACTGAATTTTTCATGAAAGTTTATAAATATTTTTTAAAGGACAAGATGTTCAGCTAATAACACAGATCAAGGCTATCAAAATAAAAATTGCCCCTTCAAAAAAGAGAATCAAAACCAGTGATTCTGAGTACTGAGAAAATCTTCTAGTCATAGAGTACTTTACACTAAAGGATATAGAAGTGCACTATTTTAAAAAATGCCAAACCTTTATAAATGGCCACCTTTATGAACTGACCTCAGTTCGCTCAATTACCCAGAGAGCTAGAAAAATTTCTCAAAGTGTGTAATGAATCCTGAGAATTAGGTACCAAAGATTTGTGTTCTCTCTGACAATCTGAACTTCTGCACAGCAAACTTCAGCTGATACTACTTTTGATTTCAGTGTCCCAGAGACATGGTGGGGACTTTTGGAGCACTGGGGATGGGGTCAGCAGAGATCTGCAGTGAAACATACTTAACCATCTGGTCTACCTTCTGGAAATCTCTTCCCTTGGCCTGGCATGGGCTGAATAAATGTCTTCATTTGTAATAATTTCCATAATGACTTAGAATGTTGACAGTGATTACTCATTATATTTCCCTCTATATGACCCAGCTAACACAACCGCACAAGAGCATATACAGTTCCACTTTTCTATTTTAATTGGCATCAATCAGTTCTGGATTTAATTATTTAATATTTTTAGAGTGCTAACTACCCACTCTGGTCAACATGGTCCAGACTATATATATATATACTATATATATATCAGAGCTTCAATACAAGTTACAAATAAAGTCCAAATATGGAAACCAAAAAAGTTCCCATTTGTCACTCTGTTGATAGAAGTTCAGCTGCAGACCTAAGTAAAAAATTTTTTAATTCTGTAATGTGTGCCCCTCCTCAAAACACACCACAATACCTGACTTTTACAATCCCTATTTTCTTCTCAATGGTTTGTCATAAGGTTGCGAAGCAAAAAAAAAAAAAAAAACAAAAACAAAAAAAAACCCAAACAAACAACAACAACAACAAAAAAAAAACCACCAAAAACAAAAACTATCACTTTTTTTGCTTGTTTTTTGCAAGGTAAATTAAAAACTCCTTTCAATATACTGAGATTAGCCCCTTAACTGAAGAAAAGAGATGTCTGTATTGTGGTTTAGGAATGGTATTCTTCAATTCAGTGCTCTCACAGAATCCATGAGCTGCTTGCTCACTCCCTCCTCTCCCTCTGTCCCTTTCCCTGGAGAGAAGAAATTGGAGACACAAAGAGCAAAGATCACAGGGTGAGATAGAACAATTTACTGGAAAGAGCAATGAGATAAGAAAACAAGCAGTAACAGCAACAATACTAACGACGCAGGCTACAAGAAAGAGGCAAATGATTCGCACACAAACAACAATACACAAGGCTCCCCAAGCCACCCTCCTAGAAATGGGAATGGACTCCCTTCCCCTGCTCCAGGCAATGCAGTGAGGTGGTTTGCTAGCAACTGCACAAATCCACCCTCTTCTGATGAGAACCAGGACACTAAAAAGAATTTCACAGCTGGGTTTTCCTGATGTCAAAGGAGAAAAAAAAAATGCTTATATCATATGCTTCTGTGCAAGATTTTAAGACGTATTTTGTAACACTTCATATTTAATAAATTGAAATGGCATTATTGGCTGAACTCACCAATACCCTTTATTTATTGTACTTCCATGCAAGCATTCCATGCAAGTATTCTAATGTTAAATATTAACAAAAGCAACAATAGTATGAAGTGTCTTCCTAATAACTTCTTACCTCATAGATATTTTAATGTTGGTCACATGTTACCAAAACAGATAAAATTAAACTCCTTAGCACCAGTGTAGCATTAAGAACCAGGCATTCTCATTCTGTGCTGGATGCACAGGGAATATTTTCAAGCTTATCGTGCATACCAAGTACAGAAAAGGTCATGTTTGTGTACTATATTTTATATACATATTCACTGTTTTTCCTGGAAAACACATACAGATGATAATCATTTCCCCAAAATTGTTAACATATATTTTCCCTCCTACTGATGAATGCAACCCCTCTCCTGGGTGTCCCTCACGTTGTCCTTGATTGTCAACCCCAAAGTTTTACCTGATACCTTGATGAACTCGGTGTTGCTTCCCAAATGTGGAAGTGAGTTGACATCACTAGACTGGTTCATTATTTTGCATCCTCTTCTTGGTTGATGTTTAGTGTAGTTTTGCAGAATGAGCATTGTGAGGTTCCATAGGCTTGTGGTTTATCACAATAAGCATGGTATCTTTCCACAAGCTGAGTAAAATGGTTCATCTGGCAACAACAAAAGTTGTTTTCCTCAGCAAAGTGGAGATTCTGAGTGCTGTATAGGAGTAGTTGTAAATACCATAACTTCATGATGAAGATTGCAGTATTACGATTGCCACCAAACATAGTAGTTACTGTTTCGTGCCAAGACATAAAGCACAGATGAAATATAGAAAAATTAGAAAAACGCTATAATTCAGTTCAAGTTCTGATAACTATTTCTTATTATACTGGATTTAGAAAAATTATTTTTAGTTTTAGGAAATCATTTTTCTTTGCTTCATTATGTAATAATATGTTAATACATAATGCAGAAAGCTAACCACAATTTGCAGAAAAATAAAAAATCCTGGAAGAATGCCCTATCAGAAGTAAAACTTAAATCTAGGTCACATGATTTTTCTTTTTTAATTGCTGCTTACAATTTTAATAACATCAAGATGCACATCTAGATGCACACAAACATATATGCATACACATAGGCATGCACATGTATATATATTTCTCAGTACTGGAGAGTTTAATTTTTCAGAAAAAGTCCTGTTTATTTTGTTGGCTGTTAGTTTCAGAAATATGTAAAACATTTTTCCTTCCTGTTCTCATCCAGAAACTTTTAACAGGAATTTTATTATCTTGTAGGATAAATTTTGGACTGGATTGTCCAACTCTGAATTCATCAATACAAATCAAATGTTGTCATTACTTTTCAAAAAATGTCCTCTCTTTATGTGGTAAGTGCAAAATAAAGAGTTTATATTATGCACATGATTCAAATAATGTTGACAAATAGAGTTTTATTTTAATTGCATGATCCAGGGATTGTACAATTTTTTTGATCTCTCCTCAATGGAAACCTGCATGTCTGACTAGACAACTTGAAATCAATTGAAAGATTTTCAGCTATTTCAATTTATACTAAAAACAGTATTTTGAATACGCTGTAAATAAAGGCATATAATATTAGCAATGAAAATAGGAGAAAACTATGTACTTGAGCATATTAAAACATGGAGAAAAGGTATTTGTGCTTTCAAAAGTGACTAAAAACTCTGTCTCACTGAGCAGTATCCAAAGGGCTTTCTCTTCTGATAATAGGTAGTGATGTTAGGTTTGATGCATTTATTAATTAGAGTTTCTTTGAAACCAGGATCCTGGATGACCTGTACACAATACAGACATTTTTAAGCACAGGTTTTACTTAGATCACTTTGAAAGTAGGCTCACAGGATATGATACATCATCATTGGTGTAGGCAAGTTGAGATTTGCTTTTTATGTAAGTACTTTACTGAGAAATCCAAATATAAAGTTGGCAATCGTTCATTCAATTTTTTTTTCTCAGATTTTCTAAATCTACTCATTAGCAAAAGTGATCCTTTGTATGTAAGGAATATTTAGGTGATACAAAAAGTCTGTATCATATTCATTATGACATCAATTTAATATGCAGACTAACAGTTATTGAATTAATGTGTTCTGGAATATTATGATACCTCATTCCCCAAAAACTGGTTTGAATAGTAAAAAAAAGTTCAAATTTATTTATCAAATGACTAAAGATAACTCCAGAGGAAGAAGGAAGTACTGTTTAGACAATAACTGCTGGCACAAATGTAGAAGGATAAGTTTCATATGATTTCTTTAACTATTTAAATACTGAAGTAAGTTCAGGTTTTGTTTCTGGAATTTTTTGCTGTTAATCTGTATAATAAAATATTCCAGTTTTAGACAGGAACTCTCACACGTCTTTCTGGCTTGCAGCAACTAACTTCTCAACTGTCTTACTGCTTACAAAACTAATGCTCTTATTCAAGATCATATTCATGGTTTCATAATTCTCTTCAAGACACTTCCAGAATAAAAATTAATGTAACCTAGGTGTCTCATTTTTATTCAAACCCGTGGAAATCCTTATGTGTTTTAATAACAGCAGACTTGAGAAGAGAGTTAAAGAAAAAAAAAATTTGGTAAGTTATTTTAAATGAAATGTAAAGTTCTGGTTATACTGACAGTCGAGAATTAGAATTCTGTTACATAGCCTGGGTGACATATCCCCAGCATTATGGAACAGTTTGTAACAAACTAATCTTATTTGTGTAGAACTGGTTTGAATAGTAAAAAAAAGTTCAAATTTATTTATCAAATGACTAAAGATAACTCCAGAGGAAGAAGGAAGTACTGTTTAGACAATAACTGCTGGCACAAATGTAGAAGGATAAGTTTCATATGATTTCTTTAACTATTTAAATACTGAAGTAAGTTCAGGTTTTGTTTCTGGAATTTTTTGCTGTTAATCTGTATAATAAAATATTCCAGTTTTAGACAGGAACTCTCACACGTCTTTCTGGCTTGCAGCAACTAACTTCTCAACTGTCTTACTGCTTACAAAACTAATGCTCTTATTCAAGATCATATTCATGGTTTCATAATTCTCTTCAAGACACTTCCAGAATAAAAATTAATGTAACCTAGGTGTCTCATTTTTATTCAAACCCGTGGAAATCCTTATGTGTTTTAATAACAGCAGACTTGAGAAGAGAGTTAAAGAAAAAAAAAATTTGGTAAGTTATTTTAAATTTAATGTAAAGTTCTGGTTATACTGACTGTGGAGAATTAGAATTCTGTTACATAGCCTGGGTGACATATCCCCAGCATTATGGAACAGTTTGTAGCAAACTAATCTTATTTGTGTAGTTTAAAACATTAACAAACTGGCACATTCACATCTAAACTGACATGATTAATTGCTACAGGGTTTAGAATTTGGGTACATCCCAAGCTATGCCATCCCAATTTATGGGTTTTGAGGAAGATAAGCAGGAGCCTTTTGGGTTTTTTTCCTCTTTTCCTTTATTTAAGAAAGCAGAAAGAAACTCAACATAACAGAGACATAAAGTAGAAACCAAAATGTGCAAAAAAGATGAAGAAATGTTGCAGATCTAGAGAGAGAAGGCCTTACTGAAATCAACCAGTGATATGGACTAGGGCAAAAAAAGAGGAAGGTGTTCCTATATATTACAGATAATTTATATGAGACATATCTCAATCTAGCTTAAATAAAGCAAAATATTAAACCTCACCCTCTGCTATGTTGTTGACTATATTTAAATTTCTCAATTTAAAAGCAAAATATATCAACCAAATTAAAAATGAAAACACTGGAAAAGCTTGTTTGCAGTTTTACTGGGAAGGGACTATTGTTTCTGATCTATCACCATTCATAATTCTAGCCAACCATGTAGATTTGAAAGTTCAGTCTCAAATAAAAACACCTCACAATTCCTACTAAATGTTCATTTAAGTACAATGCAGAGAACATCACAAATGAAATTTGAAAATTTTTTCCTACATTTCAGATCAAAGTAGTTAGGAAATTTTGTATATTTAGCCTTTTGTTAATTGCCTAAATACAGAATTTAATCATAATGGTACGATTTATATTTCTGCACATGCTTAAAGCCATGCAACATCTGATATTCCACCACAGATATTTTCTTAATCTTTGTAGCTGAACTCTTCAGGGCTTGAGAGGAATGTCAGGCTGTTCATTCTTTTACAGATCCTTCAGATGCTAGGAATAACTTGGCAGTCTAGAAGCACAAGTAATACTTTTATATCCAGACAATATTTGATTAACTGATAATTCTCTGCTAGTGAAGCAGAAGTCTTTAACCTTTATATATTATGATACAGATCTCTTAGACATCATACAAAATGTCATATAAAACAATTCGTGCATACTTCTTGTTGCAATCTTCCTAGCTAATTCAGAAAATTCAAGTAAATAATGTAAGAAAATATCATCATCCTCTTATCACTGGTAAGAATCACAGTTAAAAGTAGCATAATAACAAATAAAGACAATTAATTGTAGGATATATGTAGCTTTAGGTGACAATAGCTTTTCTTGTGCATCTATTAAACACTCTTGTGGACTACACACCTTAATTGTTGAGAATTCTGGAATATGTAAAACTGTGTGTCCAAGCATCTATAGATCATTTGAATCTGTTAGTATTTGAAGGATCATAATTTCCAGTGATTATTCTTTGGCATGGTATTTGAAGGAACAGAAGGGAAACTACAGCTTATGAGGGAAAATCAGAAATATATAAACTGAAAAATAGACACCAATATTTTGACAAAAAGAAAGGTATTTCAGAGGAATGATCAATTGCCATATTAATGGTTTCTCTTATTGTTTCTTAGATATGGAAAAAAATTAACATCCTTTTATCCATGCAATTATGTAAATGACATAATTGTATTGTATTTTGAAGTTCAATATCTGAATGCAAAAACATGATAAGACAGATGTGAATAAATGCTGTTTGAAAAGTTCTGATAAGTGCTTTATATGATTCTAGCTCCGTGCTGTAAGTGGTATGAAGGGAAAAAAAGAGAATTAAACTGTGAATAGTAATAAATAAGAGTACTTACATAGGATTATGTTTTGACTAAATATACCATAAATCTGTTGCTTACATGGATTGAGCTATGAATGTCTGTTATCATAAATGAGCCCATAAAAATAATTCACACATTAAGAGTACATTACTCACTGATTAAACAGTTGCCACACTTTAGGCACCATTTCCTTCACTTAATTCAAACATTTCACAAATACAAATCTGCCATCAGTTTTCAAAGACAAAATGACTTCTTGCATTGAGTTAGCTGTGCAAAGAATTTGCCACGGCACATAATTTAGCTTGGATCCCATTGAAGAATATGCATAAGCAAGAATGTTGTGCTTTCTCATATCAAAACCCAACTCTTTGTGCTTACAGAAGGGATAGTATTTAATTAAAAATACATGGTAGTCTCTGAAAATTAAACAAATTATTTAAGAAGAATTCTTGTTCTAAAAAGTTTTTAATGGCATTCAGCAAAAACTCAGCAGTGATACCTGAGCATAGAATCACAGAACAGTTTGGGTTGAAAAGGACTTCTGAAGTCCAAGTCCAAGCCCATGCTCAGGGAGAATTAAATAATGCTGGTCAACAGTGGCCAATGCCTTCCCCAGTCAAGGATGGAGACTTTCATAACTTCATACCTTTTTGAGATTCTCTTTCCTGATTTGACCAGTCTTGATAACAAGCCCCTCAAGATTTGTCTTTCAAGATTTGAATAAAACTTTACAATTTTTTTTAAGATGTTAGTAAGTAGCTGTAGCTGGACAGTTATGGTTAAGCAATTACATTGCAAATATTCCATGCTTGACTAACCTTTTTTTTTTAAGGAAGAGAGAAGACAATCCCAAGACAAATGGAATGTCTGGACAATAGTCACTGGGAGTGAAGTCAGAAGAACTGAGCAGCGCCTGGTGGAAAAGTAGCTCCTGCAGTGGGCAGTAGCGACCACTGACTCATTGACCACCTACTCCAAATGGTCCCTGGACTCAGGACCGCAGGACTGTGGACTAATGAGTCTGAGAAGCAAGGTATACAAATAGCAGATAGGTCCATGGTCCTATTTATAGAAAGAAATTTAATTTGTTCTGTGAGTTGCATAGATCTCCCTCCTGATCCATATGTCCACATATGAAGAAAGATCTGTAAAAATTATAGATGGTGTTACAGGTAGTTATTGGGTATGTTAATTTTAAATTCTGATGTTTCCATCATGCTTTTCTTAAAATACATGAAACAGACTTATATCATAGTAAATCATCAACACAAGTATTTTTAAAATGTTGTTTGTTGAAAAACTGCTGTATTTGAAGAATAATGCATAAACATTTTATCCAAGAAAACTTACCAAAATAAGACATGGGAACTCTTGTCAAAGTATTTAAAAAATAAGTCAGAAAATTTTATTACACTATGAAAAGGAATTTGCCAATGGTTCTAAAACTGTCTTGCTAACATAGAGATATCAATTACTAAACTCACTACAAGCCAACATAATATATTTTGAAATTTATAGTTTGCTGGTTTTATACAAAGCTGTGAATAAACTGGTAAGGAAAATATTTTGTGACATTAGCTATCCAAGTACTCTGTAAATTTTAAACTAGTTTTAATCCATGGGGCTAAGGCTGGTGAAAAAATTAAGGAATTAGTTAAAAAAAATGTGAATAGTTTCAATATTTTCTGTTTGACTCTTATTGACTCCTTTTTTCTAGAATCTTTGCTGAAAATAAAGATGACACTACTTAACTGAGGAACAGCAAGACAAGGAAAGGTGAAGTAAAAGAATAATTTCCTGATACACCTATGAATTATCACAATATTACACTAAGAAAACATGCCCTTGCAACTATCCATTTCCTAGCACTGGAAAATAAGGAAATGTTTCAATGAATGATAGTTTCAGTGGAATTGAGAAAATAATTATTCTTTGATTTCTTCCGGTTAAAAACTAAGCAATATAAAAATTATTGTTTTAAAAAAAATGTACTAAAATTCTAGATTATGTGAGTAAAGATATAGGAAGATGTGGTCTTTTTTTACCCTGTTAGAGACTGAATGTTATAATTTAAGCCTTAAAGATTTTCATGAAGGACCTTATAGCAAAACTGTATTACAAAAGCTGCAGAGAAGACCACCATGCCCTGAATAGTCCTGACTGAGGCCCTGAAGTATTCTTGATGGAGATGAGATTATGACTCTGGAGATGAGATAAATGCACTCACAGAGGGATCAAGCTTAGCTCCTTCAGGATGGAGAGCAAAGCCCCAGGGCTTTCAGCTGCCAGGCTCCACAGCCCCTCACACCACAGCCTGGGGGAGGAGAGGTTTTGGGTGTGTGGGGAAAAAGCCTCTGGTCTGGTCAGAGGCTCAGTGAGCGCCCATCCTCTGCTGTGCAGAGCTCAGCTGAGGGGCCCTTCACCCCAGAACAGCTTATCCACAGCACAGGGGGTGACAGGGCCCTCAAAGGCCCCCCAGGGGTCCCCAGACTCTGCAACAGATCACAGTGTGGCAAGGGACAGTGTCAAACCTGGCCCCCGCAAGAGGCTCCTTCCTTCCTTCCTTCCTTCCTTCCTTCCTTCCTTCCTTCCTTCCTTCCTTCCTTCCTTCCTTCCTCTGTGTTAAACCGGTTCATTATTAAGCCCATATTAAATTTCTGTGCTCTACTCTCTCACATTTGTTTAATTCAATTAGAATTTAAATGCAATTTTAAACATTCCACAATTTCCTTGGACCTTGATCTGACTGCAGCCATTTAATCTGATATTTCTACCAACAAACACTTAAAAAAACCCCAACTCATTGAACCTTTTGCTATATATTGTAGGGCTGTTATAATTTTCAGCACTGTGTACTATCTTGTCCTAATTCTGCTATTTAGAGAAGTGAACAACAAACTGTGTTTTTAAAGGAGATTTTTCAGGAGCACGTAAGTTGCTGGAGAAGACAGTGTGAAAATTACTTGGATTGAATTCAAGAAAGTACTTTTTAAAAAGAAAAAAAAAAATCTTCTGATCCAATTAGTAATTTTACTTTATAAATGTGTCATTATTATAATTTAGGAATGAACTCTGGAGTAATTATTAACACAGCTGGACTGAGTTCATCAGTCCATTTCACCTCAACTGATGATCTGACCCTATCATATTAGATATCTATTTGTTCTCCCCTATTTATAAAGTATTTTGAAATAACTGAATGATATTCACATCAGACTCTGGCAGAATTCCTGTGGCTGATTTTTAGATTAGATGTTTCCTTAATTATCAGATTTAGTTCTCTCTCAATTTCAGAAATTGAGTATGTTCCTAAGAAGAAAGTAGACTTAGGAACTGTTATCTTAGTTATTGAGAAGGCGAGGTTGGTATCCTTCCTTCAGTATGTTTGTACTCTTAAGTAAATGAGCTTGAAATAGTCTCCTACATTTAATTTTCACTGAAATTTAAGACACATTTATTCTGATATACTGTGAAAGCAAACTCTTATGATACAAGACTACATGGTGACTTCTGGGTTCTCAAAAAAGTTTCAGGCAGAAAAAACTGAATTTCCAAGCCTAGGATGCATACAGTAGATTTTGCTAGATTACTGTCAGTGAAGAACAAAGCTGATGTCAGGTAAATATAACACTAAGAAAGAGCAGGATTAAAATTTTCCCCTTAAGTATCTTGGAACCAGTGCCTTCTCCTGGCTGACAAGATAATGCATTAAAGGAGGGAAAGTATTGCATTTTTATGACAAAGTGCAACTAAAACTAATTTCTTTGATAACTGTCCAGTTGCATATATTACTGATATGCATATGCATAACTCCCCAAAATTAGGAATAACATATTTAACAGAATCATGTTTTTGGCAAAATGCATGAGGCACCATTTATCTTGGGGAGGTCCCCATTACCAGTCTGATAGCTTTATAGTTCTGTTGGGAAATGAAGTATAACATCAGGTTACTAAGCAACTCCACAGCTTTTTAAAAGTACTTCTTGGAACTCACTTGTTTCTCCTAATTGATTCAGTCCACATCATTTTGAACATAAATGGGACATCATGTTTAGAAATATGCTGCATAACTACTTTTAGCTAACGTGTCTTGCTACCTCTGCATATCTAAATCAAGCTCTGGCATATAAATGTCATATTGAAAGCAAATTTTATCTTCTTCCTGAGTTGCACTGACATTTAATATATATAAATTATTTTGACAGTTCAAGCTAGTCTCTGAAGTTGTGTGCCGACTGTCAGAAAATAACATAAAAGGCTAAGTAGCAATTTCATTGTTCAAGTTTTACATAGAATCAAGTTTTAATTAGTCAATCTGATTTCTTTAGTGAATTTGTGTGCTATAATACATCAGAATTAATAGGAAATATATTTCTATACACTGTAATCATGTTGAAATTTTCCTGAATCACTAAACTTTGATCAAGATACCATCTCACATAATTTCTGAATATTAGTGAAAAATGTACTGACATATCACATTTTATGAAGAGTAAAGTAGGCTTTTTAATTCCCGACTTTTCTTCCCATTTTGGTGGAGGTAAATAACAAATAATGAAGAACTATATAAAAAGTTAAGAAAGAACTTTAGAGTTCTTTCATCAACTTAAACTATGTTTCTTTCTTCATATACTTCCTTATTTTTCAAAAATTTTAATACTTTTGAAATTAGTAAATACATTATTGGGAAAAAAAAAAAAACAAACCTGCAGACTGAGGATCAACTACCAACATGTGTTGTCTCCTGGTATTTTAAAGCCTCCTTTTTATATATTGCTTAGCATTTTGTTGATTGGCTCCCTTTTTTGCTTTCTACCTCCCAGTCCGTCATTTCTTGAAATATTTCTTTATTCATTTATTTATTTATTGTGCATTTTCATTTTCATTATTTTATGTGGGAGACAGCTTTCCTGCAACTCTGGCTGGAAAAAAAAATCATTATGTCTTAATCACTTATGCCTGCACTCTTTATTGTACTCTATCAATTGTAGTGTTCTTGAAGTCTTAAATGTAAGATGAGCCTTTACTGATTTGATTCAGTAACTAACATCTTTCAAGGTTAACGGTTTAAGTCATGAGTTAAAACATAGAACATATTTTGAACTGCTGAATTACTTCCTTCCCCTCTCAATGAAAGTTGCATTACACTTACAAGAAATGGTTTTTGCTTACTGCAACTTATACAATTTCCTGTGTTGTGGAAGTCATACATGTGTCTTATTTAAATTTATATATGCACCAGGTTGTGAGATAATGGCTGTAATGGGATAGACCTTTTTGCGTGTCTCCTATATGGACAATTTATTGGTCCACTCTTAGGTTACCTCCAACCTGAGTCCCAACTTTGTAATACTCTGGTGTTGTATGAGTCCTGTTTCAATGCTTTGCTGAGGAAGACTACTTCACAGTACCTCTGCTGCTCCTGAGAACATATACTTCATCACTAGTCAGAAAATCTTCCATTTTGTGGCCTGTGAAGCCACTATTTCTCTCTTAGGAATGATGATGCCAGAATTGTGAGAGAATAGGAAGAAGGGATCATATAAGCAAATTTCACAGTGTGTGAGACTTAGTTTATGGGACATACTTTCAGTGAATGCCTTCTTTCTTCCCTGCATCTTTTTGCCTCTTATAAGGAACCTTCCCCTATATTTCTCCTTTCTTTCAAAATTTTCTAATCACTGTTTTCCTCTTTCTTGTCTGCTGGCAAAGGGTTGTTATAATTATTGTGCTTTGTATATTATTATCGTGCACTCAATGATAACTCTGGTAATGATTTATCAGGTACACAAAAAATCTGTGTGGGTGGAAATGGAAGATATGGTGGAAGAGAATGAGAAATTTTCCTGTAGAGATACTCCAAAAACCCCCCAGCGTTTAGGTGAGCTTTGTGCCTCCAAACTGCATTGGACCCAGGAATATTTATCTGTATCTATATCATCAATATCTACCCTCTATGTATATGTATCTATCTATATTTACTGAGCCAACTTTCCTATTTATAAAAAAATACTATTCATTAATCTGTATTATGCAAGTTCATATTGAATTGAACCAGAACTAAAAACCTGAATTGCTAAATCAAGTTGTTTGTGAATCTGTGCTTATGAAAATTCTTAATGAACATCAGATTTATTGAGCTGAATTGGTTATGATCAGAAATTAAGCCCAGTTGCACCCAGCCACTTTGATTTCTAAGGACCAACTGGAATGCAAGAGGGTTTATTTTTCTGCCAAGTTTCTATACCCTTAGTGCAACAAGGGGGAAGGTTCAAGATCTTGTCTACTATAGGACAGAAAGAGACAGAGGACCTGACACTGCCATTTTATTACTGTGGTACCATGAAAAATTATAGATCTTAGATCCATTTGGATTTTGAATGCTTTTCTAACTTCTCAATATGCAATACTACAAAGCTGATACCATATCATTAGCACTGATGACTGCAGCCCTTAGTGATTTTTAGTCATTTAGGTCTCAGTGTTCAGACTTAAAAACTATATGACCAGAGATGTCAAAGCCAAAGTGGGTTTGTCTTGTTTCTTCTCCAATTCCCCTTGTTTATATGTAATGTTTGTATGCTACTGTCTTCGATCCACAAAGCGGGAGTGGGAGGTGATGTGTCATCTGCTCCCAATACTGCTTATCTTGTTTTCCTTTTCTCTTGGTAGAAAGAATGACTATTCTTCTTGCATATTCATTAGGATGCCCCTGCCTATTTGCAGTTCCTTGTGCTTATCTTGTTCTTAGTATGGCAACTTATGTTTACTTTGGAGCCTGCTGTATAAAATTACACCTCTCTGACATTTGGGTGGTCACATCAGTCACTATTCACATAGTAAATATATGTCGCTATAAAATCACAGTGTTACAAAGAGTTTATATGTGTTGTTTCTTACACTATTTCAATATACTTAAATTCAAGATCAAGGCAAGCTAATATTCATGCTATCCTGATTAGTACATTTAGGGTATACAGTTGTCAAAAGCCTCTGCTTTGGCTACAGATAAGTTGCTGGCAAAGGAGTGATGGTAGCCAGAAGATAATTTATATTTCTTTTAGCATGTGTCCGTGTTAGAAAACAATGCTAATTGAAGTAATTTTGCCAGTTTCCTCAGAGATATCTTCTGAACATATTTTACAATGATGTAGGAGGACCTTACATCCCAGTATTAGTAATGGCAATGTATTATTTCAGAAAACCCACAGTGTTTTGTTACTGCAAAAATATCCATGAAAACTATCTTTCCCCTCAAAAAGAAAATTATTTTCATGGTATCAGGAACACTGAATGCTTGGATGCTAGCAATATTTTTGTTCCAGTAGTGCTCACCTAATCCAGACAGGTGGAAACAGTAGTAAATCAAGTTTGAGTCATGTTTAAAACATGGCAGTATTTGAACAGGAGTACATAAACCATAAAATTATCCTATTTTATCAGCAAAGAACTGACAGAATTACTTGTGTAGTCTTTAATAGATATTAAATCTATAGCATGCAGAGACGATATGACATGAAATTTCATTCCATTTTGCTTAAACATCTGTAATAAAAAGAGATCAACACTTCTCATATACTTAAATGTGACTGGTATTCCCTGGGTTTACATTCAGAGAAATTCATTAATAATATTATGCTGGACATAGGAAAGGTGTGTATTTGGCTTACAACAACTGATAAATGTTTCAAGTATTGATCCTTTGATATAGATATTCCAGTGTGTTTATAGGATTTACCAGATTTTTGAGTTTACAAGTTTCCAGATGAGCCTCAGTTAAACACCTTCACACAGGAGCTTTCTGAGTTTATCACAAACTCTTGACCATCAAAAATTCTTGATACAAAGGGGGATGACAGTGATTTCATGAGGCTTGGGTAGAGAGAGCAGAAGCATATATGTGTGAGAAGGGCCACATATGTGTGAATAACAAATGACTACAGAGTACAACAATTCCCCTCCTTCCCCATCTTCCATGAGCTGTAGATATGGAAAGTAGAAAAGTCAGGAATTAAATTTGGCTTGGGAAGCAGGGAGGACTGAAGGGAGAGTGTTTAAGTTTAGGGTTTTTTTTTCTCACCATCCCACTCCATTTAATTGACAATAAATAGTTCTTTCTCAAGTTGAGTATGTTTCGCCTGTCACTGTAATTGGTGAGTGATCTCCATATCTTTATGTCAATCTGGGAGCTTTTTCATCTAATTTTCTCCTCCTATCCTGTTGAGGAGAAGTGAAAGTGTGGGCATCCAGCAGCTGGCCAGTGTCAAACCTCCAGAAATAGTAAGCTTTATTCAGCAACTCAGAAGTAAAGAGAAAAAATAACATGAAAAAAACCCCATCTATTTTTTAAATTTCTATAACATTTATATTATCTGTAAGATATTCTAAAATTATCTTATAATTATTTTTATTATAGATGTATTATAGATATTATAGATATTATTTATAAGATAATGTGTTACACAGTCTTTAATAAAGACATGTGAGAGTCTGTTCTATTTCTTTTAAAAGCACAATTTGTTAGGGTAAAATAATCTTATTTTCCCTGTCTCACTATATTATATATGTATTATAAAATAAACAAATACCAAATTGTAAAGAGTCAGAAATTTTTCTTAGATTTTCTTTTTGTAGAAAAAAATTATTCTAAGACTAAAATTGCCATAATCTAATTCAGTTTCCTAAATCTTTTGACATTTCAGTGGCCACAAACCCAGAAGATTTTTTTTCTTTCAATTTCTCTTTTGTAATGATAACTAACTGTCATTGAACTAGAGACAAAGTGAAAAAGATAAAAAAAAAAGGATGCTAGCAATTTTCAGGCTATATGAGATATTATTGTCATCTTCACTAGAAACTTTGACAAGTAAAAACCACATCAGTCTTCCAAACTCCTGAAGAGCAAGATGAAAGTGGTATTTTCACTTCCACTTAGCATGAGTTTGTGGGCAGTATTTTTTTTCTTGTTTTGTTTTGGCTTTACTTTTTTTCTATGACACTTTTTTCCCACTTCAAAGTCTTAAATACGTTCTGGATAGAATCAGACAGAGGAATACTTGCTTTTTGAACAATGATTTTTATTTTTTCCTGATCTTCACTGACATTTATAATCCTTACTAAAACCTAAAGCACATATGTGGCACTTCTCTGTTATAGTGTAGATAAGGTTTTTTAAGGGTATCACAAAGAAAGCTGGACTACATTGTTTTGCTTTATTGTTAGAAGTTGTAGGGAAAAGCCTGTCATTTAAAAAAAAAAAAAAATTAAGATAGTTTATTAAATTTTGACCTTTCTTTTATTTCCAGATTCTTATACACTGTGCAAATCCTTTGTATTATGTTATTCTGAACCCAGCATAATACATTTCCAGGCACTAATCCAGAAGTTTATTTCTACAGGTTTAGATTCTTTTTTTTCCTCTTATTTTTTTCCTCTATAGTGTCTTGCTCTGTCTTTTCATCCTTTAGCCATAATTTTCTGTTTTTTTTTTTTTTTTTTTTTTTTAATTAATATGCCAGATTCTCTCCTCTTCAATGATTTTGAACCCAACACAACCTTTGATACTAAAAAGCTTCCTGAGAAGCCATTAAGTGTGATCTCTACACTGCAGTTCCTTTCCCTACTTTGGCAATCATAACTTCATAGAACTAAGAAATTAGTAAGGCATAACCCTCCTATTCCAACCTTCATTTAATCAAGTTTTGCTTTTCTAGGCATTTTCCAATCTGGTGGTTTAAAATAGTTCCTAATAGTTTCCTGCAAATTGAAGTTAAACTATTTGGTCTTTAATTTCCTGCTATGTCCCAAAGCTTTTTCTTAAATAAGGGTATTCCATTGGCTTCTCTGATTTCTGTTCCCATTCCCAACAGCAGCTCTTGGGAGATAATTGCTTCTGGAGTCTTGATCAATGTTCAGAGTTCTGCATGCTTAGTAAATTCAAAGTTTTATTTGTCCTTTTCTTAATATATGATAATTTATCTCCTCTTAATCTGATTTCTCTGCAAGTAAAACAAATTTCAAGGCTAACTATTTTGCAGACACCCTTAAGATTTCTATGTTTTGTTTTTATTTTATCTTATTCCCTTCATTTGTATTTGCAATATATTGGCTTTCCTTATTAATGCTGAAGTTTATTATATATAAAAATAACTTTAATTAAAATGGAAGTGCTTGTCAGAATATATTCTGGTGTGGTTTTTTTCTCTTTGCATACATCTTAACCTAATTCTAACATCATTTGTAAGATTTTTCTAACCTTTCTGTTTCTAAGTTAAAAACACAATATGAAGTCTTCTGTTTCTTTGTTAATTACCTGTCTTGCAAGTACCGAACTCAGTCTTTATTTGATGCT
The DNA here is from genome assembly GCF_017590055.1 of Onychostruthus taczanowskii. Lineage (NCBI taxonomy): Eukaryota > Metazoa > Chordata > Aves > Passeriformes > Passeridae > Onychostruthus > Onychostruthus taczanowskii. The sequence goes on along the minus strand of NW_024499239.1, from coordinate 10,819,007 downwards.
ATAAATAACTGACCTAATCAATTTCATTCTCAGATTATGATTCTAATATAAAAATAGACAGGTTCATTGTTATAAGGAAGAAAAAAAAATATTCTGCTATAAAATGCTACCAATGACAGCAATATGACTGAAGTCTGAAAGCCATCACATTCACCCATCCATGCATGGACACATTATATATGAATATGTATATCTGTATCTTTTGTACTTTCCATCTATGATTTAAAAAAACCTGTGAAGAGATTTTTTTTTTTCTTGTGCACCTTAAAAAGTCTAAACAAAATAGATTTTTTTCATATAAACAAGGCTCTCATATAAACAAGTATTTCTTCTTTTTTATTCTTACCTCCCTTTTCTTGTGTTAATGTTCATGCCAAAAACTGTTCCAAATGGTTTTATGTCTAACTCTCCAACAATTTTCTACACAGCAAAGTAAAATACTTTTGCATGCAAAATTAAGTTTTTTTCTCTGACTCCCTGGCTTCGGTGAATTACTAAAAAAGTGTCACTGGGCTTCTTGTGAGACTAAACCATGGTCTGTTAAACTTTATAAACATCCAATACTTAGTCAGAAATGGAAATTAGAAGGACCTCCAATCTCATGTTTGTGAATTTATCTTAGAAAAAAAAAAAACAAAAAGATGGAAAAGAGGGCACCTCTTGCATAAAACTAAACAGCAGAAGCCAAGGAAGCAGTTCAAGAAAGTGTAAGAAACTAAGTGATGATCCTAGTATGAGCATCTGTTTTGTTTATTGATGTTATTTCTTTTTATCCATGCTGTTTCTTCTAGCTATACAAAATGGTATGTAAGAAAGTCATTACAACAAATGTTCAGTTTTGTCTCCTTTGGACATACAAATATACATATCATGGTTTAAAAGACATTTCTTTTATACCATAAAAGGCCATAGCATGTCACAAATCACATCTATTTTATTGGCAAACATCTACCCAGTCTTACTATAATCCAGTGTCTTTTCATTTGGAATAGAATAAATAATAATAAAAATATGAAGATGTGCATGAAGATGTGTACCCCTTGATGGGAGGTTTGAAGAGTTTTTCAGGAACTCTAAGGCATGATCTGCTTCTGGTTGTTAAGTGCTGCATTATTACCTGTGGCAAGTGACTTTTTTTGTTGGTTTGTTTTTTATATCTGATGCCTTAATGAATGATAGTGAGGTATGTGCTTTATTTACTGGTAAAGAATCTTTATTTTGATAGTAACGAAGTATGTTCTACACGTTTTAAAGAAATCTTTAAGGGAGCAGGGGAAAAATCTCAGAAAGCCTCCAGACATATAAAGAAAACTAGAGAAATAAAGCTGAAAAGAGGTTGGACAATGAAGACATGGACCTTATAGCCCTCAGTCTTCTTGTATTCAGAAATAGACCATAATAGACCTTAAAACTCCAGAAACAATATCTAATGGAATGTTTCTGTTTATTACCTTCAGCTAATTTTTTATCAAGTTTGATTATGACAATGTTACTCTAAGTTTTATTTAACTCTCTACTTGGGTATTGGGTCAATGAATACTCAGGGATTCTAAATCCTGTGCTTGCATAAGCATAATTAAAATTTCTGTGTATGTTTTGCCAGATGTACCATGCACATGCTGTAAACCCTTCAAACTTATTGTACATGCCCAGTCATACCACGGCACATGCATTATACACAGGCACTTCCAAGATGTGCCAGGCTGTTGCTCTGTTCAACAGGTGTTTTGTTATTTTTCACAGAATAAAGGAATTCAATAGAATCTATACAAGACTATAATACTATTATGTAGCAGTAAGAGAACTTAAAAAGAGAAATGTAAATCCTCATTCCTGTTTTAGACAGCATTTTTCATTTTTCTTAGATATTTTGTTTAATATATGTTGGGGTGTGTTCCTCATCAGTTGTAGTTAAATGGATTTAAGTTCTGTATGTCCCATCCTCCCCTTTATGTTAAAAGTGGTTCTGCCCGGTTTGTCTCCTTCCCTGAACCCCTGTCTGTGGTTCTGCCCAGGTTGTCTCCTCCCCTGAACCCCTGTCTGTTTTCTTATCACCTCCCCTGTTGTCCCAGCAACCAATGTATCCTTTATACTGTTCCTCCCTGGCGCCCTGCCTGTCACTCGGCAACCCGTCCCTTTCCTCGAGAACCTTCTCTCCAGGGGGTCGAGTGATTGGTTCAGGGGCCGGGGCTCCTCCCCAGGATACCCCAGGTTGGTCAAGCCAAGTTGTCAATTCCCCCTTGACCACTACCCCCTGGTCCTCTATTGGTTGGAGGCCAGGCCCCTCCTTTGTACCCACCCCTCTTTAAAAGTGACTGTAGCCTTGTTAACTTTGTCTCTGCCTTCTGGACATCCTTGCTCCTCCAACTCCCTATCCCTCAAGAAACCCAGTTCCTCCAGGAGTCAGAGTCCGCCTTTTATCTCTTCTGCCAGAGCTAGCCAAGGCCTTCTAAGGCACATGATCTCTGTCACAGCGGATCAGAGAGTGTGCACTTTCAGCACTGCAGCTCGGGTGCCATCGGGCTCGGCTGGGCCGCCCTGAAAAGGGACGCACGTGGCTGCAAATATAAATATTATTTTTCCTTCTATAATTGCAATAGTAGAATGAAAAGCTTTGCAAATTCACAATTTGCATCCACCCTTTTATGCACTGAGCTACTAGTAGGATCAAAACTTTTTCTATGCTTTTTTCTCACTGTCAATTTCCTTTCCCGTTAAGAAAATTGAAACAGAATTCATCTATAATATGTTATCTTTTGTGTCCTAAATCTAAGGAAAACTTAAAATCCAGATCCTCCCTTTTCTGGTGACAGCTGTGAAAATTTAAAGAGAAGGTTTTTCATTCAGAGTTTGAGTTTTAGAAAAACTCTATGAATTTTACTGAATTACTGCGAAAAGCGTGTTTATAGGAACCTTCCATTGGAAGAAAATTGTGGGATTTAGGTCAATGTGTACGGAGAAGCTTTGCAGAGCATCTTACTGCCTTTTTTAAGCACACAAGATGTGATATTTCTTACAGGTTCATTGTAAGTGTCATGTCAGTTGAAGTGTGGTGGTTTTGTTTGTTTTTGTTTCAAATCACCCATCTTAGGTTTCTACTTATTTGGAGTGCAATAATACAAAGTTCATTTGGGAACTAGGTTCCTCAAAGTAGGCCTTTCAGTGGATATGATCTCCACTGAATGTGCTCATTGCAAGAATTTTTTTTACACTAGCATTAAGATACATCTTCATTAATAGAATAAACCAATATTTTCTTTTCCTTTTTACATATTTCCAAATAATCATTTAGCACTGAACCCTACAACCAAATTCCTTACAAAGGAAGATTGTACTACAAACACTCAGTAATTTCAGAATTTAAGAATAATCAAAACAGCAATTCACTTCCATATTAATTTCCTAAGCTGTTAGGAATAGATAATATCAGGGTTTGGATACACAAACTATTGAACTATTTAATAGCAACAACTAGCTGGTTGCTATTAAACCACCATGATCACTGTTCATGCAATATTCAGTGACATTTTGAGGACAAATACCAAGATTATTATCTTTTCATATTAAACATTATATGAGTGTTTAAAGTGCCTGTGAAGCATATTCATATTAAATATTATTACTGACATTTGAAAAAGGTCAAAAGGGATGGCCTTATGCAAAAAAATCATATTAACAGCAAGACAGAATTATTACAATTATTGACAATAATAATTTGATTGGGAAAAGATTAAATTTGAGAATCTTCTTGTATTTTTGCAAGTTAACACAACTACCTATTTAAATTTGTCAAAATTGCAATCTCTTGAACACACTAATATCAACATCAGGTTTTTTCTGTCAGTTCCATTAAGCACACTTTTCTTAGCCAGCCACATATTGAAAGTATAGAGCCACAGAATGGAGGATATCACTTTTTCCCTTACACAGCAGATATAATTACTAAGCTCCCTATTGCATCTAGCAGAGGTGAGTAGGTGAAGCCAAGAAAGATGTTTGTTTACTAAACTCTGCAGCAGAAAAAGCTAATGTTCTATAACTAATCTAATTCTGTGTTTGAACAGAGGGCTGGATCCTCTGCAGTCATCAGCCTTTTTCCCTAGACAGTCAAACTCTTGTCTGTAATCTGAAACTTTGTTTTGCTTAGAAACTTTATTAGCACTAAACTCATTTTGAATTAAGGTAATAAAAGAACTGGAAAGGAAACTCCAGATGCATTAGCTGCAGCTGTCTTCCTTCTTCATCCCTTCCAAGTTTTTCCAAGACAGACAAGCATTTATCTTAATTTTCTGACTCAATTTCTTCTCATCAAGGGTTAGATTTTATTTAGTTGTGCATGTTCTGTTTCTGTGTATTTTAAGACTACATTATTCTCTCTTATTTGGAGATTCATACTCTCTTCTTAAGTCAAAGTACAGTATAGTTTTATAGTTTCTAATCTGGTGATAGGAGTAGGTTATTTGGCTTTCAGACACAGAAAGAGGTAAATACAATCTACAAACATAAATGGAAAGCCAAGTAACTTGCCTTTTATCTATGCCCACAAACAGATCATTAATAGTGATCTACTATAGCTCTAGCCAGCTCATTAGACAGAGCTATTAGTAGCCTCTCCTTCTCTCAAAAAAGGTATATTTTACATCTGCTTTATCTCCCACTGAGTAGAATTTTGATTTCATGTCTGATATCACATATATGGCACTTTAAATTATCATTCATTATATCAATTTGCATTGGGTAATCTAATGGGGTAGTTCAATAATTAATATTAGACAAATCACTAATGCTCATTTATCAGTGATCTAGATTGAAAATCTAAATATCTTTGATAACAAAATTTGCTGAGGAGAAAGACTGAGGGAAAGCAAGTAAGAGGGCTGGATACTGCTATCATAATCTCACTATCTTGGCTAAATTGATTGAATAAAAAAAAAAGCATATGAGAACTGAGAAAGAAGGTTATATCTGTAAGCTGCACTAGGAAATTTTATGGAATAGTAATGTAGATGGTATTATGGTATTATATAAGAGAGTATTGTTTCTGAAATTCCATAGGTACTGTGTAATACAGAAGAACAAATTACATTGATTACATCAGATATCTAAAACCAGATGGAAATAAAGTTCTCTGTGTGTTTGTACAGCATTGTTATGGCCACTGCTATGCTATCCACTTACAAAGAGGGTGGGAAGAGGACAGAGATCTTTGAAACCTTTCCTGAGCACTTAAGATAATAAATGGCTGGGACCTGAATCTTTGTCAACATAATTTTGTTAATGAAGATCATGTATGATAAGGAGAAGAGGAAAATATGTATATCTCCTGTACAACTTGAAAAAAAGGACAAATGTCACTAGAAAAAGTGCAAGATTACAGTATCTGAAGGGAAGTTTTTGATCATTCCCTCTATTCCCAGATATTCCAAAGATGTAAAAAACCAGATAACTTGAGGCAAGTAGTAATTTCATATTTCCATGGAGTTAATCTGCTTAACCTCTTGTTGTCTTGTGATGCTAAGGATGTCTGAAGTAATATTGATATGCAGCAGCCAAAATCATGGGACAGAACCAAAGTTTAATTTAAAGTTTAAGGAACTATAATATCTACCTGAAATATGTGAACTTTTACATGTGCATGTATACAGAAATATGAGAACCTTTTCTCATTCTTTGAGTATAGAACTTCCAGTGCTTGGGACCTTGTCAAATTTGAACTGTATAAAATATTCCTTCCCTCATGAAATGTATTAACAATATTCTTATCTACGCAGCCACATTTTTAAAGAAATTGCATTAGTTTAGTATGTTGGTAATACCTCCTTCATTGTTTTATTTGTTTGAACTTAGTCTGAAGGCCTCAAAATTACCAGAAGTAAGGAGTAAGCAGGCAGCCAAATCAACTTATCTTTGCCTTCTTAGGAAACAAACTTTGAAAACTGTAATGTATGTTAACTGCAAAACCCATTGCCAGGTATTCTTTTGCCACTGTGAGTAGCCATAAGTGATCTTGTGTGATATCTGCAGCTGCCAATTGCTATTTTCAGTGTTATTTTATTTTTCTTTTCAATCTCTTCTAAATGGAATAAGATATGCATGCCTTTTCTGGAAGGCATTTTTTAAAATAACAAGTTATGAAGAGCTAAGCAAATCTCTATCTAAGGAGGGAGCTGTTTATTTATTTCCTTCATCCTAGGTAGAGGTCTGGAGAAGCCTTCTTCAGAATTGTACCTCAAAGCTGCAGAGCAGCAGAAAGCTCACAAAATTGATGGGAAATCCAATAATATTATGTACTAGTCAATATTAAGCTTTCCAAAGCAATTTTTTTTTTGTATGGTTAATAAAACACAAGCAAGGACATGAATTGTTAACCACCTGTGAATTTATTAGGAAGAAATGGAGAAATGTCCCTAATAATAGAGGGAGATTGCTTCAGGCAAGCAGCTCGTCACACCTGCATAAAAGCATAAACAAGTAAAAATGCAACTAAATATGAAATAGTTCTAAATTTCCACAGCAGACACAGCAGAAACTTCTTAATTGATTGTCAGGCACACCACAGCAAAACCAGCAATCCTAAGTAAATGTTAAAATCCCTTTTCATTCTTTTTCTAATGATGTTAATAAGACTTTCCAGGCAGCAATTTTAATATCATTAATCAAGTTTTGGAGAAGTTCCAGCCACTTTTCCTTCAGTCTTCTGCCATAGAAGAATTCACAGGAGGCATTTTACTATCATCAAGAAATGTGCTGTCTATTGTATCTTAGGATGAATTAGGAAATGGATAGGAATAATTTAACTAGCTCATGAGATGACAAAAATTGTGAGAATGAAGGCCACACAGCAGAAATGCTCATCAGGAACCCTCTTTTCAGAGCATGTTTTCATCCATTAGAATTCCACAATACAGGTTGGGTTCTTTATTCATGACATAATAAGTAACTTTTTGCAAACTTATAAGCTTAATTAAAGCATAATTAAAGGGAGTTCAAAGTTGGACTGTGTTAGGAAGTTTTTGATGTAACTTTTTTCTGATAAATGTTAGTTCAAGAAAAGCAAAATAGTTTTCATGAAGTATATATTTTCTATTTCTTCTTTCAAAATGATCAGAAAATAAGCTTGGAAGTTTTCATTTGCTTTGAAACTGTGGACCTCAAAAAATACATGTTTGGGTTGAAATATTTAATAGTATTTATCTCTTATATAACTTTTACTTCTCACATACCTTACAGTCAACAAAGCTTGCTTTAAAATGAAAAAAATAAAAATAACTTAGACTGGATCTAAATTTGTGTATGGTTTTGCCTTATGCTTACAAAATCTCAAGATGCATACTTTCTGGTTTTCTATATTGATTTTTCTCCAAGAAGATAAAAATATTTTTCAAGAGGTTCTAATCACAGTAATAACATAATGGCTTAAATAAATTTATGGTAGTACTACAGAAAAGTAGTGGTTTAGAAAGCCACATTCTAAAGAACATGAAATATCTTGTAGTTCCTTTAGGATTCAGGCAGTATAGAAGTATTGATACTCTTACCAATGTCTCATCTTCAGTGAAACTGGTGGTTTTAGCATGACAAAGAAAAATCTTGGTTTGTTTAACTCATAATAAACATAGTTTAAAAGCTGTCAGTACCTCTCACTTTTCTTTGAAGAGCTGAAGCTTCTAAACTATAAGCATATTCTTGGTTCATGACTGTAAATGAAAACTTTCACACAAATAAAAGCATTTGAAAGTGATTATCAAAAGTTTAACAGATAGAACTCATGCAATTACCTTTCTAAACGCTTTTTTCAGCCAGTGATGTGTACTTTCTTTCCATACCTTATGTGGGTAATATCTACCAGGTTAGAACACAAAGCAAGGAATGGTATTTTGAGGTTTTTGTTTGTTCTGTCACACTACACCTGGAATCCACATAAAAGAAAAAAGCAAGAAAAATCCTTAGATGTCAAATGGGAAAAAAAGATAATAGAAAACGAGAATAAGATGGAAATCAGAAATCCTTCTCAGCATCTGAAAATAATGCCCAGAATATATCCTGGATTTGAAACAGCCAATGAGTCATTTTCTTTTTGTATCAAATATATTGAAGGATTTGTTTCAGGAGGGTTTACATAGATTATTTTTTGTATCATTATATCAGTTTGTATAGAATTCTTGGTTTTTTACAAGTTTTCAATCTTTATCTTGCAGCTTTAGCTACAAGAATCAGTAAAAGTGGACAATTTATCTCTGAACATCTCATGATTATGAAGTAGAGGATATTGTTGGGAAGGTAATATATTAAATGATTTAAATTTACTGACTTTGTTTAATTTTTCATTTTTTAAAAAATGAAAACATCTTAAACACCCCATGAAATTAGTGTTCAACTGTGTAAAAAAGTTTATTTTTTCAATGTTTTTCCTTGGGAAATTTTAAGTACATTTGTATTATTACTTGTGGAACACTTTGCACTGAGAAAGTATTAAAGCACTATCTGCCCAGTTTTATCAAGGACTATTCATGGTTATAGTTTTGCTAATATGTTGTTGATGCACAACTCATCGACCTTAGGATCTTTTTGACCCTTTCTATTATAAACATGTGCTTTTTTGGATGGTTTCAAGTTCATTTACTTTATTTGCCTGTCAGCTTTGTTCAGCATGAAACAATTTGCTTTAAGTTATGTGCTAGATGCTTTTTCCTTAACTAGAAATTGTTAAAGGAAATGGCTTTCATGGAAAAAAAACCCCTCATACTTGCATAGCATAAAGGATTTCTTTGTGTTTAATGAATGAACACTGTCAACTTGTGCAAAGTCTGTGGAAATTTACAACCTGGTAGAAGCCTGTCCATATTGCCTACCTCTGTGTTTTGTGAGAAACAAGACAATAGTAAGTAGTATCTTTCACTCACATTTAAATTTTAAACATTTAGTACTGAAGTTGTAGTAATATTGGCTATATCTATTTATTGCAGTTTCAGTATTAGAGGCTTGGAGCACCTCTCCTATTAAGACAGGACAAGAGTTTGCATTTTTCAGCCTAGAGAAGAGAATTTTCCAGGGAAACCCTGTATCAGCCTTCCAGTACTTAAAGCAGGGGCCTAGAAAAAGCTGGAATGGGACTTTTTACAAGGGTGTGCAGTGACAGAACCAGGGGGTATGGCTTCGAACTGAAACTATGTTTTTATTAGATATTAGGAAAAAATTTTTTGCTGTGAGGCTGGTGAGGCACTGGAACAGGTTGCCCAGAGAAGCTGTGGATATTCCATCCCTGGAAGTGTTCAAGGCAAGGGTGGATGGGGCTTTGGGCAACCTGGTCTAGCGGGTGGTGTCCCTGCCCATAACACAGGGGTTGGAACTTGATGATTGTTCTGGTCCCTTTCAACACAAACCACGACATGATTTTATGAAATCTATTTCTAGGTAACCTAGATTACTTCACAAAGTGAGGCAGTCCTAAATTAGCTCCAGAGAACAGAGTCAATATTATATAATCAGCATTTTTGTTGATTGAATTGTATATAGAATCACTTATAGGAAGCTAATGTGCATTAACTTAAATATACATAGATATATTGGCTTGATATCTCTCCATAAACTCTACATACAACTACCTCATCAAATACAGTTTATGTTTGTGAGGTCTCTGGCCATGGTTCAAATAGGTACCTTCTTGAAGTCGGCTGTGTGCAGACTTCAGTGTTTTGAGGAAACTTCCCTGTCTAACCATCCAGAAGGAGAAAATTTTCCCAGGGAAAATGAGTAGAGGAGTTCTACAAGACTTTTTCTTCAGCAAATGATATTTCTCTAGATTTTAATGGTTTTTATGATGCTGAGTATAATTTTAAATTTCTTAACAAAAATAAGTTTTAAACTGAAAGAAAACAAAAACCTCAACACAAACATACTTTCCCAGATGGAAAAGCTTCAGAACCTCTACCACAGGTAATTTTTCTCTTCAGTCGGTGCTGAAGTGGATAGTAACTGCAGCAACTAGACCTGAGAGAAGTGTATTTTTATTTGCAATGTAAATTGTGTCATGATTTCAGTAAGGCTTGAATTGGGTTACACTGCACTAGCAACTCAGCCTTTTTTGCGTGTGTATTGAGTGTCCAAGTGTTTTTAGGATCTCTTCATTCTGCCAAAATAATGCACCCAAATTTATCTACTGTGTTTTAATGGGTTTTAATTTTTGTAACAGAAGTTCAGTTGATTCCATTCAATAAAAAATGGCAGAATTTTACTTCTTTAAAATTTCTTGACTAGGAAGATTTAATAATCTTAGATCTCTTGAAAATGTGAGACTCTTTCTTCATTTAGAGAGAAAATTTGTATTTTGTCTGTCTTAAGAGCAAGGACAGAGATATCACAGGTTTTCAGATAGTACTGGTAAAATTAAACACTCAGGCTGGAAAGTGCCTGGAGTCAAAAAGAAGTTTCCAGGAAGGGACCATCAGAGAATGTGTATACTTAAAACACTACAACCCTTGGCCAAAAATCTGAGTGAGTGTATGTGGAAAATAGTGATTTGGGGATAATCAAGAATTAACTTTACACAGTAGGATTTTTTTCACATCATGAAAAGGTTAATAAGTCAATTGCAAGGAGTAGATTTTATGAGAACATAATGATTCAAATGCTTTTCATTATGATCTCAGCAGATAAGTGAAAGTTATAATGCAAGCAAAATCAGTGATATCAACCATATTCCTGATTTTAACAGATTTATGAATTTTTGTTACTATTTAAGTCATAGTGAGAAATGTATCCTTTTTCTATATTTTTCCTATATAAGGTCTTCAGAAATCCTGAACAAGTTAATAAACTGCTAGATCTATTGCCATTACATTTTGAGTTATGTGATCAGTTACAATTTATTGAATTACTAGAACTGGAAAAAAAGTGATGAGTACTTGACTTTTAACAATAGTGCAGTACTACACAAACTCAGTACACCCTGTATATGTCCAAACATACAGAAGCTGTTCAGATCATTTTACTACATATTTTATTTCCACTTTATAACGAGTGTTTTTAGAAGAAAAACATCAACTTCCAGTTCCTTGTGAAAAATAGGGCATTTTCCTTTAATGAATAAAAAGTAAAAATTCACTCTCTCTCAAAATTTAAAATACAAAAATATGAAATCAGATCAGAGAGAAGATGAAGCCCACTCATTTAAAAAAAAAAAAGTTTTTCTAGCTAAACCAAATCAGCTTATGTATACAATACACAAGCACTCATATTTTGTCCTATAAGTGGAAATTATAAAGTTTTGATAGCATCTTGCTTATCAGATTTTATTTGTGGATGCGTACATTTTTTATTTAATATTTTATGAGTAGGAATATTTGCATATTCATGCGTAATGTCAAAACCCCATGATTCTTACTACTTTTAGCAATCCTAAGGATTACTGTCAATTGAATCAAGTCTCATACTTGTCTCTTTCTTCCACATAAAAACATTCACTTCCTTTCTTCATAATCACAACCAGAATCTGAAAGGCACAACTAAGCTATCTGTGTCATTCTCAAAAACAAAAAAGAGAAGAAGAGTATATCAGTAGTGAATTTTGGAAGTGACTTTTTGACGTGAATAATATTGTACTCCTAGCCACCAACATGCTATGATTCAACTTTTCTTTTTCTGTGACAGCTAGGCAGGATTTCTGGTCATTGTTTTCTTTCTGCTTTTTAATTGATTCATGATTAGGGCAGCAGGACTAGAGGCAGGACTGAACACAGGCTCTCCTGTGGTACCAATGGAATCTGCCATAACGGAGCTCTGGGCCCATGGGCAGGGTGGAGAGGCTGGGCAGAGTCAGGACTAGTGATGCCCTCTCTGAAAGGCAAGAGCACTACTGTCACATATTTTCTCTGTATATTGTTATGTGTCTATATATGAGTAGTAATTTCCTAAATATCTCTTCTTTACCTCCACCAGAAGCAAGATACTAGTTTAGGCGTAATGGCCTAGGTTTCCTACAGTCAACACCTGATCTGATCTTCAGAACAGCAAAGGCTATTTACATTTCACAGTGTTTTACACTCATTACAGTGAAGCAGTTAATCACCTATGTTTAAAATCACAGTTCACTTTATTAGAAAGCTACATTATATTAATCGATAATATAGTAATTATATCATATTAATTATAGATATTATGTTGCACTATATTATATAAGTCACCACATGATCATATTTTGTCAATCTAAGTAATTTAATTGTACATAATTCTTTCTTAAAAAAACATAATTCTCTGTGAATAAAAAAATAAAAAATCCAGGAGCGCATGATGTAGACAATACTAATTCCACTTGTTCTGCTTAACCTTTCAAACTTTTTTGTATCAAATGGAATCACACTCCAGTTCACTGTACTTTAGAGTAGAATGCTGCAACTGAATATATAAATTCAGGTATCAGAGGATCAGAAATTACTGTAATGGGAGTATTTAGAAGACAAGTTGAGGTAGTTATAAAATATTTTTAAAGATTAAAAAAACCCTAGAGCCAAGAGAAAAAAACCAAACTTTGCTACTTAACAGCATTTTTCATGTAAGAGTTAGTTCATGCACAATATTAATACAGAAAGCTGCTATCTTTTACTATTTATATCCTAAACCAGCTATAAGTGTACATATCATGGTGCTACTACTGTACAGTCGGTGACCACAGCTGTGGTTCCTTCTGGCCATACTCATGTGGGTTGAAATGATCACATTTGAAAGCTCTCTGTGAGAAGCTGGACCCAAAGCCAGTTTGTCTTCTTACACCATCTTGCCTGTTTGTGTTTGACATTTTTATGTTATTTACTCTCTTCGCACCTTTTTGCAGCTCATCTGCTCCCAACGCTGTTTATTGGGGTTTTTTGGCATTTGTGTTCCTTATATACTTTTCAGGGTGTCCAGTTTTTTGCAGTTCCTAATACTTATCTTGTTCTTGCCTAAGTACTTTTTTTTTTATACTTGTATGCCTCCTATGTACTACACAACTTATTTCTCTCTTGTTGGTCACATTGATCACATACTCACCGAAAAGGCTTATGCATTGTGTCTGACATACTATCACAGCATTACAAAATGCTTACATATGTTCATTGCTGACATTATTTCAACATGCTCATATTTGCGCTTTAGGAAAGCTAATATTAATTATTTAGTGATTAATGAACTTTGATGTAGAGGCATCAAAGGCTTCCACTTTGACTAGAATGGTTTAATATCATAAGTGACTTAAAATGTAATTTATACTTATTTCTGGGAGGAAGAGTACAGGCAAGCAAACACTACTGACTTTATGATCTTACACAAAGTGCAGTTACAAGCTTGACATCACTGAAGGGAATACAGAAATAGATTGGGAATGGATGAGAGCATAGAAAGTAGGACCAATGTTGTGAAAAGTCTTGGTGAAATAAATCTTTTTTTTTCTGTGAGAAATCTCTTCCAATCTGAACAAAAATCATTTATTTTCTTGTTTACTGCTGTAAATATCTAAAGGAGCTTCATTCAAGTTACTAAACCAATAGTGATTTCTTGCAAAAGTGTAAGTAAAGTTTTACTGTGAAATCTATTGTGTGTGTGAATGCTTCTTCTTTAAATACAATCTGCAAATGCAGAAAGAAAAATAAAAACAATAAATTGGTATTGCAGCAACAATGTGGAAATTCAGTGATAATAATCCAGAACCCCCAACTCCTTATTTCTTTACAGAGTGATGGTTGAGAGAAGAGTCTTGACTTTGTCCCAAATAGTTTCCTGAGAAGACAAAAGTAGAGTTTGGAGCAGCTTAGTCCACACTAACTTTCATATTATAATAAGTCATAGACATGATTCCAATCAATGAGATCTTGGTTAAGATTAAAAATATGAAAGTTGTATATCATAGTTGTACATTTCTGAAAAGCAAATCAAACAGGTAAATTTGAAACTCTGCCTTAAATTTTATTTTTAAAAATATGTTAATCACTCCAATAAATACATGTCTTTCCAAAATATCTTGTGACTGAAACTAAAATATTGACATAAGAAACATGTAAAATTAAATGCAATTACATCATGGAAAGCCTTTATCTCCTTCAGCTGGGTTCTGAATAAGTTGAAGTTTACTCTTCTAAAATCTAAAAGCTTTGTCTTAATACGAACCACTAGTGTACTCAGCTCATCTCAATCTCCACAATATCATGATTGTTGCAGCTAAGGCTACTAACTTAAAATTTTCTTTAAACTGTAATAAAATAATTCCTTGATGATAAACTAATTTCTTAATAATAATAAAATAATTTTTAAGCAGTCATGGTGTGTATGGGCACACGGGAGAAAGGGACTTTGTGCAGACGTACCAAAAATTTAGATGCTATGAGATACATTTACTAAATAAATGGCTGTAAAGGCACATCATGTTTCACATTTTAAAGGATATTGTGTTTACAGACATTTATTCCAAATATCTTATACTTCCTATTGTATTCATATAAACTAAAATACTGTGTCATGTTAATATTTAAAACAAGTGAATACCCTATTTAGATACCTCTTACCATAAAAACCTCTATTTGAGATATCAGATAGCAATTACAAAAAAAGGTCACTTATTTGAAACTGCACTCAGTGGTTCCTTATTTTCTTGTTGTTTTCTGTCTTAGAATTTTCTTCTTCAGACAGTGTGTCATCTTCTTTTCTTGACAAGTCTGACCTCCTTTGTTTAAGTCTATAAGAATCAGGGGAAATGGAAACCATGTGGTTATGTTTTGGAACCTTTTTAAGCATCTATAGTAACATTTCTGACCATAATGTTGTTGTAGTTTTAGGACCAAAGGCCAGGAACATCCAAAGGTTCCAATAGCTGTGTGTCATACCACTAGAAAAAGATGCGGAGCTTATTTCTTGCATAGAATATTAACCCCAAAAATGGATCATTGCATTGTTTTTTGCAATACTTACGCAGTCTGATGACCTCAATATATTTTAATAAATATGCAATATTATTTCTGTAGATATATACACACATGCAAATATCTATATATCTATATATCTATATATATATATATGCACACACACTTAAATATTTCCTTGGAACTATGAGACCTAATAGAAATTATTAAAATTTCAAATATTGGAATCGATTCAAATATTTTGTATTCTCATATAATCTTATTTAGTAAGGATATAAATATATACATATAATATTATTTAAATGTTTCAAGATTAGTTATGCTCTTCTTTTCCAAATTAGTTTAATAAGTTATGATTTCACAACAAAATAGCTCATATATGGCCAAGTTATTTTGCATAATTATTTTACAAAGAAAAATATAAGTGAAATTAAACCCTTTATTGATGTATCGTAGTGTATCTCTTTGGGATGCCTACTTTTTGCATTGTGTGCCAAAACCGTCATAGATTTGCAAAATTCTGATTAGTGACATTTTCATATATAGTATATTCATTTAAGTATATGAATATATCAAGTGCTTGAGACCCAAAAACTAGCTATTGAAAGTAAATACCACTTTTTCTGTTTATAGTGGTGCATTGCATTCAACACTTGCACAAACTGCATAATCATGGATTTAGTCTTAGCAATGAATGTCATAATCCCCAAATCAAATGTGGTAAAGCAGTTTAGAACAGTGATATAAGGATTTTTTTTTTTAATATAGAATACACACACAGACTCTCAGCTGTTTAAGACTCTTTGTGTCTGGTTGAGATGCAGTATGCACAGCCCAGTACTATGACACCTGCTGTGACTCTGCATTATGTTTGAAAATAATAGGTTCTTCAAGAGGAGCGGATGCCTTCTAGTATAGTAATTGATTTCAAGCATCAATACAACAGCTGCTTTTGTGCACTCAGGAATAACTTTATTTTAGGATTGTTGCTTTTTTAATAGCTTTATATTTTTTATAGCAGCTCCCATTATTCTTTAGTGGTATTATTTCAGAGGCTTCTGCTAACAGTAGGGGTGGAGCTATAAAAGTGAAAAGATAGAACCATTTTTTTTAGTGAATGTATCCTATTCAACTTGTTAAATTTGACATCTCATTTCCTGTATAGATATAGATACCTACCATTAGCTAAACTGTGGTGTAGGGACAGCAATTGCTTAACGGCAGAAAACTGCTTCTGCAATTTTCATTGTGGACAGCGTAAAATGCAATACATAATTAAAATTTAAAAGACATGTATATTAAGTAGGAACATACATCTTCAGCCATAACACTTAAAGAGCACATGGGAAACAAGAAAGAAGGTCAACACTTCTGTGAACTGCCTAAGCATTGCTTAATCTCATTTTCTTTCACATTATCCTGAGAAACCTCAAATTTGTACTTCATATCCTCAGAGACTTAAGTATGGCAGGGACACTCATATATGCATCATATTATTGAGTACAAAACTTTCCTGTATCACAATATGGGATTTTCTGAAATGTTTTTACTAACTAACTGCAACATTATCTGACCATCACATTATCATTAAAACAAAATTTCTCATGAGGAAAAAATAATTTTTTAATCTTAATTTCACACTGTTTACTGTTTTAGTTTTTTAGATGTTTCTAGAATCTTTATTTGTAGAAGAGCTCTTTAGCAGCCATCCTGGTATTGTAATTTACCCAGTGTGAATGAGGTCAGTCCATTTTGTGTCTCTTGTGACTTAGGTATTATACAAGGTGAAAGGAGAATTAGCCAATGCAAAAAGAGAGAACAAAATAAAATACCCAAAAAAACCCCACAAACAATTAAACAAACCAACAACAGAAACCCAGAATCAAAACAAACCCAAAACAAAAAACAACAACAATGGTGAATGATGACCAGGGGTTAAATCCTCAATTTACTGAGACAGACATGCACTAATATCTATCCTCTTAGAAACTAAAGTATTTTACTTATTGTGGCAACAATCTCACATGGGTCACTTCACATAAATAAAAGAACAAGTACATCTTTGAGTAGGGAGGAAATAGGCGGCAACAAGAGTTTCACCTCAGACTATTCTTTTAAAGAAAGCCCAGGGCATTATTGCTTTGTTTATGAGAAGTTCTATCCAATAAGAAACATAAAAAGAGGAAGAGTTGTGTTTTCTAAGCAAGAGAGATTATTACACTCACAATGACTCGTACAGTTTATGCTCTCACATCAGTGGAACAGCCATAGCTAGAGGGTGGAAGCTGCCTCACACCTTCTTCCCTGATCCAAACTCCATTGGGAAAATCCTGCAAGCTGATCAGGTTTGGGTATTACTACATCCCAAGCTGAATAGCCCAGGGCAGGACTGAAGCATTTGTAGCCAAATTCAAAACAGGAGCTTAAGGTGCTATGAAAATTTGATACAGAAATTTCACCTTCCTACAACATCTAAGGGCATGCAGAATACCTAGGTTTCCCCTGGGGAAGGAAGTTTTAAAGATCTGTGTTTTGAACTGAGGCACTGTTTTCCAAAATTTCATTTGAATGCATTTTGTCTATTGTCCTTCGTTTGATGTCTGTCTATTGTTCTTCACAGATCATTTTTGCAGCTTTACTTTCTGATCATGAAGTACAGAACATCTAAAACCTTTTTCCCCTTAGTGTCTGGGCCATTCAGGAAAGACAAGTAGGAAGAAATCCACAGAAGGACTTTCTGCTCTTCTTCACCTTGAAACTAGACAAACCCTTAATAAATGTAAGGACAAAAACTATTTTTAAGAAGAAAAAAAATAAATATTTTCTGTGAGCTATAAAGCATAGATAACAGAACATAAAAGTGCATAATTAGAGGGTAGAGTTTAAACATCTTTACATTTTTCTGCCCATATTCTGAGTCTGCTTGATATGAGCAATTTTTTTGTAGGAAGCTAAATAGCTGCTCTTGTATGGTCAAGCCAATAGGTCATTTCTCTTAATAATGTGTGAATTGTTAATGTCCTGCTTCTAGATGTAGAGAAACTGTTCACAGCACTACACTAACCCAGATATATGTCTTTCATGCTTCAACAAGTATGGATCCAGCCAACTTAGAAAGCTAAAAGGATTTTATCTCCCTGTAGAGACATGGTAAGAGATGAAAATTAAAGCACATAATTTATTTTACTAGCCTTACTTGCACTGATACATTCCACTCTTGAAAAACTGATTGAATAATAATTTGAAAAAGCCAGGACTGCAACAGTTCAACATCATATGTGATGGTATGCTTAGCCAGTTGTATGCTAATAACATATTCTAGAGAATGGTTAAAAAAAGCCATAGTCTTTTATTTTCATTCCCAAATTACCTGTTATATTGTCAAAGGGTTTGAGTGAGAGTATATAAAATGAAATGCTTTCTTGAGGTTAGAGGAAAAACAAAAAAACAAACAAATAAAAAAAGTCCCAAACATTTGAGTTATTTCAATTTTATGTCCCTTGGGACTTGCCAGGACTCCAGGGTCCATAATTCTGGGACAGTGAGACCTTCTTTGGGAAAACTAAGTGATTTAAGTAGTATTTAGAACCCAAAATTCAGCATTCCTAGTCAACCAGGGCTGGTTGGAAGTATGGCATATGTCTCCTTCTTGTGAAGTTGTACAGTCACAAAAACTGTTAGACCTGAGATGGCTTTAAAATATTAATGACTCTGAGAAGATTTTGTATCTACAGACCCTGAATTGACATTCAGTGACATTAATAATTTTGTAAGAGTCATGATGGGTAGACAGCTGAGACACAAAATATTTTTATATATAATATTTAAAATATATTTAAATATATATTTAAATGAATTTCAAATATATAATAGATATACTTATATATTACATATAATTTTGAATATTATTTAATTAAATATAATATAATTAAAATATATTTGAAATATATTACAATTAAGAAAAACTGTATATATAGCAGCAGTGTCACATAATGAAATGTCAATACATATCTAGTATTACATATTTGCATGCTTCACAGCTGAAATTTGGAAACCTTGCATTTTGGTCAGCGTTCCTCAGAAGATTATAATCTGCTCGCGTTTCTTAAAGAAAACTTTCATATATGACATTCAGAAAACTATTGATTTTTGTTCTTAATTTACAAGAGAGAGGAATCAGCTTCTATTTTTCCTTTGTCATCAATTTACATTACAGAAGCTGTGCATGAGGTGTTTTACATATCTGCACAATAGGCGCTAGAGTACAACAGATCCTTAATCTCAGCTGGAACATCCAAACTTTAAGATGATAAAATAGTGAAAATAACATATATTCATTCAATGAATTCTTTTCAAAGCATAGAACTTAAAAAAAAATAACAGAAGGCATTGATGATACAGATAGAGTCAGGGAGATATTTAAGACTGAAAGACAGTTGTTACAAGCAATTTTATATTGGATATTTCTTATCTCTTACATCTGTCTTTATTAGTGATTAAAAAAAATGAACTTCTAATGAGAATACTATTTAACTAAAAAGAATTTCTTCCTTATTAGCAGAGGTCTGCCATTAGAGCCATCTAGTCCTCCATGACAACTTCAAGAACAATTGGCAAACTTTGGCTTTGCAGGAACATTTAATAGTAGTGGCTTCCAAACAAATTGAATGGAATTGTTATCAAAAGCTTTTGCTGCTACATGTACTTGAATATTCAGTAAAGTGCTTTAGCTAGGCTAAGCAAACAACAAAAATCATTCACAACTTTGCTTAATTTCTGTTGTCATCTTGACTTTCAAGATGCCAAAGAGAAGTATAAAGAAAATTCACAGAATTATTTAGAGCACTTCAAATACAGAAACAAACCTCACAAAATTAATTTTTTTCTACTATTGATTGCATATTTTTATTGGATATTTTGCTTGGTTTGAAGTCTGTGAGTTTTCTTTTTATGGTGATGGAAATAGGAGAAAGTCATTAGCTAGCTACAGTGAAAATCAAGAATGATCAGGAATAGAATGGCTGAATTTTGAAATAAGTAAGATATTTTCAAGAGTCTATCTCAGCAATAATGGAAATGGCAAAACATTGATTTTTTATTTTTCATTTGCTAAGCTGAAGAAAAATTTATTTCATTACAACAAAGTCCAAAAATACGAACAAATGAAAACATATTCTAAAGCAAACTGACAAAGAAGGAAGTTGAAAATTTTCACAGTTTTATTAATCATTATTATTTTTTCTTCTGACTAACCTGATAAGAAGATTAATTTCTTCAGGTTTGAACTATTAATTTGTATCTAGACAGTTTCTGTCTTCATTTACTATCAGCCATGATTGGACGTTTGCTTGTTCCTGGAATTAAAATTCAAAATAATCCCCATTAAGTGAACTCAGAAAATAATATGATAGTGCAGTGCTATATATTGTATTGTTGTATGACACAGCAACACCGCCTACTGAAAACAGAAATTTCTGTGCATCAGAGCTTAAAATGATTCCATCTCCAAATGGGAAAACCATTGAATCCATTAAATTTGGTGGTTAAAATTTAGGAACGCAGGCATTGAGAAATCAGAGTTCTTCTAGATGCCAAAGTCATGCTCTTAAGGAGTATTGCTCTTTAATGACCTTCCAGGCAAACTTCTTTTGACTTGTGCTCCAGACCCTTTACCAGATTCTTGGTCCTTCTTTGGACTCACTCCAGCACCTCAATAACTTTATTGTAGTGAGGGGCCCAGAACTAGACACAGTACTCGAGGTGCAACGCAGTATCTGAGGTGCAATGAATATTGAATATGCTGTTCATGATTCCATATGGTATGGAATAACCCTTTGATCACTTAGCCTCAGCTGCTCCAGCTGTGCTGCCTCCCAACTCCTTGTGGACTCCCAGCCTCCTCCTGATGGGGCTGCGCAAGAGGCAGAAAAGGCCTTGAATCTTTGTCAGCACTGTGCAAGAATAAAAAAATATCCCTGTGTTGTCAACACTGTTTTCATCCCAAGTCCCAAACACAGCCCTGTATTAGCTACTATGAAGAAATTTAACTCTATGCCATTAAAAAAACACCACACTTTAAGAAACCTATGCTATTTAGAAACCAAAAGATATTGCACCTGGCACTAAATTTGTCTCAGATATGCATCATCGAATGGGCAACAAATGACTAAACCATTTCAACCTAAACTAATAAAATACTGTGCTTACATCTATCTGTTAACATTTGTAGGGACAAGATTAAATTCCCATATTTCTTCCCTCTCATGCACATATTTCTTTCAGAAACAATTATTCTGTCTTCTCATTCTCGAATTTCAGACATTGACAGAAGAAAATGTTATCTGCATTATTGCTGTCAATGAGTGGTCTTACATTTTCCAGTTACATGTTTCCAGTTCTTATTTCTTGATTCTGCTTCATATGTAATATTTATTTTTAAGGAAGACCAGATTCAAATTGTGTTGTAGGTCTCTTGGCCTGCTTTGAAATCTACATTTGATTTTTTTCGCCCAGATAATATGGCTGTTACATGGGTTTGAAGGAATTACTGATTTACACCGGTTCACCCTTACTCTTCAAAAATAGTGGGAATGACCATGGGTTTTCTCATATAAGATCACCTATGTCTTTCAAAGAGGATTTCTTGTCATCTGTAGTAACCCCTGTTAAAGACTACTACCAATAAAGGACTAGAGACTTGGATAGAGCAATTGTTAAAAAGCAGAAATTATACATTTTTTTCAAAATTTGAGGGTTTTTTTTTTTTTACCAGCACTGATAGGATTTTCCCCTTCATTGTTAGCCAAATGGCCTGAAGTCAACTTTTTATTTTAGTAGATTTTCCACTGCACAGTACCATTAAATTCATAAGACAATACTGGCTATATTCTCTCTAGAACTATAAGATGGAAATGCACTTAGCATTTGAGAACGTCTGCTTAATAATTTAAATAATCATTTGTGTTCAATACAAGTTTTATCATATTTTCCTATCTTTGGTTATATCTACATTCTTCAGTGGACCATGGCATAAAAGTTACTAATCTGCCACTAACCTAAGCCAATAGATTAACACAGCAAAATGCCACCCTGAAGTTAATAAGGGTTGGCTGCAGCACCTCATGGATGTGGCTGTATTACTTTGTCAAATCGCTTGTGCATCTTTTCGTTATGTTATGAAAACAGCATAGACCCAATACATGTGTATTGGCTAAGCTCCTCCTAAGACAATGCTGTGCTTGCCACAGCAGCTGGTACCATACATGTATAACTACATATATATGCATATATGTATATATATATGTATAATTGCCTTGGAGGAGATGAAAGAATGGATGATTAACTGAAGATATTCCATGAACCGACCCCCAAAATGCCAGAGTGGGATGCTTTCTGTGTAGCCGTATTGCAGCACTAATTTTTGTCAAACCATTACACTTTGGGTAGACTCTAGTGCATCCCCTTAGCTATATGTGTATATGTGAGTATAGCTGTTGTTATCAATGCTTGTATTGACTGCAGTGTCAGGGTACAAGGATGATCTCTTTCTAGGACAGCAGCAATTGTGACACATAGCACAATATGTGAGATAAGTTATTCCCTTAATGTTATTCCTTTTTTTCTCTCCACATTTTTTGCTACAGATTAAATATGTAAAGCCACAAGTAATCCTTTACAAAAAAAAAAAAAAAAAAAAAAAAAAAAAAAAAAAAAAAATTGTTTACTGCACTACATAGCAAACTGAGCTCAGGAAGCCCAATTCATTAATTTTTTAGGTACTTCCAGTTAAAAAAGGAATTAATTAATTTACTCTGAGCTCTGACCTGAAGCCCCCTGGCTCTCTTATTGCCTCTAAACCTCAAAGGTATTACATGCAAATTTTACAACAACCACGGTGTCTCTCAGTGATGTGCAGCCCCCCCCCCCCAAAAAAAAAGGCACTTTCTAAAGGATAAAAGGCCGTCCACTTACAGTGTTTCTGAATTGTAGAAATAAATTCTTAGAAAGAGGAATTGTTACACAAGGGAAAGAAAAAACAAAGAATTTCCAGGGGTTCATGTGAAAAGAAAAAAGTTTAAAGGACATTTTTGCCTACTTTGCTGGGCTCAGCAGAAAGTGAGTGCCTCTACAAAAAATTAGGTTTCACAAAGTGCAAGCAAGCACATTGGATTAATCTATATGTCAATGAAAGGATGAACAGATTCAAACTAGGAGCTTTGAAGTCAGGTGGTCTGCTGTCACTGAAATGTCCACTTACAATTTTCAGACTATTTTATATTAGTTTAATTCTACAGTTCCTCATTATCTTCACAGATATTGGCAACAGAAAAAGTAATTTACTTGCCCTTTACATAAAAGTAGCAAAAAATTTGAAGTACTAAGAGCAGAGGCATAGCCGTATGTGTTGTGCTGTGTGCAGGCTAAGTCAAGCTACATTAATATCTGTATTCTAGACGACAATAATATTCTTAGTTTGTAATGTCCTTTTGGCAAATGGAGTATAAACTTACTACTCAGTTTAACAAAATACTAAAAGAGCTTGCTACAGCATCAGGCTAATTATTATTTAAAATTATTTTGTTGCTCCTTGTTCAGTATTAACATTACTCAGGATGAATTATTTTATTTTTATCTGATGTGCATGGAATTGCATGGGGACCCCAGCACAATTTAGCATTCATTTTTGTTCATAATTTTAGCAGAGAGGCTTTTTAAAAAATAATGTTGCTTCACATAATATTCTTCCTTATGCTGTAAGATTCTATTCATTCTGCAACTACAAGGCTAGTTTTCATCATCTTGCTTCAAGGAAATATATTCAGGCTGACAAATTTTCACATCGTCCAGTCACTTATGTGCTCTGGGGTAATTCTTTTTCTGGCTCACTCTCTTCTACTGGAGTTTTTTCAATCTGAGTTGAATGTTTACTGAGACAAACAGTGCAAGCTTGAACCCTAGTTGTCTACACACTACCTGTACTTATTCTTGGCATTTTCTTCATCTGTTTATTTTACTTTGCTTTCTTTCTTCCAACCTTTGCAGCATATACTCAATGAGGTCTGTGGCTGATCCAATGCCCAGGGACAGCCTTTCTAGTCACATCAGTGGATATTGCAGAATATCCTTGTTAAATACGTCTTTCATTTTTTCCCAAGATACTTGTCATTCTGGAAAGTAGTGTGGGCCTAAATATGAGAAATCCTGGCAAGCAGGAATATAATAAATGTAAGACATTTCTTCTATAGCAAATGTTCTCTAAAGTGGTCTACAGAATATTGCTTGCCCTGTTTAAAATAATCCATAGATCTAGTAAAATTCATTATGCTCAGCAGTACTTATAGTGAACTGGATTTTTCCCATTCAGAATTAAAGTTTAATTTAGATTTTAAAAAAATATATAACCATAATTATTTACTATTTTAAAACATGCTGAATAACACACCAATGATACTGCTATTAAAAACAGATGTTAATAACAAGTAGTTATCAAGGCATTAAATCGATACATATCTTCTAATGGATTATTATTTTGTAAAGTGAACAATCAATGACCCTAAGACAAGGATGTGCATGTCGCTACATTGTGCTAATAAAATAATAGTTATGTTTCGAAGAAATCCACAGTTCAAAGGCTGTTGAAGAAAAACAGTCACTCGCAAGTTAATTGTTAAGAAGTACAATTGCAAAATGGGATCAGAAAGCCTAAAATTTCAGCTGAAGAAATATAAGGGATGCACCAGGGATAAAAATAATAACAATTACCAGTGGTCAGCAACTGGTCATTAAAGGCATACAAAAACTGGTAAATAACTGAAGCTGATCACTGAGAGAAAAAAGTGGTCAAAGCTGATCAAAGAGAGGAAAAAGAACGATTTCTATATAGAAACAATTTAACATACACAATAAAACTTGGATACAACATATTCAAGTACTATACTGTCAGTTTAATGGATAAAGAGCAAGGAAGCTGACAGTATTAGAAAATGTACAAAAATAGACCTGGCAGACTTAAGTGCAAAGAGAATTTAAGAATTCCCTTCAACATTATATACATTTTGCTCAAGAGGTGGGATTAGGGGTGTTGATCACTTGTTGCTATCCTCCTGAGCCCTTTTCCATGAATAAATGTCATGGTCCTGAGGACTCTACCAACCCAGCCCTTCCTGGAACTGCTGCCCACCTTGCCCAGGGACTAGTACCCCACTTCCCACCCCCATGTTCAACTGAATCTTGACTCTGCACCAAAGCAGTGTTTCCTTATTCCACATAAGTTAAAAAACATCTTCAGTCTTGTGCCCTCACCATCAGGCTTTGCTGCAGCTTGACTTCTGCATGTCAGGTGCTGTACACAGCCTGGCAAACCACCATCAGTTTCTGGTGGCTCATTAATGACCAATGTCTCTAGTGCTTCCTACCTTCATCTAAATCTATATGGTCTATAGAAAGATTTTGAATAAAGTCAAGAGCATGTATTGTTTCACCTTTTCCTACTATTAGCCACTGGATTTATATGCTAGAAAGAGCATATGCAAGACGTCATGCTGTGTTCTATGTTTTGGTAAATGAAACAGACCAGGATTTTTTTTTTTTTTCATTTCTGGCTCTGAAAACAAGTCCTTCAATAGAACTCCTACTTCCAGGGCTAAACTCACTACCCCTTGCAAATCCAAGTGAACAAACAGAAAGGACACGCAGACCACATTTGTTTTACCATCTGAAGTTGTTTTTAATGATTGCATTGAAAGAACCTACTCTGTACAAATTATGTTCTAGCTTTTCCTGTTCTAGCAAACAGGGCTCACAAGGGGGAGCAGGCAGGTGCACCTTCTTTGACTAACATACCTGTGGAAGCCCTTTTTATTCTTTGTGTTCCTTGCCAGGTTGAGTTCCAACTTTTTCTTGGCCTTCCTTTCCTCACTCTTATGCAACCAAACTTCTCTACACACTTCCCAGATCATCTGTGCTTGTTTCCAATTGTGGAATGCATTTTAAGCATTTGCTTCTTTCCCTTTAGTTTGCGCAGCAGATCTCTATTTGGACATACAGGTCTCTTAATTTCCCTGCCCAATTTCTTGCTCCTGGGATTGCCAGCTCTCGCACTCCATAGACTTCCTTAAAGATCTGCCAGGTTTGTTCGACTCCCTTGTTCCTGAGGACAGTTTCACAGGGAATCTCACTGACTATCTCCTTGAAGAGATGGAGATATATTTATATGTGCAGAATATATGTACTAACTCCAGTGATATCACTTGAGTCTCAAGAAAGTTTAAATGCTTGGAATCACGTGCCAATTTAGCTTCTGAATGAGCACAGAAAATAGGGTTTGCAGAGTGAAATCTCATTCACGACACACAGCCATTATGAGATTACGTTGGCAGGGGGTATGGCTTGTGGGAATAAATTAAGATTTGCACTTGTATGTATTTTCCTGTGTAAAATGCCTTAAGATCATGATATGTGAGTTCATTCTCATCAATTGCCTTTCTTGTCTGAAAATAAATAATTTCTGGAAAAAGCTTTTTTTCTAATTTATTGTGTTATTCAGTTGTACAGGTAAATACTTGTATTTTATCTGCAAGTAAAACACATATGCAACTTCATCAATATTCATATCAGGTGATCACTCAGTTTTCAAGTTATCATAATTTAGAGGATTATGAAAAAAAATGCTCTCAGTTCTCTAAGACATGTATTAAAAAGCCACAATTCACAACAGGTGTTATCCTAAAATATTTACAGACACTCATGTATAATATGACAACACCTAGAAATCCTTTACAGGCCTGTATCTATAAGCAAGCAGTGTGACTCTTAAACATTCCATTGTTCTGATCCACATTGGCTAAGTTTTTTTTTAATTTAAGTAAAATAGTTCATATATCAAATAATATTGGTCCATGGATATTTAGAATATATGGATTTGTTTTTCTGTTAGTAGCATCACTGACATTGTTCTGTGCAAACAGATTGTTGTCATTGAGGAGACAATTTTCCTGTGTCTGCAGGAGGGGATTCCAAACTCCTACTGTACTTTCCTACATCATCACCACAAAATGAGGTATCACCACAGCAGATATTACCTGGTGATGGAAGTAAAGTATTTTCTGTAAAGGTGCAAGTCCAGACCAAAAAATATCTTAGTTGCTTGGCAGCAGTATCTCATCTATTGTATATTATAGCTGCTATACAAACACTGTATGTTTTTTATAAAAATAAGAAAATTATCCTTTTGCCCAATTTTCAATTTTCCTTAACTGGGTAACAGTCACAAACCTGCAGATGCCTCAATTTTTTCATCAGATATGCTTCCAGTATACCACAATTTCATTAGAATTCCTGAAAGAAGGGATCACTCTAGTGGTCCTTATGAAAAAAAAAAAAAACACAAACAAACAAAAAACCACAGACAAATATATTAATAATATATATACATACATAAAAACATTTAGATTTTGTGAGCAAAGTATGGCATGACCTGGATGGTGGTGAAGAACTATGTTTTTTCACAGAACAGAACAGAATAGAACAGAACACCATTTCCTATCCATCTGCCTTCTTACATAGTGTACAATTTAAAAATAGCCAGGAAAATCACACAACTCTTTGTGCTTTTCTGACAGTTGTGTTCTCAGGTCTCACAAAACTGTGCTGTGACTGCCATAGCTAGCCACGCTAACTACTGAGTCAGAGCCTTACACGTCTGTAAGAGCTGAGTACAGGGATACAGAGTGAGAAGTTTGTCCAATTCTAAGAAAACAAGGAAATAAATGCATAAAGGAAGGTGAGGCTGGCTAAATACAGTTAGAGCCAGACAAAGGCATTGCCTTCAACTGCCAGGATTGTCAAGGGAAACACTTCAGTAGAGAAACTGATAGGCCTAATTCTGCTTATGAGGTCTGTCAAAGTGTGAAAGTAAACAGATGTAAGTTTGACCTTTCTGTTTTAATTAGAGAAGACATTGCATTTTTATTGTGTGTCTTCAGGGTTAGGAATTTTTTCATAGAAGTATTTGAATGTCTGGGGTCAGAGTTATCTTACAGGTTGGCCACTGCATCTCTTTGAAAGTCAGAGAATGATTCATGTGATGAACTAGCTATAAAAACTGTCTAAACTGATGTAGATTTTCAACCTGGGATTCAGTAGCAAGCCCCAATTTTCTGTATTTTTGTTGTTTGGAGGGAACATGGGTGTGGGGGTCTGTAAGCTTATAATTTGTATGATATTCACTCTTTTCCTTTAAACATGTTTTTTCCTCCTTCAATGTCTTTCTAAATAATGTAACTGACATGCTGCAGCATAACATAGAATTCTTGTGGTATTTAGATCATCACATTCTTGCATATAGTTTATAGTCTTAATCCAGGTCATTTTAATCTTGTCACAGATTTCATAAATTCATTCAAGACAACAACCATCAGCAACAGGAAATCATCTCTTAATATACACTGCTTTGTTCACCTCCTTTTATCTCCACAACAAGATATTCATTGATGTAATTTCTTTAGCGAACAGGATAAATACTCTAAGACTCAGAATCTATATTTTCTCTTTCTTGCTTTGCCATTAACTTGCCCTGTTATTTTACCAAGCTTTTTTAACTCTTGGTACCTTCTATTTTTTCTTGCCTATTAAGACTGTAGACTGTTAGGTAAAAAGCTGTTACCAGAAAAAAGTCTTGCTCTCTAGGCATTTTTTTTTCCAATGCAGAAATAATCGCATTAAGTAACATCAGTTCTGAATGGAAGCTCACTGAAATGGGTGAGAGTTTTTATGGTTATTTCAATGAATGTGACCATGCTTAATAGAATGATTGTACTGTTCCATTCAATAAAATACTGAAAACATATCTGGAAGTTACATAGTCTTATACTACTTAATATCAGAACTGAGGGAGATTTCTTATTTTTCACCATTTTACCAGTAAGCTTGAGATATGTGACTTTTTTTTTTCACTGAGGATGTGATCCAAGAAAAGATTTCAAGGGTCTTTAAATTAGGTGATGTAATTTTTTTTTTCTGTAGTGGATCTCAAAAAGAAATAAAACTGAAGTACTGGTTTTCTAGATTCCTTTATAACATTTGCTGTGGAAGCACAATTAAAGAATTTGAATGGGAAAATTCTAATAGCTCATTCACAACATGCTAAGCACATTTGTAAAATCCAATCTTCCTCTGGTCATCCTACTGGAATGTAGGCCCTCAACACAGGACTGAGTGCATTTGGGATCTAAAACCTAGAATTTATCCTCAGAATGAAAGAATGATCATTAGAAATTATTACTTGGAAAGTGAAGTTGCCTTTATATCAAAATTTTATTCAGCCTTTGCGTTTTTGAAGGAAAACTTCAAAACTTACTTACCTACCACACTTTGATACACATTGTGGAACAGTCTCAGAGGGCAGAAACTGAATTCCTTTTAGATAAAAGTTCATTCCTTTCAGATAAAACTAAATATAGGCTCTTGGAGCTTACCTAATGCACTCATTTCTAGCTGACATTCAGTCCTTTATCACAGACCGCTACTCCTAAGCATGGATTTCCTGAAAGCACATGTTAAACACCATCTGCTCAGCATACTCTGATTGTATCTGTGAAATGTGTCCTTTAGGAGAAACATACTGTTCTGTCTTTTGCTGAGCTCCAGAAACTCTTAAACAGAAGCTATGCGATGCCTAGGCCGTGCCTGACTTCTAAGCATGCATGGAATCACAGTTGCAAGTCTTAGAGAATCATTCACACTGAAAAGAAAATCAAGACCTGAGTGTGTCAGCAAGGGAGAGAGAAAATTATGTGGTTTCATTTCTGCAGTAGAATGCTCTTCAGGATACCCAGCTACTCTTTGACAGATGAGGTCGTATTTCCTGCCTTTTTCACTTCCTTTTACCCCAGCATCCATGGCTAAGCTATCAGATATACAGAACCTGGAAGGGAGAAAGGGACAAAAACCAGACTTGCGAGTAATAAATAATGGTATGGCAAGAATTGGAGAGCTGAGCACTAGTGGGATGCCTCAATCTGCTCCATGAGGTGTTGGCTACAATAAACCACACCTGAAATGTTTCCACACCAATGCATGGAGCACAGTGACTCAAAGCTTTACACCCAGAGATTTGACATCACTGGCATAAGTTAAACCTGGTGGGGTGAGTCCTGGGACTGAAGTGCAATGTTGGGCAGTTACAGTCTCTTCAGGATGGATAGGCAGGGTAGGCAAGGCCAGGATTTGGTGTTGTATGCCATGGAGGGCTAGGAATATTGCTTACATTTGGTGATGGCGTGGTTGAGAGTCTTTGGGTAAGGATTAGGGGGCAAAAAAATAAAGCAGAAGTCATTGTGCGCAGTTGTGGGCATCACAATTTTATAAGAAATATATAAATCTCTTACAATGTGTCTAAAAGAGGCCTATGAAGATGATGAGGGCCCTCGAGGGGAAGTTGTATGTAGAGTGGCTGAGGTCACTTGGTCTGTTCAGCCTAGAGAAGAAGAGCCTGATGGGGAACCTCACTGCAGTCTACAATTTCCTCTCAAGGGGAAGCAGAAAGGAGACACTGATCTCTTCTCTCTCGTGCCCAGTGACAGGACCTGAGGGAATGGCATGAAGCTGTGTCAGAGGAGGTTTGTGTTCAATATTAAGTAAAGGTTTTCCACCCGCAGGGTGGTTGGGCACTGGAATAGGCTCCCCAGGGAAGTGGTCACAGCACCAAGCCAGAAAGAGCTCAAATAGCGTTTGAAGAATGCTTCAGGCAAATGGTGAAATTCTTGTGGCTGTCCTGTGCAGGGTTCATTCTTTCATCATTTTTCCACATTTCTCATTACTTTAAATATCATTTCACTTTATTTAAAAGGCTATTTTAGCTGTGAAAATATTCCATCACCCTTAATTTTCTCCTTCTGATTTCTATCCCCCACTCCCCATTACATTTTTTTTCCTCTTCTACCCACTCATTTATTGTTTGTCCGCTTCTTTGCTTTTCTACTCTATTGTACTGCATTTTTGTGTGTGGGCAACAAGGTAAAATGACAAAATTTCTGATTTCTAAAGAGCCACTTTCACTTTTCCACCTCCACACAAAAAAAAGAGAAATATGAACCAGCAACACAACAACAAAAAAGACAACCTATCTGTACATCTTATCTTCACATTCTGACTTTCTTTGAACTCCATATAGGCAACTTTGGACTCCTCCAGTTACTGCAAGTACAAAATGTCAATAAAGTTAGGGACAGTTTTAAGATGATAAGTTGGAGAGTTCGTTCTTTCCTAGAAGAAATATGCCATTGAGCTCAACTAGGAAGAGATACATACATCTTGTATTTGCCCCTGCCCAACCCATTACTGGCAGGAAAATAAAGAAAAATTATATGAAAATAGCTAACACTCAGATCCACCAAATAGTCCATAGTAGCCTTAGTAAGTTTTTTCTCACTGTGGTCAGGATTCTAGGGTCAATTTATTAATAAACTTTCCTGTCTGACCATCTAGGAGCTGCTGTGACTGTCACACTTGCACCACCTGAGCTGGGCCTGAGCTCCTTTTCAGCAAGTGGCTCCAATGAGCCAACAGCTGCTCCACTTGACTCCTGCACACACCACTCACACACAGGCAGACACACACAAAGCTTCCAGACCAGCTCAACCCTAGGTTTCCCACAGCAGAGTCTCAGTTGTCTGGATGCTTAAACTAATTTAATCATGGTGCAGGAACAGCATAATAGCTTGAACTGTGTTCCTCCAAGGAGTGTCCCCAAACAAAGGAACCCCTGGGCTTTTATACCCTCACAGTCTAAATTGTGATAGTCTGGGATCTTCTAGCTAAGTCCTCTGTTCCTGGCGTATCTCTGAGCGTCTAGTCCCCTGGTCAGGTGTCACAGGTCCCTTTGTTTTCTTCTTGGCCTCTTGCCTCAGGCTCCCACCCAAAGCTCAACCTGCAGCTTGCTCTGCAGCTGCACACCAAGCTACCAGTACTCAATGTATTCTGCCAAAAACTAACGAAAGAGCTTAAATTTTAATAATGCCCACTCATCTTATACCCACCCTCTTCCTCTCCCACCCAAAAAAAAAAGTCTGAAGAGGGAAGAAAAAGTTCTTTCTTTCCCACAGGGGAAGTGTGCCACAGAAAGCATGAAGAATCTTTTAGAATTGTGAGTGGCTGACCTCCTGCGATCTGCTCGTTTCAGTTGTCATTTATAAGTAGCATATAGCCCCCACAGCTTTCATCATCACAGACACAACCACACATTCATATTTGTCTCTAAATATGCTCTATAACTATGCAATCAGCACATAAGTCTAAAGTGCAACTATTATAAATGAGGTAGTAGCTCTTCCTTTGTCTCATCTATTCCGTCTAACCACTTCTAATTCTTGGCAAACATATAGGCGTCGATGTGCTTATTTAAAAATCCTTTCCAAAAGGCCCTTCTGTTCTTCTTAGCTAGGACCAGACTGACATGTAGGGAGGAAAAACATGACACCACATTCTCCGCCAACAATGCAAACAGAAGCCAAAAAGTATCTTGCATTAGCACTTAAAGGAGAGACATCTATTTAAAACTGTTGAAACTGGTAAAAGTGTTATTTTATTCCAGTTCCACTTCATAAGAGCCCTGTTTCTTAAAGATCAGTACTGATGTCTGCACTGTAAAAGTCTCTACCTACTCTACCCTGCCATGTGTCTCATCTACTTCAGCTTAGTATACTATGCAGGATAACATCACTACTGAATATGTTATACACAAAAACTTATGGGCAGAAATAAAATACATGTCAAGTGTAAAGTCGAAAAATTATTGTAATTGTAATTAAAATATTACCAGTCTAATTAAAGAAATACTTCTTGACCAGATTTATTAGAGAAAAGAAGGGGGAAAAAAGGAAATGCCTTCCTACTATAAAGAAAGTCTTAATCAAAATAATATTATTAAAATTATAGACTTGTTTCCTAATTTCTACCTTTTTTTTCTGTTATAGTGCTTATCTTTACCTGCATCTCACAGTGTTAATATTGATGAAGCAATATAGTGAGTGAATTGTTAATATTCCAAGTTCTTTGAGAGAACTCAGATGTTGAATGACTTCTTTCTTTTTCTTTTTCTTTTTCTTTTCCTTTTCCTTTTCCTTTTCCTTTTCCTTTTCCTTTTCCTTTTCCTTTTCCTTTTTCTTTTCCTTTTCCTTTTCCTTTCTCTTTTTTACTCTTTTTCTTTTATTTTTTTCCCTTTTTTTAGCAGAAAAAGGAGTCATTACAGCCTAGTTGAATTTTCATGGGGAAGAAGTTACATAATCCCTTTTTTCTGGCATAGTTGAGTTTCTCTCATGTCTCCAAAAACAGGTACTAATATATTTTGAAGTCAGCCTTCATAGTGTGTTCCTGTGCCCAGCTGTTCTCTCACTCAGCAGTAAGAGACAAGGTTTTTATTTTGGATATCTACAGAAAATTTAGAGAGCTAGAGTAATTTTTTTTTTTTTTTTTTACTCACATACCTCCTCTTGTTAACATACATCAGAGAATATAGGCATTTTACTCTAAAGTACTTTAGGCTGTTTGCATCATAACTGAGAGGCCCTTTCTGGCCAAAAGAGAGACCTAAATATTCTTGTTCCTAGAATTTCTCAGTGAGGACTTTGTGGATAAAGAAGACATTCAAAGTAAAGAGAGCAGTTTTCTAGTAGGAGTTGTAGAACAAAGGAAAACAGTTAAATACATATGCGTCAAATAAAATGTCCCACACTGTTTATCAAATCACAGGAGCAGGTGCTGGACTGTCTTCATTCTCACCCAAACAGAGTAAAGCCTGAAGAAAGGACAGCAGACTGTTGCAAAAGAGACTAAGAAAAAGACCACCTGCTCATGCACCTAGGTCAGAGAAAATGATACTGAGGTTACAACTACATTGCAGGAATTAAGTCCCTAGGTTGACACCACTCTAGGTAAAATTCACCCAAAGCTCTGAACAGCTGTATGTAACTTCAAAGACACATTCAGCTTTGAAGCTGGTTTTGCCTTGAGTGAGGATTCCCCACTCCAAACTAAATTATTCTGTATTCCATCAACCCTAAATTATTTTATGATTCCATGAAGATAAAAACACCCTGCTGAGATACTTTCAGGATCAGTTTGGTAGATGTTCAGTGCCATGCTTTGATGTGTCCAATATATTCAGCTAAGGTCATAGCTGCTTAAGGGTCTGTCTTACCATGCACACTGTGGACACATGCCTTCATTTGTCCAAATGTAGCTTTCCTCTCTGCTTGCTTCAAACTGCATCACTTCATACCTGTGTTAAGCTGCTTATCCAGGTCTCCTCTTTTTAATCTAGCTTCATGTCTTTTAAGTGCAGACTTCTTGTTAAAATGCTGGCTTCCAGGCTATTTCCCCTTAGTAATGGATCATATATTCCTCATAGTTTAGCAGAGTCTGTGAATCTGTCTCAAAATATAAATTATTTGTTTTAGCACAGCCTAATCCAGCCTTACCTGCAGACTAGTCCACAAAATTTGTAAACAAATATCAAGCTAAAGCAAAACTGTTTATGCTCAGTTGTAGCAAAATGTTTATAAGTTATTTCAAAATGACAGAGAGGAGGGAAAAAAAACCCCAAAAAACATAAAACCAAATACAGATTAAAAGTCCTCATTAATAAAGGTCTTCAAAAACCAAAAAAAAAAAAAAAAAACCTATAAAAGTGAAGAAAAATTTCTCCAGAAAGTCAGGATCCTTTCTTCACAGAGAAAACATACCTACCATGTAAGTAAACAGAGCTTATCAGAGCTTACCTTTTGCAAAGAAGGTTAGTGCAGCATAGCTGCCATGCACATAGCCTGCATCTCTTGACAAGAAGCACAGGGCTTGCTTGCACCCTTCAGTGAAGCATAAAGCATGAAGTAGCAGGCAGCAAATTATCTAATTCCAGAATCACAGCCACATACCTCTGTCAAA
The DNA here is from genome assembly GCF_017590055.1 of Onychostruthus taczanowskii. Classification (NCBI taxonomy): domain Eukaryota; kingdom Metazoa; phylum Chordata; class Aves; order Passeriformes; family Passeridae; genus Onychostruthus; species Onychostruthus taczanowskii. The sequence goes on along the minus strand of NW_024499239.1, from coordinate 10,784,181 downwards.
TATAATTCTACCCCGAAGCTAATTAACCAACCCAAGAAATAATATTAATTAGCCCAAATACTTTGCGGCACTGAATCTCATTCCACAGCTACATACATGGCACTATGCTTTATCTGCTTTCAGGCGTGCTAGTCAACTGACATCTGGCTCATGGAAATTTAGCATTATGCTCAGTGGACAAGCATGCATACCTAAGGAGCTTTACTCAGGAAGCCTTACTGTCTGTTCAAAACAGCACTATTGAATTTAAATTCTTCTGTGCTGTCCAAAGCAACCTTTTTCTGACTCTTGATTTCTGTGTTAATATGATACTATCCAAAGTATTAGAGCCTATGGATACACACAGTCACTTTTATATCCCTTATTACTTGCTGCCTTATTTTTATTCTCAACTTACAAAATGTAAAAAAATATCAGTTTTATACAAAACAATAAAATAAAACCCACCAACTATCTCTAAGTCTTCAGAACAACAGGAAGAGATTTTGGGGGGGAATAGCATTCTAAAATTGGGAAAAAAGCAATATTTTTACATCACTGCCATGAATGTCCATAATGTATAAAAACTACAGATTTGATTTCCAATTATCCTAGCTCTTGTGCAAGGTAAGACATGTTTTGCCTAGGCTAGAATATTCTTAGTTGCAGTATTATTGGCAAATTTCTAGTTATGGTTAAAGAAATTAAATGAGACTTCAGATTTCAACCCCGTAAAATAGAAAGAGAGATAGACTGGAAGGTCACCTTCTGAGATTTATCTTTAGATTATTTCCAAAGCTAATTATTCTGAAGAAAAATGAGGAGCACACATGAGGAACACACATGAGGAATTGTAACATCTTACACAGAAAAGAAGCAGTCAGTCAGTCAGTCAGTCAAAAGCAGGTAGAGGACTTTAGTAAAATGGTCCTTCCTAGCATTAAAGTCCCATCAAATAAGTGGTCAAGCTTAGGAATAATTATCTGTATTTATAGCAGTAGGAAGTTTCTGAATGGCTCTTTCTTTTCTTCATAGTCCTTATCACAAGATGCAAAACTTGGCTATCTCTGGCAAAGTCAGTCTCATTTCATACAGGCTGGCTCACCATCCTTCCAAATCAAATCAGATAAATAGTACACATTAGGGCATTATATTTATTTACATAGATTTACATATTTATTACATTATATTCTTAGTACTTTTTCAGCTTTCTTTTCAGGTTTCTGATCCTGGACATTGAGTCTTGAAGTCTTCTCTTGTTCACTGGTCTGCTATTATGCAAAAGCATACTTTTCAAAACTTGTTTATATGAAGATTTTAATACTTGACAGTCAAACTGAATGTAAAATGAAGAAATCAAGAACAAAATAGTGCATATAAACAAGGAAAAAAGGTTTTTAAGTGAGCAATTGCACATTGCAGACAAATAATTTTGCATTCACAAAATTTGCAGTTTAGAATTAACACATTTTTCTCTGCTTTAACTTCATACAACATTGTCTCCCACATGCAGGTATTACCAATATGAATTTTGTTATATTAATTATTTAGTCTGACACAGACATCACAGAGATCCCAACAACATATTTTCAATCATTGTGTTCCTGTCTGTTGAAAACTGCTTTGGTCATTTGACCTTTTTATTTTTTAATATTAAAATGGAATCAAGTGTCATACTAAATGCGGTCTACATCTGTTGACTTAAAAGTATCTTTGATATAGGATGAATTTTTATGTAAACCTTTAGGTTGAATAACCAAATAATATATGAAAATTTATTTTTGCAGTATTTGTGACAAAAAAAATGCTTTCTTCAGCAATTTATCTGTAAATTATATTCCCTGCATTTATATTGGCATATTAAGTTTACTTAGATGCATGCAATTTAATCACACAGCTTTTTTAGTTATGGCATTCATGAGTACATGAAAAATTATAATTTCAAAACAGTTCAAACAATTTTTCATGGATTTTCTTCTTCCTTTGTTAGTTTTATCAAAATATTTACTCATGAAAAGGACTAGGCAGCTCCCTTACCTGTTGGAAAGTGAAAAAAATTGTAAAACAAAAGCAATGTTTTCTTGTTTTCTCCATCAAACTTTAGAAATTTATTCTAATTTTTCAGTTTCATTTCCACATGGTAATTTGCAAACAGCACAATGAAATACACATTTAATCATTTTGTTAAGTACAGAAGCTCAAATCTTTTTTTAAGTCTACCCTTTTAAAGTTTTGTAGTTTAAATAGCCCTTTGTCTAACAGGACAGTTGATTATCTGTGTTGGAGTTAGTCCGTACCTCATAGGAAAAAGAACAGCAAATGTTTGTGATCTTCCCTGTTCTCTGTGTTGTCAAACATCCCAGCTTCACCTCCGTACATCCTTTTGCACGGGTGTTTCAGCTCCCAGAGTTATCCCACAGTGACCAGCAAGAACTGGAAGAGAGGCTGCTATCAAGTTTGCAAGCTCTAGATGAAACAGTGATATTTTAAGACCCATTTAAGACATTTAAGACCCATGTAAGATAGTTAAGTAGAGAGTTAGGCTCAACACATTCAAACTTGCAAAATGACAGAGGGCTGAGATTGGTCATCTGGTCCAACCCTCATGCTCAAGCAGGGCCACCTAGATCTCACTGGTTTTGGATCCCATGGCTTTTGGATATCACCAGATGGAGACTCCACAACCTGTGCCAGTGCTCAGTCATGCTCAGTAAAAAAGAATTTCCTTATATTCAGATGGAACTTCCTGCATTTGTTCCCATTGCCTCTGGTCCTGTCACTGTGCACCACTGGAAAGAGTTCAGCATTTTTTTTGGCTCATATCAAGTTACCTGACTCCAGCGTGTATGTTTTCTAATATATGTGGGTTCAGAGTTGTCCAACCATAAGGTTTGAGCTTTTCCCTGTTCTAACGTCTGACGTGTCAATTTGTATTTCAGCCTCACATAGCCTCTGTCTTCTCTATGCACAGAAAATTTCAAATTCTCTTTTCTCATTAATTTCTAGAAAATAAAAAGATAAATATGTAGAAAATATTTTAAAATTATAAGCACTACAAGAAATTTTAGCAAGTAGCACTTCAAAGATCTAAAATGGCATTATTTGCATTATTTGCAGTTTCATTCATTTTTGCATGAATGATCTTTGGCTTAAAAGTGTGTTCTCAAAAGGGAGCTAACACTATGAACCTTTCACTGACTATCAGAGTTACAGAGAAGCAACAGCTGTTAGTCCAATTATTTCTCATTTTCAGGAGGCTAAAACACTTACAAATAGCATTTCGAAGTATCCCTTCTGTTTGTTTTTTTTGGTTTTTTTTTTGTTTGTTTTTTTTTTTAAATTATTCTCCTTTAGCTAAGGTGTTCATACAAAATGCTTTCCTTCCTCTGGGTCTTGTTCCTATGTTAGTACCAGATTCCTTCATTTCTTTCCCTCTATTTTGAAGAAGGAAGCAAAATGAAAATAGTTAACAGAGCTCTAGAAAAACTAAAAAGCAAAGATGGGTGTTTGAGACTTTTGAGAGGAATTGCTAGACTAGCTTTTTCATATTAGTGAACCTGTCTTACCATAAGCTTCATGCATTCATTATCTTTTACCTTTCCTAGGACTTGACTGGTGGCTACCTTTATGTCTGCACAGAGGGAGAGTCATGACTCAAGCTGTGATCCAAAGTTTGCTAGTAAGTAGAAGTAGCAGACCTGCCTTCAAATTTTAAGCAAGCCAAAGCCATTTTGTGGTAGATATAAATAATGTAAAAAGTTTTAGAGACTGAGCACTGGTTAAGTTATAAGTTTTCAGTCCGGAAGAATAGATTTTTCCACCAATCTTAGGCTCATGAAATCTCCTTCATAATAAAAAATTTTACCATAATCAGGAACCAAAATCAAAATTGTAGGTATTTCTTCAGTAAGAAATAAGTATATAAATGAGCCTTCTGGAATATTGTGTTTTAATTAAAATATTTTACTTTAACTAACTAAGATAAAATAGAAATGAACATGCTTATTAATGAAAATTCAATGGAATGCAAGAACATTTTATTACATGATCATGTGGGTCTTCTTCTATTTGGTAAAATAAAATCTTGCTCCCTACAACAACAATAACAACAACAACAACAACAACAACAAACAAAACAAAACAAAAACAAGAAAAAACCCACCTACAAACAAAAACAAAAACAAAAAACCCACAAACAAAAGCAAAAACAACAACAAAAACAAAAACAAAAACAAAACCAAAAACAAAGCAAAAAACCCCAAAACAAAACAAAAAACAATCCAAAACAAAAAAACAAACAAACAAACAAAAATAAAAAACCTGGATTCTGAAGACAAAAACCAATATATTTTATTTGCAAATTTCCAGTTCATTTTAGTAAATATGTATTACTTTTGAGAATATTCCAGAGATTTTGACAAACTCTGTGTGTGACAAAACATTGATAAGGAGGAATATTTAACTGCATATATTACAATTTTTTAAATCAACAACTCTGCAACTTTCAAAATATTTTAGACACTGGGGAGACAGTGTTTACTTCTGAGGGTTTGTGGTCTACAGTTAAATCAGATAAAATGTATAAAGTATATGTACAAAAAGGATCAAATGAAACGTGTAGATTGACATATTTTTAATGTTTTATGAAACTGGGTTTCAAACAAGCTAAATGGTGAGTCTTTCCTAAGAAGTTGTATGAACTTCAAATACATAATAGTGCAATAATAAACTTATTTTTTCTGATTTATACCATTATTTTTTCTTCCTTAGATATACATGCACATATACACACACGTAGAGAAGTTATTTCTGTTTTCCTCCAAATTAAAAAATTTGATACCTCACAAAAACCATGAAAAAAATTATCAATAAATTGTTCACAGCAGTACCTTTTTCTCTCTTGTTTTGTTTGTTTTTTTTTAAATTTTGTTTTCTTGTAGGATCTAGTATCAAATATTCTCTAAAACTGCTAGCTTTCTTTATGTAAGCTACCATCAGTATCAACTATTTACTTACTTTTAATTATGTACTTAAAATTCAGCAAAACAATCAGAACTAGATGCTCAGAAACAATTATAAGACCAATTTCATAGAAAATTTGGAGTTTCAGATAAATGCAGAACCTTCAATGAAGTCCTTAGTCATCCTTCCGTGGTTTCTAGGTGTCACAGAATTAAAGATATTTCACAGGATAATTGGAAGAAGTGTTACCAAGCAGTACTCAAAATCAGCCTGCTTTTATTTGAATACTTAAAGATTTAGACATTTGAGAGTAAATATCTATAATATTGGATCCACTGTCCTTGATTACTAGCTGTATCAAACCCTCCTACTTCATTTTGGAAGAGTCAGTACGTGTTAAAGTAAATGTATAAGACAGCTTACACACATTCTGCTTCAGCAGTGCATTACATTTTGTCATAAACATATCTCTGTGAGCTGAAAAACATGCTTCTTCTAAAGGTAAGAGCTGTACATGACAGCTGCAATATATGACAGGAAAAATAAGTTACCTTTATTATTCTATAGGAAAACAAGTTACCTGAATTAATCCTTTATTTAAAAAATAAAGCAACATCCATGGTTTACATGCAGCTAAAAACCAGAAAAAACAGAAGAAAACCCAAAACAAAACAAGCAAAAAACAAACAAAAAACCAAACCAAAACAAAAAACCCCAAACCAAAGCAAACCAAAGCAAAAAACAAAAGCCAAAATGGACTACTTTTAGCTGTTTGTGGGGAGCCAATTTAATCTTGATTTCTATCTCAACATTGTTTGAAATTACCAGAGGAATGTGGGGGAGAGGCTGCACAAGTGCTACTTGCAGGAGGCAGCTTGGAGAAGGTGGAGGAAAGCTGTGTCTCTAGGGAGACTTCTTCTGACGGCCATTTCACGTGATAGGCAGTCAGGGGGCGACCACGGAGGAAGTTGTGCCCTTTGGAAAGGTTCTCCAGTCAGGTGGTAAAAGGTCTCCGTAAATGGACTACAGTTGGACGTTCGACTATGCCAATGGTCTCCTGTCAGCGAGCAGACCTTGGGAGGAACCGGGGGGTATAAAAAGTAACTGCATCACAAACTATGAGGCTCTAGCCTGCTTTTTGCTTTTGCCTTCACTGGAAGTTGGTTTTGCTTGCCCTTACTTGCTAGCTCGCTCTCCCTCTTGCTGTCTGCACACCTGCTGGCCACCTAGCTTGTGTCCTGCCCTGCCACTTCATCTCCCTCACCTGCTACAGCCGCTGCCTTTTGTGCCTCCCTGCGTTCCTGTCTGATGCCCTACCTGCTTTGTCCATGCTTTCCTCATTCCTGCCTCAACCACCTGTTTTCCACCCTGCTTCGCTGATCCAGCCTGCCATGGTGATCCCTGCCATGACCCTGTCCAGGGCCCTGCACATCCTGCTCAAGTGCCCACCCTCCATGTGTCCGACTGCCCATCACCGCGGGAACCGCACACGCACATCCTGCCACTTGGACATCGACGGCAATCCCCGACTGTCCAGTGGTAATGCCTGCTTTTCCTCTCTGTCTCCTCTCTCTCCCCACCCCCCACCCCCCCATTCTTTTCCCTTTTCATTCCTTCTTTTCTGCCTTGCCTGTTCTTTTTTAGTAGGGCAATGCCCTTTTCATTACCAGTAAGTGGTTCTCAGGTACAATATTTTCCTCCTTTGGCTTAATACTATCTTAGATCATCTGTTTTAAAAGACTCCCCTGCAGTTCCCCAGAGTGGAATGCAGTACTATTTCAGTCAGTTTCAGTCTAAAAAGGAAAGTGGTGACATTGAAAAGAGTTTATAAACATGAAGTCCCTTAACTTATTATTTTACTAGCTTCTGACCCTTCTGAATTCTTTAGAGATTTTCCAAACCCACAATTTAATCAGAATAGAAGTTGCTTCAATCACCATGTCAGTTGTCAGTTACAATCAGCAAATATGATTTAACTGTCCTTATAGCTTTCATGACCAGTGGGCACATTTCTAAAAGAAGTGGTTTTATATATTTAATCCATAATACAGCAATATACAGCAAAAGAAATGCCATAAAACTGTAGGTTCTGAGACTTTACTTAAAGTCTTCAGGCTGAATTACCTTCATTCCAAGGCTTGCAACACAACACTCCACTGTGCTCCTGATAACGGTCTGTGTAATTTCTTTCTAAAAAAAAAAAAAAAAAAAAAAAAAAAGTAAAATTGAATGGAAACAAATGACAAATACAATTTCTAATGTGCTGTAGTAACTATCTGTGATATTTACTGTTAACCCTAAAAATTTTTAAATCTTTGTAGAATTTAACATCTCTTAACATCATAGAATTGCAGTCTCTTAGATTGGAAGGGATTTCAGGAGGTCATCAAGTCAGATCCCCTGCTGAATTAAGGTCACACAAAGCAGGTTGGCCAGGACCACATCCTGGTGGTGGACCATCCTCAGAGGTGGCTTTTGAATGTCTTCAAGGGGGAAGCTTCACAGAGTCTCTGGGGAACATATTCCAGTGTTCTCAATAGGTGCTTTTTCCTGTTCAAAGTGAATTCTTTCTATTTTGGTTTGTGGCCATGGCCTTCTATGTTATTAAATGCCACTGAAAAGTCTAGCTCCATATTCTTTAATCTCTTTTTCCTATTTTAAAAAATGGGCATTATAAAAAGAAAGTTATAGATCAGAATAGTTTCTAAGAACAATAACAGTTCACACAATAGATACTATCAAACCTCTTTACATACAGACTGGATGAGAGGACAGTGTGGATTGAGAACTGGCTGAACAGCAGTTCCCAGAGGGATGTAATCAGAATCACAGGATCCAGTTGGAGGCCTGTCACTAGTGGTGTCCCCCAAGGTTCAATATGGGGCCCAGTACTGTTTAATTATTCATCAATGACTTGGATGAATGTTCAGATGCCTCCTCAGCAAGTTCATGAAAGGCACAAAGCTGGGAGGAGCTTTGGACTGATCCCCCTGAGAGCTGTGCAGCCCTTCAGGAAGACCTGGGCAGGTTGGAGACATGGGCAGAGCGGAAGTGTCTGCAGTTCAAGAAAGGCAAATGCAGGATCCTGCACCTGGGGAAGAGTGACCTCATGCACCAGCACAGGCTGAGGGCTGACCTTCTGGAAAGCCCAGCTCTGTGGAAAAAGACCTGGTGGAAAACAAGCTGTACGTGAGCCTGCAGTGCCCTTGTGGCCAAGAGGGCCAACGGTATCCTGGGGTGCATTTGAAAGAGCATTGCCAGCAGGTCAAGCGAGGTGATCTGTTTCAAGTGGAAAATTCTATTTCAAAAAACAATTAAAGTGAAAGGAGAGAAACTCCAATATTTTGGCATTTCAAACTGCTATCCAGTGTTTTCTGTTGTGCAGAAAGCTGTAAAAGATGTGTTTTTCAAGAAGGAATTTTCTTAAAACTCTATGTGTTCATTCATTCATTTGTAACACAACTGAAATATCAGGACACTGATAAAGTTAGAAAAATAAAAATTCTGCTTTGTTTTCATATCACGTTAATCCCTAGCTTCTACTTTTGTCTAATGAAAGAGAAACTGAGTATATGAATACACAAAGAGAAAATATTAACTAAATTTTATTGAACTCTAAGGAAAACCTACAATGATCACACTGCTTACCATAAATGTTTCCTTATGTTTACTTGTGACAGTGTAATCTTATCTGTATTGAAGAAAATATACATTTGATCTTCAGACAAAAAAATATAAAAGATAAAGTGGACCTTGCCTTGGTCTTTGAGTCAGAAAGCTATCCTGCACTAAGCAGTTAATCTGTTAATTAAAACTGTTAATCCTAAACTTAAGACAAAGGCTAAAATAAATCAATTTAATATGTTTCTGGATGCTTTTGTGTGTACATGTTTCTGAAAAAGACATCAAACACTGAACAAAATGTAAGGTAAATTTTTATGCTAAAATGTTTCCTTAAATATCAAAGTTTGATGAATCAAAATGCTCTGTAAAAAAATGAAACCTGCAACGCTTTAAAAGTTATAAAAAAATATAGATAAGAAAAGGTGGAAAATAAATGACAAGACAATGTAGTGATAGCACAAGGGATAATGACTTTAAACTGAAAGAGGGCAGGTTTAGATATTAAGAAAAAATTCTTCACTCTGAGGGTGTTGATGCACTGGAACATGTTGCCCACTCCTGGAAGTGATTAAGGCCAACTCGGATGGGGCTTTGAGCAGCCTGGTATAGTGGTAGACGCTCCTGCCTGGGGCAGAAGGCTGGAACTAGATAATTTTCATGGTTCTAACCCAAAAATTTGTATGACTCTACAAGAGTTACATGAATATCCTTTTGATCACTTCAGGTCAGCTGTTTTAGCTATGCCTCCTGCCAGCTTTTTTGTGTCCTTCCTTGGCAGCAGAGTATGGAAAAATGCCAAATCTTTAACTTACGTTAAGCACTAGTTAGCAACAATCAAAACATTAGTGTGATATCAAAATTATCCTCACACTGAATATAAAGTACAGCAGTGTACCAGCTGCTAAGAGTATGAACTCTATCACAGACTAACCCAAGCCATAGGGACATAAAAAAAACCTGATCAAAGAGAATCCACCTCACTTGTTCTATTCTTCGTCTTTGCTTGTATCACTGACTACAATTGCAGAATATAAGTCTCTTAAACTAAACTAAACTGTTGAGTTTCACCACTGGTAAGACCATTGCATGTTTCCAATCACAGAATTCTCTTTATTACATTTCTTTTGTCCTGTTTTCCAATAACCACTTTGAGCCAGGGTGTCTCACAGAGATCAGGTCCCGAGCTCAGAGTGGTCAGCAAGCATTGTAAGATTCTTACAACATATAGGGCACAACAAAATAGTCCCTGTTGGCCCCTGTGAACCTAGAACAAATGCTGATGTAGAAAAAGCCTCTTCAGCCTCAATTAAAGATTATTAGAAAGGCAATGCAAGGCAATTGAAATTGCCTTGCATTTATTTTCCTACGAAGTCTCAGCTCAGATGAAAAGACAAAGAAATTGAGATGCATGTGGGAAACAGAGGGAACAAGAACCTTGGAAAGAGAATTTGGGACTGGAAGAAATAATTGGAGGAAAAGACTGATACTGTAAGTAAAACAATATATGTGAGGAAGAAATTAAATGGCAGAAGAGTAGAGAAATGGGAGACAACTTTATATGGATTACAAGAATTTTGGGGTGAAATATGATGGAACATCTACTGCATTCACTTTTAGTATGGGATTTTGGGTTGCATACATTTTCTGCAATAAGAATGATGTGTTTCACTGTTGTGAGATATGCTGTCAGAACATTTAGTACCATATTAGTTGCTAAGGGAACAACATCTTTTTGTGAAGCACATACTGAGTATGGCTTTCCTTTTTGGAGTTATACCCCTGTGGTGCACAAATAAATGTGACCAAGTTATGCATGAGGAGTCTGAATTTGATGAACCATAGCAAACATTAAATTGCATGCATTTTGTTCTTCTATAGCATAATTTCCAGAAGACTATTGTCACAATGATTAGTTTTTCATGACTACGTTTCAAAAAATTGTAATTAGACATAGAAACTCAAATGTTCTCATAGCTAGGAAGGTCTATTACCACTTCTTTATATCTGAAAGCTAAATGAGGGTGCAACTGAGTTGTTTGCTATTCATACAACCAGGATAACTGGAATATTCAAGAGGCACAAACACATATTTTATATAAATATAGTGCACTGCAAGAGCACACTGGTATATAGCATATATGTTAAAACCTGACAGACGCATATGAGACAGCCTTATGCCATGTGTTGGTAAATTGTTAACCCTCTCACTGACTACTGACTATAGAGTTCCTGAACTGTTTTACTTCTCCCTCATTTTTTGCTTTTCCTTAATTGCTGCCTTTCTCTGTATTCATGGTTTGCTTGTCATAAATTTACCATTTATGTTGATGTCTTTTCTTTTGGGGATTTCTTTTCACTAGACATTTGCATATAGTTTTATAGATTTTAACCCTAGCCAATCTGGGGTAGAGATAATATTCCTATGTAAAGGTGCAGTAGCAAAAGATGATGGGTGTTACACAATTAGTAGCAAGGGAAACACACATAGCTGCTGCTCAGTGGAATTAATTTAATTTAGAAGTAATTTGTAAATGTGAACCTTATACTTAATGCCTTGTTTCAAGCCAATGACAAGTGTTCAGTTTTCAGCAGAGAGGATGACACAAAATCATATGATCTTCAAGTTCTTAAATGACAAAGAAAGGTAAACATTAACATAATTCTGCAAAAGAAAGCAAATAGTGCCATTCTGACGATTGGGCCAAATTATATAAAGTTGGTCCTAGCAGAATTCCTTCTAAGAAAATAATAATTTTTATTTGTTAAGGAGACACAATTGTAAAGCATATCTTTCTCTCAGTTTTCAAATCTTGGATGTTTCATTAAAAAAGATCTGAAGCAGGTAAGCATAAACTGAGACTTTTTAAATTTGTTTTTGACCAAAATTAGCAAATTTTCCAATTTTGTCTATGATGAAAGTCAAAGGGAATTGTGTTCTATCCTTGAAAAGAAATCAAGGTGGTATTGTTATAACTCATTAACATTTAACAAGTCTACAATAACTGCAAATCACATCAAATTACTATGTGTTTATAATGACTGAGACATTAAGTTTATTTATGATTGCTTTTTATCACAGATGATGTTAAGTTACATTACTCAGTATGTTATTTGGTGAACTGTTATGCAAATGACAAAATTATTAAACTGTGGGAAGCAGAGATTCTGGGTTTTTTTTTGTTTTTTTTTTTTTTTAGTAAAAAGAATGGCTATTTGTATCAAAATTAGTGACAGAGTCAAGCTATTCCAAAACAGAAATTGCCTGCTTCTCATACTTGAGAATTCATCTGTTAAATCTGACCAAGTGACTTATGCTGTGCATGTTATTCTAGGTAGGATTATTGTCATTTCCTACAGCAACCTCTACAGAGTACTCCCACAAAGTTCATATTAATAACTAAAACCTGTCTAGCAGTCACTATTTTAAACCTGTGTCTTCAGCAGTGACTCCTTACTAACAACTCTACTTTATTAGGTGGTAATTTCCAGTGTGGGGTCATTTTATATCATAAGTTAATGGCTACAGAAACCCTCCCTGCACAATTGATATTTCAGTTCTGGAACTGGAAGAAGTACAAGACTATAGATACATAGTGTAGAGAAAAGAAGCATTGAAAATGAGATTGTACTTTTATAGGCATTAGATAATTTAATTTAGATTTTCAGAAATCATAATTTCAGTGTCTGATGTGTGAGTATCCTAAGGGGAAATATGTAGGTGCAGTATATTCATGAAATAAATTTCAAACTACACAGTAGTGTTATGATGAGAATTTTCATATGCGCACAAAAACAGAAGTGCAAATGCATGATGATGCTCACAGAGGAAAAAGTAAACAGTATGGAGCTGGAGTACATTGCAAATAAAATGGTAATTAGGATAGTTTTCTGGACTATAACTTTGAATTTTATCCAATTTCTGGTTTAGTTATATAAAACCTGAATATGTCTTTAGAAAATAATCCCAAAATGCACTATTTCTAACACGTTAGCTATTTAACTTTGACCTCATTGTGATGCCAAGGTGGTTTTTTGCCTTTTCTTTTATATACCTTTTATATAACTTGTATGTACCCTCAGTGTTCTTAGCATGCATAGTTGTAATTCCTTAAGTCTGATACCTTAGCATAGTTCTAGCATTCTGTTAGGCTAGGAGACCAAACATCCTAAAGGCCTTGTAGTAGAAGGCTGGAAAACCCTACACTGTTTTGGGAATACAAGAGCCTCTTTAGAACATATCCTGTAAACTAGAGATTTGGCCCATTCAGTGGGGGAATATCACACCGTTCATCCAAGCCTCCCATGGGGGCATCCTTGTTAGATATGCTAATTTATAAGGTCTATAAATTTTATATATGATTTGTTGTGTGTGCGCATTGTGGTGCATCCCACCATGGCAAAGTGGTGCACCAAAAAGGATCCTCATTAAAACACTGAGGTAAAACCCCTTATCCCTTAACCATGTCTGGCTGTCAATTTTTTTAAGATCAGGAAAGGCATCAATTGAAGCTCTAAGTTTGCAGCAAATCAGATTTTCTGAAGTTTTGTTAAACATCTTAACCTCATATTATTTTAAATTTGTGTTCATGTGATGAAAAATGTAACATATAATTTAATATTAAGTACATATATCAGGAGCACAAAGTATGAAAGGCAAGGTCTCTTCTGTTCAAACAATAATATTTTCCATGACTTTGACAGAATCTTCCCAATTTGATAAGTAATTTTTAACACCTCTGCAGATGAAAGCTGAATTTTTGGAAAACTAAATTTTTTCATCATCCATTGCTAGTTCTACATGCAAAAAGCAATGTGTTTCTACATATATACACTGATACATTATAATGCATGGAGAAAAGCAAGGCAAGTCAAAGTAAAAGAATAAATGAAAAAGTTGGAATCTGGTAGATACATTTGTGACTAGATTGTGGTTATATAATTTTCATTTTGCTTCTCTTTAATAATAATTATAATATTATATAGAAGACCAGTAGCTTGTATGATTATGGTAATTTTAAGGGACAAAGAAAAGCAAGTTAATTTTCAGGTTAACACTTTATTGCAATTATTTTTCAATTAGTTTTTAGGAGCATTTTACCCAAAGAGTTTTATTATTTATCTTAATGACCTCTCTATTATGAAATTTGCAGCTTTTTCCAGATAGTAGACTAAAAATAAAGACATTGAAGGTAAAAGAAGAGAAAGGAATATGACAGCTACCAAATTTTTTAGAGGGTTTAAGTTTAATGCTTAATGCGTTATTTTAGTATATACCTTTGAGATTAGAAGTATATATGTAAACACACACATGCACATGAACATATACTTATAACTACACTTACTGAAGAAATATTAAGTCTGCTATTATCTTTAAACATGTTTAAAACACCAAGCATATTAATAATATGGTACTTTTTTGTGCAAATATTCAATTATCATTGTCTGAAAAGGCCATGGAAACATTTGTCTTTTAAGGAAAACAAAACACACATTTTTAAATTTCTATATAGTTACACAGAGAAAATGTACAATACCCTAAAGCGAAATGAGAGAATCTCTATTTCCTTTTCTGTATGAGAATAATATTCTCACAGAAAAGGAAATAGAGATTGCCTTGTGCAATACAATAACCTAGCAGTAAGACATTATCAAAGAGACAGAATAGTGAGCATAAGAATGTGATCATTATTGTAGAAATGTTAATGTGTCTTGATAATGTAATTTTTATGATTTAAACAGTAGCCTGGTAACAATGGCTGAAGAAAAAGACCTGTTCCAAGGGGTATCTTAGGCTTGTGCTATTTCACTACCCAAGTTAATAAGAATTTTGATACTTTAATGCTGTTTTGAAATCACAGCAAATACCTTCCCATTCCTACACTACCAAAGTTCATGTTGCCACCCTTTCCCCTATCTAAAATAGATATGCCAGTAAATAAAGTGCTGCTGGAACTCAGAACCTTCTCAGTCTTGGTTTTGGTCAAAGAAAAAGAGAAAAACTCCATGAACTACTATACTACATTGATACCTTAAGTTTTAGCTTTCATATTTTCCAGATTTTGTATTGCATTAGTATATAACTCTGAACTTCATATAAAGTGTTAGCAAGTTCTCCTCACAGTTTAGTTAGACAAAACAATCCTTTTCTAGCCTGAGAACCAAGGACACTTCTGCGGCTTTGGGCCCAAAAAGTGTAAGCAACGGCAAATTTAAGAAAGCAATTTGGGAGGATGGGACTGCATAACTTGAAGATGTAATTGGGCAATTCACTCCAATATGTAAATGGACCAAAATTTATAAAAGTGTGAAAACTCAGACCAGGCATCCATCTTGGGTGGAGCCACGGCCAGGCTCTCGTACTGCCCAAAGTGTATGCTTTGAAGGCCTTCCAGTAAATATCCACTTTATTCCTTTAACACTGTCTAGCCTCTGTTCTAGATAGCCTCTCAAAGCATCAACATAACAGTCAAAAAGATTACATAAAGAGAAAAAAGAGTAAGTGGCAGGAATAGCCATGAATTTATTTACACCATAAATCCCAATCTTGTGTAACCATAATGTATACGACCATAATGGATGAAAACTAAAATGTTTAGCAACTATTCTGGTTTTGGGGGGTTATTTTTCCTTGTCAGTTTGTTCACCTGTTATCAAAGCTATATTTAGCATGCACATTGTAATGTGTAATATAGACCTAAGGTACCTATATAATCTGTGCTAAAAAAAAAGCTGAAATCCACTTTATTCCTTTAACACTGTCCAACAACAACAAAAAAAAACAAAAACAAAAACAAAAAAAAAAAAAAAAAAAAAAACCCAAACTTATAGCCTTTTTATAAACTTGCCCTTAATACAGCCCTGTGGGACTGAAAAGTACTATTGTACATTCTAAAGGATATGAAGCTGAAGAACAGAAAAACTAAAGACTTCTTTCTCAATGGGAAGAAATTGCTATAGAATCTTCTCTAGAGTGGCTCTTTGTGTCTCTCTCTGTTAATACTCTTTTGCAAGTGAACACAAAATGCTTTACCTTGAGGCATTGTTGTCTTAATATTCTCAGTCTAGTACACACTTGCTGCTTCACTCCTGAAAGCTGCCCATATGATCAGAAACTAGTTCTGGGAGAGTGCAAACCCAAAAGACTGAAACTTGCAGTGCAAACAAAAATATGCCCTGAACACCTGTTTTAGTGTAACCTCCAGAATGTTTGAAATGTAGGTAGCTCAAGAAATTGAGGACTTTTCTTAATCAGGATTGTGGTTTTTTCCAATTTCTTCTATCATTTGTACATAAATTAATGAAATATCTGTCATGCTAAAATGAATAGAAATAATATCTGAGACATACTTTTAGCAAATAAATATTGAGGTCTAACTAATATACCTTGTCTTGGAATATTTTCTTTTTTTTATTTTATTTTTTTTAACTCAGTCTAAAAAGATCCACTGTTATGGAATATTTGATTGTTTGTTCTAGTAAAGATGAAGTTCAACATTGACAATTAGGATTTTCTTATTCCCCTCTGTTTTTGGTTATTTTCTGGGGTTTTTTTAAATTTTTTTATGTTTGATTTAAGTGACCTTCTTTTATTCTGATTTGATTGACCTTCTTTTATTTCACTTTTATTACTATCATTATTCTATTGATCCATCTGATATATGACCTTCTGCAATAAATTATTCTTTAGAATGTAGGTGTCATATGACTGCAGAGCTGTGGATCTTAAATAGCCACTGGATTACTGTGTCTCTCCCCTCTAACTCAGAGCTGGTGAAAACTGTTGAAAAATGTTTTATACTGTAGAAATTTTTGTAACTTAGATCTCAAGACAAATCTGATGGTAAGCTTCTCTTACAGTTTCAAGAGTATTCCACTAGAGTCAGAGGGTTTTTCTTTTTCACCCTGTGTTTCATTAAGTTTTGTTATTAATTGATTGTTTATTATTATTATGACCTTTCTTCCATACTATGATTATACTGAGATACTTACAGTTCTTCACAATAATTCAAAACAGCATTGCTCTTCATCTCTTCATAAAAGTAGATGCAACACACCAGAAGACTACAGAGTATGAAGCTTCCAAGAATTTGTGGAGTGTTATCCACAGGCTACAGCTTCCATCTCCACTTCTCAAGGCCCTCTGCTGTCACACCAGCTCTGAATTTCTCTGTAATATGTCACTGTGCTGGAGTCAAATACCTTATTGTGCGTAGGTGGTTTGTTAGGGCTATTTATATAGAACTGCTACATACATACATTTATGTAGATACGTATATAATTTTTTGTCCTTTTTTGGCACACAAAAGTAGCAAATAGGATTTATTCTCTATGGCAAAAGCTATGAAAAGAGTCCCCATGTAGATTTTTTTAAAGTCTCACTTTTCTATAGAAAGACAACTCTATCCTTTATCTGATACAGATGTAAGACTTAAACAAAAATTCTTCCCCTTAAGATTTTTTCTTGTTTTCATTATACTAATTAGCAGTGCTCTACTTACCTTGTTTCCACTAGGTCAGCAGTAGTAATTAGGACAGATTGAATTCAGTGAATTAGGTCCTGAAGGATACTATGCTCAAAATCTTGTTTATAGGCAAAAAAGGAAGCACATCTTGGATATAAACAAAATCAATAATTTATTTTTACTATAACTGAAATCTCAAGAGTCTAATAATTATTAGTCCAGGTCTAATAGTTATATAAAAATTACAATGATGAAACTAAAACTGTTCCACACAAAGTTCTTAGTCTCTACCCCTTTCCTTGGTATTCTGCTCATGCTTCCCCTGCTCCTCTGGCCCTAAGATCTGTAGTTTCACACAGCAGGGAGGGTGATGATGAATTGTCAGCATCTGGTATCCTTCACCAGTAGGAATATGATGTTCATGTTGCTGGTTTCTCTTCACCCCTCAAGGGTCAGCTTGGGATTATTTTATGTGTTTGCTAACACACTTTTACACTTTTTCATTGGCCTACACCTCCAGGTTACAACCAATTTCACATTTATTGTGACCTTTACACATGTTAGATGCTATTTCCTAATTTTTTTTGTTAGCTTTAAGCCCAACTACAGGTATATAGCTCACGTACAGGTGAATATTACCTAAAGCATGATTGCTTAACATAGCTTCAAATATTTATATTCATTTAAGCAATGAAAATATTCCAGTGCACTAAAAATATAAGCAGGAAAAATTGCATATGAGGGTAACAGAGAAAAAATATTGCAAGATATACAGCAACCTCTGAACACAAGAATTAAGTACAGACAAAATAATCTTCTGGAGCAGAGATATTGAAAAATGGTCACACAGACAGCTATAGGCAAAGTACCATTTCAATGACAGATGCAGGATTAAAGCAGTTAGCTCCAGTTCACCTGCTACTGGATTAAATTTTAGTAAAAAATTACATATGTTGTTGCCTTGCAGCAGAGTATGACTACAGCCTTGCAGTATACAACCATAGCATCTGCTAAAAAGCCTTTTGAAATCAAAAGAATTCCATGAAGAATTAAAAATATGCCTTGAGATTTTAAGTATCAGTGCCTTTTGTATCTCTTTGTCATGAAAGTCATCACAGGGACACAAGACCTATTTCATAAATCTTAAGCCCAAATTTAGTAGTGATTTTCCATTAAATGAAAAAAGATCTGCTGACAACATGATGTTGTCTCTGAAAAGTGAATGTTTCTCCTAGGGCAAAAAAAAAGCTATTTCCTATAAAAAAATTGATTTGGAAGTGAAGGCATAAGAGTGTTCTTTCTTTTGTTCATCAGAAGATAGCAAAATATATTATATTTAGAGCATTATATGTAATTAACTAAAAGAAAAAATGTCTGAGGACTGTAAAAGGTAGTAATATATTTGGAAAGTCACTAAACAATGTGACTATTTTACTGCAGTGCATGGAAACAAGTAATAATTTTTAAAGAATGCGTAAGTTTTGTGCTTTGCTTTGTTTTGTTTTTGTTGGGATTTTTGGGTTGGGTTTTTTTCTGTTGTTGGTTTTCTTTTTTGTGGTGGTTGTTTTTTTCCAGGAGTGAAAAATATGGCATTGTTCAATCTCTCTTGGATATTTTTTAAGTGTGTGCATGAATGTTTGGCAAGGAATTAATGTGATGTCAGTACAACAGTTTGGACAACTAATTGTTCAGCAGATTTTGAGGAGGTAAATGAGGTTCTTTTTTTTTGCCTTTCCTTATAACAAAGTGAAACTCAAACCCTACAAGTCTCACTCCTTCAGCTGAGGAAAATAAAATTATTCTGAAAAATTGCTTCTGCACACTGACCAACAGATTATAGGTGGTGTATATATTCCATTTATTTCTCAATTTCCTGAACTGCTTAGTCACCATGTTGTTCAGTTATGGGAAAAGTTTTATTACTTTAAGTCAAAATCAGTTGTATGTTCTGGTATGCCTCCTTTTCATTGCATATTTAAAGAACATAATGCAAAAAGACAAAGCATGACTTTTTCAGTAATATATTAGAAAGTGTTTAACTTCTATGCAGAAGCAAAACTAAAACACTTTACTTTTGCACCTTTACATATAAAAATAGGTCCAGGTATAAAGAGACGAATCCTTTTGTACAGATAAAATGTCTCTATGAATGTAGAAGTTAATCCAGGAAAATACACATTATCAGGAATCAGATGCTCTACTGTACAATAGTTGTCAAACATAATTTGTAAAATGTTTTAAACATTGTCACTCTAAAACTGTATGAGTTCAAACTGGTTTGACCTCTTACCCAAGTCCAACTAGGCAGACTTATAGATAGAAGCTTGAAATAGAGCAGTACATATTTTGATTTTTGTGTCAGACAGTCATATCTTGGTTAGATGAAATACTGCATTTCAATAATATCATATGTGTTGAGAGACATCAATTTTATAGGGGTACGTAAAATTTCAAAATAATTAGCATTGTTAATGCCCTCTTTCAAAATACAGAGATCCAAAAGTATAGGAGTTTTTTTTTGCCAAGGAATTGCTTTCCAATGAAAGCAATGGCATCACTAGAATTAAATATCCCTCACCCACCAAAAGTTTATTTATCTCATCAACAAAGTCTTTTTTTTTGAGCACAGCTTTCTGGAACACAACAGGAACCTTGTCTTTTCTAGGTTGTATTATTTGTGAACATTTTAAGTAAAGCAGTGCAATAACTATCATATACTCTCAAAACATTGATAGCTGTGCATTTTTTATCCATTTAGCCCTGCCAGGGTCTCTCTTATTCATGATAGCTAGTCCACTATCCTCTTTTGCGTATTCAACCATTTATAACTCGTTATTATTTAATTTTCTATCTTCTGCTCTTTCCTGGACTGTCACAAATCCAGTGAAAATTGTTTCATAATAATCTTTTTGCTATCTGCTGAGGTCTTTGCTAGGTTTGAAATGTGCCAGGATTTAGTTTTATCTACCACTTAAATGGTTTTTTAAAGTATAAACTCTCCATCCCTCTGAAAGAGCAATCGTTCTCCATAAGAAAATACTAAGAACACATTCTTCTTTTCTAAATCAAGATGAATTTATTTCTACTTATAATAATATTTATTTGGGACTTTTCTTTGTTTCATTTCATCTGGAATTATAGCAAAGCAGTTTGATTTTCATTTGCTGTTTTATACTCATAAGTAAATTTTGTATTTGTACAAAAAAATCATCATTCTTCCCATTTTAATAACTTGGATTTTCTTGTTCTGGCAAAAACATATGAGTATGTGTTTGTCCTGCAGAGTTGAACAAGTCGTAGACTTGAAGGGGAAAAATTATTTTGTTTTTGTGAATTACCAACAAAAGTAGCAGGTTTAGTCCTGGTCGAGAATCTTTAATTGGCAAAATACCCCATTTTAATTAGGATATGCACAATAACATTAATCTATATGTCTCCTGCTCTTTAGCTTATTTTTGTAGAAGCAGGAACCGCTTCTTTATCTTTGTCTCAGTAGTTTCTCTGCTCCTAAGTGGTTTTATCACTAATGTTCAATCCATCTAAAATTCTCTGAGCATTATTGCTTACTGGTTTGTTACAAATTTTTTTCCACAGCATTATTCTACTACATGTGCTAAAACAGAGGAAGAGATGACTCGGATGATATCTGTCAACTTTATTATGTAGGATTCCATTTTAGATAGCTTTTAAAGCAAGCAACAATAGCATGCAGCAATTTGCAGTGATTTTTGAGATGTTGATCTTTGCTCTAAAATCCTAGGGAGAAAGAAAGATAAAACTTAAAAAAAACTTGTGCATGATGGAAATGAAAAGAATCTCATTCTCTTTCATTTTGAAAAGAATAAAAGTGGGAAGTAAGAATATCTGAACCTACAAGACCCCAGAACTCTTGTAATATGTTTAAAAGGGAAACAAAATGAAAATAAAATAAATTAAATCCAATCTTAAGGACAAAGCCGAACCAAACAACTTTTCTGAACAAGATTCTAATCTCTGGAAGGGTAAATTAGTACATGGGGTATTCGGATTGCAGAATGGCACTGTGCATCTAGTCCACTGTTCCATAAACTTGTGCTTGTCCCTAGGAGACAATAAATAAAGTCTGTTGCAAAACCAGTTACATTCCTCATAACTTTCATGCTTTATTTGGGTCTCACAGAGAAACTGAGAGTAATGAAAGACAGAAACAGAGTGCTTTACAGGAAGTATGAATGCTGCTTCTGTAATGAAGAGGAGAATAGTCTTGTATAGTTATTGTACATAATATAATAAACATGTCTGCTTAAAAAAAGAAAAAAGAAAAAGGTAAAAAAACTAAGAAAATAAAAAAGAAAAGAATATAAAGAGAACATATCAGATAATGCTAAAGTAAATATATTCCTAATGCTAAGCAATGCATTCAGACACAATTAATTATGAGGCAGTCCTCAAAGAAATAAAAACCAAAATTACCCTGCCAAACTGGGAGGGAGCACAACCTGGACAGGTGACCCAAACCAGCCAAAGGACTATTCCACACCACAGAACACCAGGCCTAGTTATTTAAACTAGGGGAGCTACCCAGAAAGGCAGCTGATCTGGGTTTGGTAAGGGGGTTCTGGCACCAGTCAGCAAGTGATGAGCAATTGCACTGTGCAGCACTTAGGACTTTTGTTCTATGGTGAGGATGATGATGACACCATTGTCATTTTACTTTACTTTCAGTTACTAAACTGTTCTTTTCTCAAGTTTTACTTTGATTCTCCTCCCAGTTTCACCTGGGTGTGGGGGGAGGAGGGTAGGGGTTGAGCTTGCGTGGTGTTTAATCTCTGTCTGGGCTAAAAACCATGGTACATCTGTAGTAAAACAAACCTTAACAAACAAACAAACAAAAAGTCCCTATGGGTTTTTACGTGATTGATTTATTGAGAAAATTGGTGCACATTTACAGAGTTCAAACTTCATCAAGCACAGATCTTTCAACCAGAATTCCAGATGTTATTGCCTGACAGTGATAGATGAAATCTGATTTCTATTCTCTACCAGCTCTGCACTGTTACAGATCATATTTAAATGCATGGTTAGTAGTTCAGTTACTGCAATATTTTTTCTGTGGATTGTACTTTCAGGCTGGGAATGTTTGAAGATTCTTAATTGCAGGGGGGAATATAGGACTGGAAATACATTTGTACATCAATAAACTGAAACAAGCTCTGCTGAGAGGCTAAGAGTTCTGGGCTTGTTCCATAGAAAAGGGAAAACTTTGAGAGGAGTTTGTCACCAAGCTAGCAGGGTTAGGATTTTCCCAGAGCTGCCTGGAGGGAGGATGAGAATGAAAAGCCATAGATTGAAGCAAGACTGGCTCAGACTGGCAATAAAAATAATTTCGCTGAGAAAAAAATGAGAATGTTTTCTATTGTGTTTTGTACTGGGGGCTTGCAGCTCCCTGGCACTGCAGAGGCTCCCCAGGGGGGCATCAGGACATGGCTGCGCTGGCAGAGTTTTTCCCACTGCCCTGGCTGGAGAGCAGGGAGGGACTCAGGGCACCAGGGTGTCTCCTGTGCTGGGCACTGGGCACTGCCCTGGTGATGGTCCAAAGCTGGGCTGGGACATGGAGCCACGGGTGTGCCCAGCTGGGCAGGGCCCAGGGCGGGAGCAGGGGACTGTCACTGTGCCACTGAGGCAGGGACTCATGGCTCCCAGGGCGAGGAAAAGGAGTGAAGGGTCATGGCCAGGGACCCAGTGCCCCCCGAGGAGGCTGGATGGGAACAGTCAGGCCAGGTAGTGCCCTCAAGACCTTGGTCTATTGCACTGAAAATAAAGACATTAAGATAAGTAGAAAGAAAACCAACCAAGTGGGGTTTTTGTCTTTCTTTTTTCTTTACTAGGTATTACTAAATCACTATTTTATTCACCCATATACATGCCAAATTCATGTCTCCTTGTTAGAGGTAAATAATAGTTCATTTTTAAGAACATAAATTGGTAACAATATTGCTTTCAGTAGAATTTTCCAATTTTTGAGCCTTGAAATTCTATTTGTTCATTTCAACAAAGGATATAATACAGATCTTCATAAAGTGCAGAATAAAATCTTATTTCACTTTTTAAAATCTCTACAATAATCAGATGTCACTGGAAAAAACATTGGCTGGAAACATAACTGAGGGGAGTAATCTCATTTATTTGCTTACTACTACTTTATCTGTTTGAACTAGACAAAAAAAGTGTGATATTGGTGTCATCATTAGTTACTGGATGTAATTATTCACTATAATTAAACATACAAAGTTTTTAGAAATAAACTATAAACTTTTCATGTTCTTTAATCAGTTGCATATTTTTCTATAGCAGGACCTTAAGCAACACTGGCCCAATAGATATCAGATTTTTCTGAGGCAGAAAAAAATGAGAAAGGTAGAGGGTGTGAAATAATATATTCATTATATTTGACATTCCATGAGGTTGCAAATATCTTGGTTCACTAACTAATGCAACCACTGTAATTATTGGCATGAGCATTATCCTGACAACTTTCCAGCAAAAAATGTTTTCACATAATATGTGAAAATATTATCTCTCAGATAATCCCATGTGGGTTAACTTTCTATTTATAAGAATGTTCCTCACAGCACATCAATTTTATTAATAACTGATTTATATTGTTTCAAATATGGTTACTGTTAAGTTTTCAATTTTGTATTGAAGTAGTCATTAGCCAGATAACAGTAATCAACCATTTTAGATTTATGAAATCTCAAAATTCTTTATAAAATTTAAACTGTCACAATTACTAGAGTGCAAAAGACATTCAGAAAGAAGATTTAAAAAAAAACGCAAAAACCCTGTATTTGACATATTTCCAGTTGCAAGAACTGAAATTCCTTCAAAAAGTCTTCTGCATAATCAAACACAGAAAAAAATTGACAAAATTAACACAGGTCATATAATTGGAAGTAACTCACCTGAGGAAGTCCAGTGAAACTTATCAGGCCTTAGTTAGCACTTTCTGTGTCGCTCTGCTTGCTATGAGAGAAAATTCTTGTGCAAAAATTAAAAAGCCTCATTTTCCAAGACATCAGAACCATGACATACATTGTAGGTTTTTCATTCCATACAATTTCGAGGTTTAAGACAAGAACTGAGATTTCTTTACACAGTTGGTCAGGAAAAGTATTAGAAACTTCTGTATTAGCAAGAGAAACAAGTTCAATTTTTGTCAAAGAGAGTGTTAAAAATATTAGGAATAATTTACAGCTCAAAGTTACTATTGAGGCAATTAAAACCAAAAGTGTGAATTTACTAAGTATGCTCTTCCAGGAATGTATCAAGGAATAACACAGGGTTTGTGTTTTAATTAAAAGTGCTTTTGAGAATATGACAAAGACCTCAAATTATTTTTTGTTAGTTACTAATCAGAAATTATTGTTTTCACTTAGACTTACAGTTATACCAGTCTAGACTGAAATCAAGCCTGAGCTTCAAGGTCATCAGGAGAGCAGTCTTCACCACTATTGATTTATCTGAAAAATAAAGAAGAGGTTATAGGCAAGGAATATGTGGGAACATAATACAAACAATTTAGCAATCACATACAAATCATGTCAGTAGAAATTAGAGAAGAAAATAGTGGCAGAAATGTGGCTTTGAAATAGTTTAATATACTAAAATAGTATCCAAAGCTTAAAAACTATTTAAATTGTTTGAGATGCAGTTCATACAGAACTTTTATTATATCCATAATCTATGCACAATTAAGCAATTATATCTTCTGTCTTGCCTGTACAGAGATTGTAAATGCAGACTAGAGCTGTCTAATCCTTCACAACCACAGGTGTAAATTTTGCTTGACTTTTTGAAGGAGAAGGGAATGAGTCTTTATGTCAATACTAACAGCTTTAATAATGAATAGAGGCAGTAGAAAGGCATTGCTCTTTTTCATAAATAGTACATGATTTTATGATGCAGGAAGAGTCCCTTCAGCATCTGAGCGCACAAAAATCTCAAAAAACTAACAAAAAGCCAGAAACACATAAACTTGAATTTTTACTGGGGAAAGAGAGGGTTCATCAAAAGCAAACAAGAAGTAATAAATTTTTTCAGTGGGTTGGATGCTATCAAGACATATCTAATTTTCAGTCAGACTTTTTGTATAAATCTACATGCTACAGCCTTTTGCAGCAGAACTTCATGCTCAGTATGGCAAACTTAAGTCCTCATTACTTCACTTTTTAGAAAGCAACATTCATTGGGCTATTTAGGTTTACATTCTTAATGCTAGGAAAAGAAAGTGCTAAAATCATAAGAAAATACATGTTTTACTTTACAAATGTGGCATTATTTAATACATTTACTAAATATGCCAGAAGGAAATCTAAGTTTATCTGAATTTGGAAGCCTGTACATGGATAGGCATGAAAAATCTGATTGAGGTATTTGTAGCAAGGATTGGGTATATGTTTGGATTTTCAGTATGAAAAGAATAGAAAACTTTTTTACTGAAATTGCTGTTCCTTTTGTTACAAAAGTTGTTTCAGCATGGACCAAAAGTGTTTTTTTTTTGCTGTGTTACTGATGTTGGGTTATTGCACAGGGCTTTTTTATTGCTGTCACTGACTGTTTTTCAAATTAACTTCTAACACAGCAGAGAACAATGTCAATTAAATGTAGAATGCTCTATAATCTTAGCAATAGAAAGTATAAGAAAATTACATTCTGGATCTGTATAGAAGCTAAATATTTAATTTTTCTGTCTGTTAGCATAGTCATGACAATGGAATGAATTAAGTGTGTGCATATGAATGCTTTGAAAATTTTCCTTCATGATCACAGTGGAAATAAAGTTTTTCCCAGTGCTTTCCTTTGGAATTGTATTTTGTGTCTATTACCTCCTAACTTGGAAAAATGTATCCCCTGAAGATACATTATTAAAATAGTCTGAATGGAATTATTTGAAAAAAAAACTTTAAGAAAATAATTATTTCTTAAATTTATTAGTTAATTACAACTCTTTGAATGGACAAGTTATTGGAATCCAACACGATTCTGTACTTAGCCCTATTTCTCAGGATTTTCCCTTCATTGAAACTACAGGATTTAGCTGTCTATGATTCTAAGATAGAGAAAAAGCTTAAAATAACTTACGTGTAGTACTTATTACATGAAGCAGTTTTTGTTTTTCACTAGCTTATGAACTGTATTCTTATTGTAGCTATCACAACATTACGAAAAAAAACCAATGGTTTATCAGAATTTTGTAGTATTGTATGCCTTTACACCAATAACTGACAGAAAAGGAGGTTTCTTACCATATTCTTTGTCTTATCAAACAGAAGAGAACAAGGAAAAAGAAACCCAAACAAACAAACCTACTAGCCCAAACCAGAAGGCTCTTGTCCTTTTCAAGTAATTTTTATATTTATTCAACATTTGTAGCTATGGTAAAATTTCTTCTTCAAGTTTTCAATACAAGAATATGTACAACATTATCACAAGCAAAGTTTCTGAGAGGAAAAAACCCAAAAAAAATTAAATACAGAACATCTCATTACACTAAGGCTAATAGTAAAATTCTGTATTTTAATTCATCTCACATAGCACTATATGCTTCTGTCAGTGACTCCTAACTCAGAGCTTGTCCTCTGAAGTTAATGGAGGGGGAAAGAAACTTTAGTTTAAGTGTCTTCATGCATAAGTCTATTTTTTCCACTGACTGTGAATGTATTTCAACTCAGAAAACATATTTGCATTTGCTTAGATTAGTCTCAGCAAGAACTTCAGTGCAGCCAAGATTTATTACCCAAGGTAATAAACACATCACTCTAGTACTCCTAAATTGTAACTCTTTCTTTCTGTGTAAACAACTTTAGTGAATGGTAGACATGGAATTATTGCAAAGCAATGATTGTGTATGTTTAGTAATTTCAATTTTGAAAAAAAAAAAAAAAAAGAAAATCTTAATTATGTGGAAATCAGGTCATCATATTGGTTTTAGCAGTGGTATAAAAATACTACAAAAAGTGTAATTCTACTTCCTTAAATCTCACTTTTAAATTATCTTCTTGCTTGTCTATTTGTTAATTGTGCTTATATCCCCTTTTTTCTCTTTGGCTAAAAATTATTAGATCAAGCAGAGATCATTGTAAGGCAATGGTCCATAACTGACGTGCAAGGGAAGCTGTTAGAGATGAGCTTAATGCTTCACCTTCAATAAAAATAGCCCTGACAGATGAACTTAGATTTCCTTCTGGTCATATTTAGTAAATATTAAATAATGCCACATTTGTAAAGTAAAACATAATAAAATAATCCATAATATTTCATATTTCATCTTATTTTCATAATATAATACCACTTTCTTTTCCTAGTATTAAGAATGAAATGCCTAAACAGCCCAATGAATGTTGCTTTCTAAAAAGTGAAGTAATGAGGACTTAAGTTTGCCATACTGAGCATGAAGCTCCGCTGCTAAATGCTGTAGCATGTAGATTTATACAAAAGTTATATAATTTTTCTGAACAAAAATTAGATACGCCTTGATAGCATCCAGCCCACTGAAAAATTTTATTTCTTCCTGTTTGCTTCTGATGAACCCTCTCTTTCCCCAGTAAAGCTACAAGACAGACTATGACCAGAAAGAATATATATCCTGTTTGCTAGAGTGGCATTTATCTTTGTTAAGGCAACTTCCCTGTCTGACCACCCAGGAGGCATTCAGAGAGTCACACTTGCACCACCTGAGCTGGGACCAAAGCCCCTTTGGAGCTGTACACATCCAACTCACACAGACCAAGATTCCTCACTGGCTCGACCCAAGTTTTCCCATAGCAGACTCAGACGTCGCAATCCTAAAAATAATTTAATCTTGGTGCAAAAATTAAACAACAACAGAACAGCTCAAGCTGTGTGCCTCTAAGGAGGGAACATGAACAAAGGAAACCCTGGGCTTTTTACCCTCACAGTCCACGTGCACAATAACGTCAGGGTCATTGGCTCCTGCCGCATCTCTGTGCCTGGTCACCAGGCAGGGCCCCAGGTCCCCATGCCCTTTGGTCACAGCAGCTCAAGGCCTCTTCCCTCGCAGTCCAGCCCCCCAGAGCTCCATGTGCTGCTCCCCCTGCAGCTGCACACCGAGCTATTGGCACTGAATGTATCTTAATGTGTGCTGTCTGGTTGCAAAAAGAGTTTCCTATAAAATTTCCTTGCTCTAACAACGGGTGTATTACTAAATTTTAGGAAATGTTTTTGAATTTTTGAGTTCTAAGATAAGGCCAAACCACAGGATGACAACAACAGAACAACTGCTGTCTTCTATTAAAAAGTTCAAGCTTTCAAAAATGCAGTTTTTAGTCCTGTTCTACCTGTTACATAAAGCACATATTTCACTCAGGAAGGACCAAAGGCCAGGAGATTTTTATAATCTATTATTTCAGCCATCTCAAAATGATTTTGAGAGGTCATATGGGCCATCATCCCCCACTGAAATATCAACAATTTCAGATGTCAATTTCTTCCATTTTTCTGCAAAACCCCATATTGTATTCAAAGTGGCTGCCATTAACTGGCCAATTAATTAGAAATACAAATTAATTTTCACTGTGATTATTCTCAATTGGAATGCATGGAAGTAGAATAGAAAATATGAGACTATATGACCTGGGTGCCTACTCATTAATGCAAAATTAAATTTAAATTACAAAAACATAAAATTAAATTGTTACATTATATTTTTCTTAATTTCTAACAGGTGATGGAAATTATTTGAATTCTGCTTAGGTTTTACAAGATTTATTCCAATTTTATTCAGAGAAAATAATAAAACTATAGAATCATTTGAGTTGAAATGGACCCTGAAGGTCATCAGTTCAAAGCTCCCTTCAGGGAGTAGGGACAAGTTCCACTAAATGAAAAATCAGGTTGCTCAAAACCACATCCAACATATTTGAGGGATCTTGAGAGCTGCTGGACAAAAGCTGCTGGACAAAAGCCTACCTGTTTTGCAGATAGCAGGTAGGGACTCCTCCCTTATCCTACATACATATGACAGAAAGAACCAGTGTCTCTATCTGCAATACAGGTGTCAAAACTTACCATTAACATGAAGCTAGTGGATAGTAGCATAAAAATATCAGAACAAAACTATTAGAACTTAGTGGCTTTAAGAGAACATTTTAGAGACAATAAGAGAATGCAAAAATCAAAACCAAACAATCTGAGTAGAGGTCAGTGAAGGCTATGCAAGCTTTGCATAGAGTTATGAGGGAAAATTTATCATACCATATCATACCAATAAAAAAGAAGTACACTTTTCTATCTTTTTAAATTTATGTTCACCTTTAAGAACTTTCAATGGATTAGCTCTGGCTAACAATCAAACTCTCACCAAACTACTTGCTCTCTCTTCCCTTAGCAGAATGAATGAGGAAATAAGTACAGGAATAAGAAAGTTTGTGGGCCAAGATGAGGACAGGGAAATTACTTATCATTACATTAGCTTGTGGAAGGTTACCTGAATATATTGAAAGTCAGTGTCAGTTACAGTAAATGTAGTTACTAATTCAGGTAGTGGAAAACAAAAGGAAAAACATTAATAGAACACCTTTCTTCCTCTCCTTTTCCAGGCTCAACTTGCCTCCTACACTCCTCTGTCTTCCCTAAGTAGTCCAGAGGAGTTGGGGCACAGGGCAGGGGCAGTCAGTACCTTGTGGTCTCTTTCTGCCACTCCTTCCTCTCATGCTTTTCCCTGATCCAGTGGAGAAGGCTCACAGGTTGCAGGGGAAAATCCAGTCTTCAGTGGGTCTCCATCTCTTTTACTTCTCAACCTTTTTGATGCCTCCTCTCTTTTCAGCTCTTTCTTAAGTGCACTTTCACAGAAGTGCCACATTCATAGCAAACAGGCTGAACTGTGTCGTGCAGTAGGTCCTTTAGAGCCTGCTGGAACCAACTGGAAGTGGCTGGCACCTGCAAATTACTTCCTCCAGGGACCATACCCAGTGCAGAATTTAACAGAGTTCACAAACATAAGTGAAATTGTAAATACCAGTGTTGAAATTCTGTCATAGAACCATGAATGGTTTGGTTTACAAGGGATCTTAAAGATCATCCAGTTTCAACCCCCCTTCCATGGACAGGAGCACCTTCCACTAGACCAGGTCATGCCATGATAAAAATGAAAAAATTGCTCTGAAAGAGTGAAATAGAATCCCAAAGGCTGAATTCTACTTACATTTTAGGGATTAATTATTGAGTTGTCTTATTAGATGTTAGTTATCTATGTGGATGTTAGAGGTTCTCTGTTTTGGCATGGTTTGTAGCCATTGCAAGAGCTCTCAGAAGGCATTTACAATATAAGTTCTTCTTTAGTGAAGGTAGGTTAAATGGGAACATTGTCAAAGGCTGTCAGCTCTTTTTAGCTCTGCTTCCGTTGTTGAGCAGAATTGATTGTAACATTAAAAAAAAAATTATGTGGAGCCTACAAGTTGATCTGTAGTAGTAATGGATTAAATACAGCTGATATTCAGAAATGCTTGATAAAAGGATTTTAGAAAGAAATGGTTTTCAGCATATATCAAAAAAGTCTATAAATGTTCTGTGCATTCTGGTTTTCAAGTGGTTTATAATGGTAACTAAAAGAGTATTTGCTGGAAGTTTTAAAATAATGGTAACTACTTTGGCAGGTTTGTGGAAGTGTGATACAGCCAATCAGTCAGGTCTCCCCATATATGTATTTCAGCCACCATCCTCCATAGCAAAAAGGTGGTCTGTATTTTTCAATTGAAGTATACTGGCCTCAGGTCCTCTGTATCCCTGACTCCAGAGGTCATGGGGTTGACCTTGAGTCTCCCGTGGTGCTTTTTGTCAGAGCCTCCAGGAAAGGTCGTTCTCTCCAACTGCACTGTAGAGCATGTTTTAACCTTTTGCTCTGTCCAGGCTGGCCCAAGGGCTACTGCATGAACTATGTCATGCTGATTTGTTTAATGGCTTGTCATTGCTCTGGGCCTCGCTTGAAATAATTTTTCTTCCTAATCACCTGACAGAGAGAGCTGACAATCAGACTATAATTTGAAATATGCATTTTAAAAAAAACCACAACATCCAAGAATGGTTGTGTTTCCTTTTTGTTAGCCGGTGGAGACATTGCCTTTATTTTATTGATCACATCCACTGGGATCTGATGATATACACCTTGCACTTTTATTCCTAAAGACTGGATGTTCTGTATAGGTCCCAAGAGCTTACTTTGCTTAATGGCAAAACTGCCTTCAGAAGGCTTTGAACTACTGTTTTTTTCTTTTTTTTTAGAAAATACTGCCCCACACAATGACATCATCAGTGTATTACAGGTGTTCCAGAGACTCTCCCTGTTCCAGTGCAGTGTGAAATATATATATTAAATATATCTTTTACATTAACTTATTTTTGTTATACTATTCACAAAGTCTTTGCTTCTTTATTTTTATTGTGAAACCTAAAGTGAAAATTGATTGTGTCCTTATTTTAGATGTACATTACATAGCTAGCTGAGACACAACTACTTTTAAAAATTATATGATAGAATATTCTGAGTAGAACAAATAAATTTTCACATTATATAATCCTCACATAGGTTTCTATAATTTCCAAACTGGAATTAGAATGAAAATTCTTCAAGAATATATATGGTAAATTTATATGGTATTGTAGTTATTGACTCAGGGACCGAGTAGGAAGTTGAGAGAACCTGTAAATAATGTGCTATTATCCCTTAAAATTTTGACTTTTCACAAAAAATCAGTGAATAACTTTAAGAATCCACTTCATATAGACACACTATATACCATCTCACAATATTTGCAATCCATGTGATGGCTTTTGTAATATAAAACACATTGCATCACATTCTTTTTCAAAGTAAAAATGTATTGTTTATGAACTACTTATGAGGTTTATATTAAAAAATATTCCTCAAATATGATACACAATCACTGCAGTTACTCTGGTGGCCTGAGGTTTGTTTCTACTTTAAAATGAATCTGCAGCAGATCATGATCTACAACACAATTAAAATCATTGAGTTGGAGCATGTTTAATTGACACTAATGGTGAATTTTTGGGCTCTGTTCTGTATGTTGATTTTAAGCAACAACAGAAATAGATTTAATAGAAGATGCTTGGGGACCCTACAGGAGCCTCTGAAGGGTTATTTATTTTGCTTGACAAATAAATAGCCGAGATAGGGAGGTATACTTTTAGATATGCCTGTCTTTCACCAGTAATGATGAAGGCAGCTTACATTTTGCTGTACTTTTGACATTAGGAAGACTGAGGCAGACAGCAAGAATTCTTGAGCTTGCTCTGCCATCTCTTGAATTCATATTACAAATGTTAATTTAATTATTGTAACACTTACTAATATCCAATTAAAAAATCACAGTGTCACATAAAATATTATGTCTATTAAGCTTTTTCCCAATTATTTATCCACTATTCTAGGAAATATTACCCTTTTCCAAGAAGATAGCATAGGGAACCTGTGTTGATGCTGTATGATATTTTATTTATTAGAAAATTTAGCACACTTTGCTGGGAGTATTTACTCTGTATTAATTTTTGCTGCCTCTGAAAAGATGGGTTTTCTTTTGTGTTTCCTAATAGCAGCTCACTGCTTCAGTATTATCAAATACTGAAGACTTGTCTAAATTTTGACACACTACAATCTTAGGAAACCATATACTACCATAAATTAAGCAAATGAAAATACCACTGTTAATGGTCTGTCACACCTATAAAACTCGAGCACTTCATATCACTTTCAAATATTTTATTGTAGATCACAATTCACAAAAGTCTGGCTTGACAGACAATGCAAGGCACTGGCTGACAGACAGGGAAAATAAATCCCTATTATACAGATATAGAGCTCTAATGAGATACATAGTCTGCCTGCTTACTTCCCAACCATCAAAAGTTGTGAGCTAGACACCAGCAGGCTTTGTGCAGATAGATAGGCTTTACATGGGCTGAAACAAAATATGGTTCAAAATGTTTAACTTCCAAAACCGTTCTGTAAGACTACTTTTATCAACTAAGTGTGATTAATTTAGACAAAAACAAGATGTGTCACCTCTCTGAAGTATACATTCAATTAAAAATTTACTTTATATTTCCAATGTTATCTTTCTTACAGGCTATTTTTGGCTAGTTCACTTCATTGTTTATTTATTTACTACTTGGAATCCCACCAAATTTACAAAAGTAAAAACTTAAATACAGATCAGTGGTTCACTTTAGAAGACTTTTCATACAGAAAATAATTAGATATGTCTCTTTCTATAGAGATAACAATGTGATCTGTTAGTGTCATTGGCAATCTACATTTTAGTATACATCTGTAGAATATCAAGATATGGCAGATGAAAAAAACACATGAAAAATTGATTACATCTGCCACAGAATCACAGACTGGTTGAAGTTGGAAGGCAGTCCTCAGAATCATCTGGTCCACCTTACCAAGTCCAGAGCAAGTTGCTCAGGACCATATCGAATACAGACTTTGAATGTCTCTGGGGATGGAGACTCCTTAGCCTCCCTGGGCAAGCTGTGACAGTGCTCAGTCACATATTAAAGTGACTCGTTATGTTCAGACAGAGCCTCCGGTGATTCACTTTTTCTTTATTGCCTCTTGGTCAGTGGACAGGACCTATCTTCCTTACACCTTCTCCTTCAAACTTTTATGCACATTGGGCCCCTCTGCCTTCTCTTCTGCAGGATAAACACACACAAGTTTCTCAGCATCTCACCATATGAAAAGTGTCCCTTAATCATGCTAATGGCCCTTTTTTGGGTTCTCCAGTAGCTCTCTATCTCTGCTGTTCAATAGGTCTGTGTGTTGCTTTTAGTGGGGCGCATGAAACTGAACTCCCCTTGTTAGTAGTAGTCAACATTCAACGTTCCACTTCACCAAGGGAAAGTCATCCTTGACCAACTTGTTAAACTTGTGCAATAAAGTGACTGGCCTGGCAGACTGGGAGGGAGGAGTGGATGCTGTCTACCTGGACCTGGAGAACATCTTTGACATCTCCCATTACAACCTCATAGACAGGCTGTTGATGTAAGGGTTGGATGACCAGACAGTGAGGTGGATTCAAAATTGCCTGAAGGATCCAGCCCAGCGTTTGGTGATCAGTTGTCACCAACTCTAACTGGAGGAAAGTGACAAGTGATCTACCCTAGGAGTCAATACCAGGTCCAATATTCTTCAATATCTTCATCAATAATCTGGATGATGTAGCAAACTGTGCTTTCAGCAAGACTGTAGGCAGTACTGAACTCAGAGGAGTGGCTGGCATGCCAGAGGGTTTCACTGTCATCCAGATGGACCCCAAAAGGCTCCTCAGTGGGAGCCTCATGAAGTTCAACAAGGGGAAAAGCTAATTTCTGCACCTGAGGAAGAACAACGCCATGCACTGGTGTATGCTAGGGTACAACCAGCTGGAAAGCAGCTTTGCAGAAAAGGACTGGGGGTCCTGGTGAAAACCAGGTTTAACAGGAGGCAGAATGTTCCCTTGCTGCAAAGAAGGCAAATGGTATCCCATGCTGCTTCAGGCAGTGTGTTGCAGCAGGTCAGGGAAGGTGACCCTCCCTTTTTATTCAGTGCTGCTGAACCCGCACCTGGAGTATTGTGTTCAGTTCTGATTTTCCCAGTACGAGAGGGACATGGACATACTGAAGGGGCCACAAAGGTGAATGAAGAATTGGAGCATCTTTTGCATGAAAGACAAAGACGGGATTGTTTATCCTGCAGAAGACTCAGAATATATTTCATCAATGTATATAAATACCCCAAGGGACAGCGCAAAAAGGATGGAGACACAGTCTTTTCAGTGGTGCTCCAGGGACAGGACCAGAGGCAATAGACCTAAACTAAAAACCAGCAGGTTTAGTACAGACATAACAAAACACTTTTTACTCTGAGGATGACAGCACTGCTACATGTTGTTCAGAAAGACTGGGCAACCTCCCCTCCTAGGAGATAATATATAGATGTGGTCTCGGGCAATCTGCTCTAGGTAGCTCTGCTTGAGTAGGGGAAGTTGGTCAGGATGGTGAACAGAGGTTTTCCAATCTCAGGGATGTGCTTCTAAGACTCTGTGACACAGTGCTCCAAATGAAGCCTTAGCAGTGCTGTGCAAAGGGCAATGAACACTTCTGTTGTCTAATGAAGATCAGGATGCCATCAGGCTTCTTTTCTGCAAGGACATACCCAGTTCCTTTTCTGAAAATTTGTGGTCTGGCCAGCCCTCAGCATTCCAGTGATGCATGAGATTATTCCTCCTTCAGTGCAGAATCTTGCGCTTCGTTTTGTTAACTTTTCGTGAGGTGATTTTATGAATTCATGCTGACTACTTACAAATACCTTCTTGTCCGTAATGTATCTGGAAATGGTTTCCAGGATTAGTGGATTCATCACTTTTTCGAATATCAAGATGAGGCTGACCAGCTTGCGTTACTCTTTCCCTTTTTGAAGATACTTACCAGTATTGACTCAGAGACACTCTGCTCTGGTGCTTTAGAAAGAAAAAAAAATTGTTTTCTTGGGAACACAAGGAGTTAATAGTTCTAGATGAGATACCACATGCAGTAAAAGCTAAATGGGGTTTATTTGTTGTCTGAAAGTGCTATTGATTTTTTTGGCTGACACAATCTCCTGTAGAAGACGGAAATATCTTCATTGCAACTATTGTCACCATGTTAAAGTATGTCTTCTTGAACTAATTTCCAAATTGTTATTTTTGTTTCAGTACTTCTAATTATTTTTCCAATTTGAATTACTGCTGAGACAAATGTTCTGTTAGGAGAATTCTAGAAGAATGTTAGAGTAACAGAGCCTAACTTTAATGAGTTCCAAAGGTTCTTACAGAGTTTAATGTTATCACAAAGTTCAAGTGCTGCCCTTTCTTCTGGCATTAGTTTTCTGATGATGTACCCCCATTACATCTGTTCTGAGCATTATGAGATGTACAAGCCCTGTCATT
Organism: Onychostruthus taczanowskii; assembly: GCF_017590055.1. Lineage (NCBI taxonomy): Eukaryota > Metazoa > Chordata > Aves > Passeriformes > Passeridae > Onychostruthus > Onychostruthus taczanowskii. The sequence continues at coordinate 10,748,162 of NW_024499239.1, read as the reverse complement.
GACTTCCCAGCAGGCAAAAAAAAAAATTAAAAAAAAAAAATCAATTAAACAGGTACATACTCTTAGAGTTATTTCCTTTATAGATAACAATTAGAAGACTTTCACAAACAGAAACAGCTGAGAACTTTATCCTATCTGCAGAAGATTGAGATACAATCAAGCAAAGTAAATATTCTGGACATGATTATTCCTTGTTATGAGTATTTGTAAGAAAATTAAACGGTAGAGATATGACAAGTGTAAAAATATATAAGGATGTGGCTGATTTTGAATGCAAAATGAAAAAAATTATCTGGATTGTAATTAAAGTTGTAATATATTTCAGGCTGGATAATGTATCGATTAACCCAGAATCTGTTTTCTTAATATTCTGTTTTAACAGTGTCGAGTCCTTCCTGTAGAGAAAATCTTGCTAAATGAAACTATAGATTTCAGCAAGTGGTTTTGTTTAGAGGCAGCAGGGAACCCCAGTTAAAATACCTCTTTCAGTAAATATTACCTTGTTTATTTCTATAACACCACAGTCAAATTTTGCCTTTAAATTTTGCCTCAGAGAAGAAAGTGGAGTCTCTGTTATCTACCAAGTTCACAATATTGGAAATCTATGTATATTTCATCTTAAAATAAGCACGCTCTAGAGCTCAGCATTTATAACATAATGTGAAAAACAATTAGGTTGTGCAGCTCTGTCACAGCACAACTGGATGTCTCCTACTCTAAAAGAAACCCATTGCACCTCAGAAACCAGCTGAGCTTCCATTGTTTCCTTCTGGGTTTTATTAATCCATAGGCCCCTATTTTGACTAGTATATGAATGTGTATATGTAAGCTTCCATATGTTGGTTTTAATATATGAATACACAATTTTTAAATAGGCATGGTAGTTATCTTCCCTTTTCCCCTTACACCTAAATTTCTTCTTTTTATGCCTCTTCTCTAATTCCTCTTTCTTGCTGTAGCTGAAACTCCAGACTAGTTGAAATCAATTGGATTTTTACCATTGATTTGAAATGAGTCAAGATGTCACTCATGAAGTTCATACACTGCAAATAGCTTCAGAAAGCAAGCATTCACTCTTCTCACTGTCCTAAAACTTCTGAAATAAAAGGCCTCAGATTAAAATAATGCATTTGTAATAAGTGGCAAACAGCTCATATATTTTTTAAATTAAATTTGAATTTCCAGTTGTGTTTTTTTTTCATTTATTCCTAATTTGTTACAAATCCTACATTAAGGAATTTCATTATTTTTTTTTCTTTATTGTTTAACCACAAAAGTGTGCTCTTTAGCATATTTCATAAGAATTAAACTTATTTCCTTTTATACAATGTGTTAACCTAATGAACAAGACAATGCATGGAAGCTGTGCAGATTATGTATTTAACCTCTTATTATGTTGCTCATCTCTCTTCCTGTTGTTCACTGTATGATCATTTTTTTTAAATAGAAATATATGTTTATTGTAGATATTTTATCTGATTTTTGGTTTTTTGCTAAAATGCTCTCATGTTGTATGGTAGCTTACATTCCACAGAAAATCTTAATTGCTGAAATACACTCTTCTATCATTATTTCAATATTTTAAATTTGGAATCTGATATTAGTTGTTTCCCTGGTGAGCTGGTTTCAGCTGGGATGTAATTAATTTTCTTTACAGTAGCTCGTAAGGGCTATGCTTTGTATTTGTGTTGAAGACAGCATTGATAACGTTGAGATATTTTAGTTATTCCTGAGTAGCTCTTACAGATTCAAGGCCTTTTCTGCTTTTTGTACCATCCTGTCAGCTGTGGAGGAGGCTGTAGGGACACAAGAATTTGGGAGGGAACACAGCCAGGACAGCTGACCCCAAATGCCCTAAAGGATTTCCCATACCATGTGGCATCATGCTCAATATATAAAGCAGGGAGGAGAAGAAGGAAGGGGGGAAAGGCTGGAGTGATGGGGTAGATCTTTTCAAGTCCCTGTTATGTATGATGGATCCCAGCTTTCCCAGAAATGGCTGAACACCTGCCTACCCCTGGGAAGTGGTGAATGAATTCCTTGTTTTGCTTTGCTTACATCTGTGGCTTTTGCTTTATCTATTAAACTGTCTTTATCTCAATCCATTAATTTTCTACATTTACCCTTTATGTTCTCTGCCCCATCCCACTGGTGGGAGGGGCTGTGTGATATTTAGTTCAGGCTGGGCTTAAACCACTGACACCAGGCCTAACCAAACTACACCTTACCCCAGAAAATGTAATTTGTAAAGGCTCCAATTGTTGCTGACATGTTTATACTGAGGAAGATTCAAATAGATTCTAAGATGACCATGGCTTAATTTTTCCTTTAATTTTCTTAAAAATTAAATTTTAATATATTTCATTGTCATTAAAGATGGATTAATTTAGAACTCTTATGACCCCGAAGTAGTGGTAAGTAAATTGTTATTCTAATCAGCCAGTAGAAGTATTTACTGTTAGCCACTGTAATCAAGAACATGGCAATGATGAGGGAAACCATATGTAACACTCTAAATCAAAAGAATAATACCCTTCAATTAACGAAATTGGAAGCACAGTTTATGGTAAATGAATACAAATCTGAAAAACAGAATACGTTAGTGATTTTAACAGGTTACAATAACACCAGTCTATGAAATTTGTGAATGTTTCCTTAATTTTCACTTTTTCCCACAACAGTAATTAAGTTAAAATCCCAGACCTTTTATTTTCAAATTTATATGTATAAGTAACTTCCTATGTGGGTGAGAAATATAAGTGCTGCATATGTTTAAAGAGATTAAAATCAAACATCTGAACTGAGGTAGAGTTGAAAACAATTTTTTTTCTCCCCACGCCACCGACATAGCTATTGGTCAATTTATAGCTCTTTTCCTCCTCTAAAATAATTTTCGCCTCTGCAAATAAACTTTTAACACTGGGAAAAAATCTAATATGTTCCCCTGCTAAGGTATTCCACAACATTTTTCGCTACTATTCTTTAGTTGTTTTGGTATGTCAATCCATTTCATTATACCAGGTACAAAACCAAACAAGGACAATTAAGAGATATCCACTGCTTTCAAGATATTATTTTAGTAACATTAATGACTTTTTAGTCATTAACATTGACTTTTATTACAGTATGGTAACCTTGGAACAAAAGACTGCAAGATTGCCTTAAAACAATGGATAGGATCATTCTCTTCTGGTGTTTCTTCTTTCCATATAGACCACAGTTATATTAGACTTTGTGCTTATGAAGGATGTTAAATCTACGTAAATAGAGTAAGATTGTAAATATTTTCTGAGTGGCTCCACTGGTCTGGGATCCAACGTCATTTTCTCATACAATGCAACTGTGTGTACGCTTGGATCAAACTTCTGAGAAAAGGGGTAAATTGTGAAAAGAAGTTGTGAGAAAGTGCATAGGAAAAGCCATAAATGATCACAAGGCTAAAAATGCAGGAAGTAGAATAATTGACATAGGACAGCCAACAGCTAAGGGATTATAGATGGAAAATACTGATGTAAAATGTAAAAAATCCCAAATACATGTAAAGATTATGATTTAACATCAATGATCATACCATCCTGAGAAGCAAGAGGGACCACCATTCTTCATCTGATAAATGACTGTCTGAATCAGCACAGATTCATGACATGTCTCATCTTAAATAGAAAGCATGTTAATTGTTAATCTGTAATAAATTAGTTTTGGTCATTTATTTAATATATTTACAGAAAAAAATAATTACAACGTAATCTTCAATTATGTGAAAACTTCCTGATCTGTTTGCAACTTGGAAAAGTTACCTGTACTGTGCCTGAGAAACAAATTGTTATAAGATTGTCTGAGTTGATATCCTAAATATTCAAAATACAAAGCAATGTATGCAATTTTATATCTGTAAAAACTGAAAGATTACATTTATGTTGAAAGCTATAATCCATTAAACAATCCAGAGTTCTTCAATGACAGATCAAACAATTTAGTGTGATTTATTGACGGACTCCATCAATTTGACAGAGTCTGTCTTAAATTTTTCTATGTATAGTAATTTTTTTTTTCATCCAAGGTTATACAGTAAATGCATTTATGGCAAATGAATTGTCTGCCTTTTTTTTTTTAATATATAGATTAAAATGCAGTCATTTTTAATGATGGACTTACCTTTGGTAACTTATTCCAAATAAAATTAATCTTTGATGGTAGTATTTTTCACATGCTGCATCACGTCAAAGAATATAAATGTTCCATCACTATTTTTATGTTACTTTATAGCTGTGGAAGGACTAACAATTTATTAGCCCTTTTACACTGCCATGATTATCATGTATTTCATATACTGAATAAATGATGAACTGTGATCACAGAAAGTATTTTATTATTGAAAAAACCCACTATCCTGTCAGAAAGCATGAAAAGCAATAGCTCTGCTTTTACCAAATCCTAGAACGAGAAAAATTATCTCCATTGTGCTTTCAGCACCATTCAGAGAATGCTGCCACTGTGAACTACAGTTCAGCTTGCTCTGTAAAACCAAATGTAAGAGGCTATGTATTTGAGGTTCTGTAGTTTCTTATTTTCCTGAATCACATGCAGTGCTTGAAGAGCAAGAGTATAATTTTTAAATAAAATTTTTTAAATGGTAAAAAAATGAAATAAAGAAAACTTAAGAATCACAACTGTCACTGATCTTGATATTAAACAGGAATGATGATAAAATTTGCTAGCAGAAATATTTACAGGCTTTCCCTATTTCACAAATTGAGAAGTATATTTCGTGTCCTACAAATGTGAATATTAAATAAGGTACTGGAATTAGTGATCATGTTAAATTAATTTTCCTATCTGAAAACAGGTGTAGTAACAAGTCAGAACAGCTTACAAGTTTAGGCGGAAGGAAGGAAGGAAGGAAGGAAGGAAGGAAGGGAGGAGCAGACAGGCAAAAGTTTGATACACACAACTTCATATTGGCAGGCGCTTATATTACACTAGGACACTATTTGTAGGATACATGGAAGAATGAATATTCTCCTGAGAAGCATGTGAAAGGAAAATGTGTGCCAGGAGCATAGTACTCATCTTCTTAGAAAACAACATAAATACAAATGGTCAGTGATTACCCTGTTATTAATATGCACACCACAGCAGCAAGTCAAGAAGATGAAGATAATTTCCAATTCCTTCATCAGGATTAGATTATTAATACACAAAATGTAAGGCATAAATCTACAAGAATCAGCTCAGCCAATCAGTGGCCAAGTATCCAAGTTATAGCAAGAGTTTATGTGTCAATCAACAAATATTCACAATTATAGCTGATATGTTCACAGAGAAAATTTTCAATTGTGTCTTCTATACAGCCCACTACATATATATTTCACGTGTGAAATATATAGCTAGTAATGTTGATTGGTAAAAAAATACATATTCTGAATCTGCAGGTAGAAATAACATAATTAAGGAGTGGGTTGTATCAGCTGCTCAGAAACACTAGGGAGAGATCAGAATTGTTTGATTATTATAGTAATTATTTAAAAACTGACTAGATAAGATGCCATCATAACACTGATTGATATATGGCAGTTATGTTGAAAAGGCACCGGCTTCATAAATAGTCATGAAGGCCACTGACAAGGCTTATGATCAGACATACTTTTTGTCTCTCTATTAGCTCTATCTTATCAAATAATATCAATTGCTAAGAGTTGTTCTTGATGCATAGCTTAAGGGAGGATTACAAGAAGAAGTTAAAGATCATGATTTTTAAAAATATGAACTTTGCAATAGATCTGCAATCAGTTCATTGTATATAGATCTTCTAAAACTTACGATTAAGGATACACTCTTCTAGACCTTCTGACAAATAATCAAAAAAACCCAAATATTTTTGTCAGAGGAAATGCAATGTATCAGCATTTCATATTAATTACCTATTATTTATCATTCTGTAGTACAGGAGAAGGTCAATTCTAATACCATAATTCTGCAGATATTATCATTTATTGGTTTATATTCAAATAGCATATATATATACTTAGCAATTTAATCATCTCCTTGCTTTAATTATCTTTAAAGTGTAATATGAAAATGCAATTCTAGTATGTAAAACTCTAGGATATGGTCAAATATTTTATTAGATCTGTGTGAATTCCCACTACATTTTTGTAATTTCTAACTGATGTACACTTACCAGTGATCTATTCCAGATACAGAAGGAAAGGTTGCTATTAGGGTAATCCTGAATATGCTAGCAATTTTTTTATTTACAAAATGTTAATTCATCAAAACATTTTTGGTTTTAGTAGAGGCATACAGATTTTGAATGTTGCTTTGATTATAAGAGATTTCCTAATTCTTTACCCCTGCACAGCCACACCGAAATCACCAAATCACATATCCAAGTCATGGATCATAATAACTTCTTAGAAAATCAGTCTTTCACTGTTTGAAAATATTTTCTGTAATTTTTCTGTTCAGCTTAAGTTCCTCCTATCCTTGACTTTCACTTAAAGCTGCATGCTTTTTTTTTGCATATATATTACTGGATTTAACAAGAGGGAGATGACAGCAAGGAGGTATATTGAGGAGCACCAAAAGGCAAAAAATGCCTTTGAACAACTATTTGCAAGCAGAGACAGTGAGTTTTCTATTACAAGGGCTTTGAAGCAGAATGAGTGGCTCCTAGAATGAAAGTTCAGCTGTGGGTACCCTCTGAGCCAGGAGCACCACCCTTTGGCATATTAATGGTTCATGGTTATTCTCTGAATAGAGTGCTAAAAGCAAAAGCCAAGGAGCAGCCAAAGTCTAGAAACAGGAGTGATGGGTTATGCCTCCAAAGAGCGGAAAAACAGAATGGATGAAGAGCACAAATAATAAATAATTCCATAGAACTAAAAGGAATAAAATCTATTGTCTTAGTTATGGTGGGAGGAGGAGAGAACACCCTTCTTGGATTGTGTTCTAGACACTACACTTACATCCCTAGCTCCTTTGAAGTTTTTCATCTGTGGAACTTCAAGGCGATCAATGCTTTTACCAGGCTCTTCCTGTAGCTGTAACAAGTCAATGACTGTGACATTGTGCTAGCCAAACTCTCTGTAATCAAGGTCTGTCCAGTGAGCAGCCATAACCCCAGGGTTGAGAAGAGTTTTTCTTAAGAAATGAAGAAATACTAGACAAAGCTTCTTGTCAATTCATAGGAAAGGGCACAAAATATATGGGGAGAACAGTCTCAAGTATCCATGCTTGTCCAAAATGGACGCCTGATTTTAAGTGAACTGATTTGGAAGAGGGTATGAAGATATTTCCTACTCTCTCTTAAACCAAATGTAAAACAATAGCAAATGACTTAGATTTGTTCAAATACCTGTTCCTTAAGGGAAAGGACTAGAAAGGGGACTGTAACAAATTAATTTAAAATATCCTCCCAGCATTGCTGATGCAGCTGCTCAGCTGACTTCAACACCCTTCCACATTGTCCAGACTCATAGCTGGGAGGTTCGTTGGTCAGATAACTACTCAGAAAAAACACAAGGAATAATAATAATAATGCAGGTCAGATACTGAGGAGATGGGAGAATTAATAATATGTTGTCATCTGAGAAAGATAAAAGAGCCATATGGTTCTTCATACAAGAGTCCAATGTTGGGATAGGAAAAGTTTATGAGGTATCTTTTCCTTATAACTCTGTGAACCACCTGTGTAGTAGAGGTGTTTGACACCAGGTAAACTGTATCTCACTCTCTATAGCTCCCCAATTCCCACCCCACTCCAAAACAAACCAGCCAACCAAATAGAACCCCCAGCCCTTCAGGGGCATTAGTAGTTTCTGCACCAACTTCCTCAATCTATTGCTTCACAAATATTTTACTTTGATGATTTACTGAAACAATAATTATCAGTTGTTTAATATCCAACCATCAGAAAAAAACATTGAAGTTTGATATTGTCAACACTTAACATTACAAATCTGTCACTTCATATCAACTAGAATATTTATTATGTAAGTCTAAGACCCCTATGATACAGTCAGCAGGATCTATCAAACAAAAAAGTGACTTCAAGAAAACTGAATTCGTGAGGTGGCGCTGACAAAATTGCCATCACATTGTTTTCAGCTATTGACTGTGAAAACTGACAGCGCTTGAATAGTGTCAGATTTTTAAAGCTTGAAATACTATGCAGGAGAGGAATTGAACAGTTATGACACTCTTAAGGCTTTGAGATCTCAAAATTCCACTGACTGAAACTGTTGTGTTTATTTCAGCACTTTGGCGTGTGTGACATAATAGAACCATGTTTTGTTTTCCTGATATAATGTTACTAATTTTGCAACATATTTTATGTAATAATATTTAATATGGAATTAAATTAAATATTTAGAATAATTATTCTAGGATACAATTATAATAAATGTTTATTACATGTTTGCAATAAATTATGTTTTGGCTTCATTAACAAATATTCTTTTTTGGAGTGAAATATTTATAGACTTTTTTACATAACAAGGCAGATGGATTACTCTGAAAACTTAACAGGTACATGCTATTTAGAGTCTCTTAGAAGACAAGTCTTGATTACTGTGACTAAAATGGCAGATGTTACTCTTCATTTCCAAAATCAATCTCAGATTTTGCTTGCCTTCTCATTCAAATATTTTCATGACAGATATGTCCCATTAGCTTTCTATTTAGCTTTGAAAATTAATCCTATGAGTTTTTTTGCAAGCATATTTCTTTTTTAAGACAAAAGGAACTAGGTGAATATTGATATATTTCATGAGCTGTTCTGTATTTGATGGAAAAACCTGATGTAACTCCCACTAATGTCTGCAAGATTCCTTTGTTATCTATATACGTTAAAGCAGCTGTCTTGTACTAAAGAAATAAAGGTGCAATATTTCACACTTTTTCAGGTGTCTAGGGACTGATATTAATAATATGCCCGTCCTTGATGATTTATTTTCAATTTCATTTTTATTTGGATTTTATTTTCTTGAAGTTAGACAATTTTAAGAGAAATTACCCTTTTACACAGTTTTTTGAATAATTGTCATTGTAAAAAATGTTTGAATTGTATTCAAAAATGGGTAAACAGGCAACTGTTGCATGACAGTTCATTTTATGCTCTTTAATGTCCTTTGTTCAACTTTACTGAATCTCACCATAAAGCAACATTGATTTGTGTGGTTGTTTCAGCATTTAAGAAATATAGACTAAAACTAATGTAACTTTTGTTACATTAGGCAATGTAGAAACATCTAAGAACAAGGTTTAGCATCTGGGTGATAATTCCACATAGATAAAATTCAGAGAACAAGGAAACTATGTAGCTCAACAGTAAGGTACAGTCTGGTGACTGCCGATTTATTTGTAAACATTAGTAGAGTAATTTTGAAAATATTTTCATGCGACTCACCTATAACTAAACTGACATTCAGATGGAGTTGGCAGAGTATTTCCGTCCATGCTGCACACACTATGGACAGTTTATTTGAAACCAGGCAAGCAAGCATTGTTGATTTCTTTGGTCCCTTGAATATGTAACTGTCACGTGGGGAATGTCTGAAAAAACACCTGTTAGTCACTGTCCAGATGGAAATGAAGTTTCTGTTGCAAGATTTCATAACAGAAACTTCATCAGGATTGAGTCTGAAAATGGGGGGGAGCATAGCTGGGACAGGTGACCTGAACTATCCAAATTATTATCTCAGGCCATAAATTGTCAAGCCCAGAATATGAACTGGACGAAACTACCTGAAAAGGCAGCTGATAGGGGTTTGGGAAGAGGGGTCTGTCCTTGGTCAGTGGGCAGTTAGCAATTGTTTTGTGGATCCCTTGGTTTTACCTTTTAACTGTCATTATTCTTAATATCATCATTTGTTACTGTATTTATTTTCAATTACTAAACTGTTTTTTTTCCCAACATAAAAATTTTACTTTGACTGTCCTCCCCATTCCACCAGGGTGGGGAGGAGAGGGGGAGGATTAAGTAAGCTGCTGCATGGTGCCCAATTTCCAGCTAGGCTGAAACCACAGCACACAAGCTGATGTGAAATAATGTCTGTGTCAAATACCACAGAAGAAACAGGAACAGAATAATAACATCCAAGACTCAAGACAAAACGAATGCTAAAAATTCCTAGCACTTGTACACACATATGTGTTAAACTTTACACTACTCTCACATTCTACCTGGTTATATCAAATGATGTCTTCTTAAGATAGCTATAAATCACATGGTATGGAAACATTTTTATGTTTCACTAACATTCTTTTCCACTTACATGAACTTTTACTCACTAAACTGCTAAAATACTTGGATTTTTTTACTTGTTTACTTACTTATACATGGAACTTTAAAAGTGTTTATGTTTACGGATGTGTATATATGGAGAGACAGAAAGAGAGAAAATAGCATTTATATGTTAAATTAACTTTTCCTTTAAATTGAAATATTTCCTTAATTTAAGACTGGATTAAGATTAAAAATCTTTGTATTTATTTTATATTTTTCTTAATAACCAGAAACTTGTCTACAAATTTCCTATTCAATTCAGCTGCATAGAACAGCTGTGAATATTAGTCTACCATTAGTCTATTTAGTCTACCATTATCTGACTTTTCCACAAATTATTTGCCTTTTGAAAAGTCCTTGAAGATAAAAATAATTAGGATTTTTTTTTCTCAAATAAAGCAATCATGAACTTACACAACTATTTTTTTTTTCTAAATACATGTACAGAGAAAATAATGGAGTTTGCAATGAGAGCTGACAGAAACAAGTAACAAACAATGGATATCCTTAACATACTGATAAAAAAAAATTTTTGGAGCATTTACATTAAAGAATTCCATGTAATATTTCTCCTCCCACTACACTTTTTTTTTCAAAGAAACCTTCCTTTCCAGTATCAGCTGATAATCTATTCTGGCACAACACAACTTGCAGGGAAGAGCTTTATCATATTCCTTTGTCTCTGGCACAGGCTCAGTTATTCTTAAGTACATTTTTACTATTTGTTATCCTCTTTTGGCATTGACTGAAGCAGTAACACTATGGGGTAGAGGTTAACTTCAAGTGAACGTTGAGTCAAAAGCAATACAATATAGGTGTTTCTTATGCTGTTGAGAGAGAGCAGTAATAATGTAGAAAGCTGTTTTCAACAGCCTGAAGAGTCACCTACAACAGAATCACAGAGGGCAAAAATGCCAGCAGCTTCATCTTGACTCCTGTTTGGAAAGTTCTGATGCCACATCACTGCACATCCTGCATATGTTTTCAGTCTCTCTTTTTTTGCTCTTGGCCCTTGTGACCTTACTGCAATATGAGCCACGGGAAATGCCCAGGGCAGCTGACAATGTAGTAATCTCACCAAAAAATGAAAATCCTTAACAACATGAGAAATTTTATATTTACTTCAAACTGAAGGTCTTACTTCAGACTAAAGTTCTTCAGGTCTCTTAGGAAAATGTTCGTAGGTTTAGAGGAATGTTTATAACTGTGGGGGGAAAAAAGGGTCAGTATCAGTCAGCTCTGCTCCATGGTCTCCATGGCACAGACCATGATCTGTGCCTCAGATTCATACCAGTTATTCTTATACAGCTTCACTCTATCATTATGTTCTAGGAGAAACAAAAGCAAACTAAACAAATACCAGAAATAGGGAGGCAGAAAGCTATAGGAACCTGTTGAAGTTTTCTAGCTGTAAAACAATTTAAAACTCCCAGCTGGAAAATCAGATAACAAAAACTATAAAAAATATAATAAAAATTCCCAAATTCTATAAAAAAATTAAAACTTTGAAAAGTAATAACAATTCATTCCAAACAAGAGATTCAAATCTACAGCACCATGTACAAAGTCTAATCCATGGAGCCTCTCTGTGCCCTGTAGTCCTACAGAAATAATGAAAACACTGGCTAAAAATGCAAAGAGAAAATTTCTAGATTCTGTTTGCCTTGTAGTTCTCTGGGCAGTCAGTCTCTGAAGTACAACCATTCAATTCTTGTGTTAACATAAAAGCACAACTTTTAGATATAGACAAAATAATTTTGAATATTACTTTTCTTTCTTTTTCCTTTTTTTCCTTTTTCCTTTTTTTAAATACCCTTGAATCATCCCTATGAAAAACTGCATTAGCACAAGGATTTTCTGTGGCTCTCATCAGCTGGGTATCAGTATGCCTATTGTCACAGATCAGTGTATATTCCAAATATGAAAGTTCTCAGCTTGGGATAGAAGTGTCATTGCAAAGGAAAATCAGAGTGCTTTAGGGAAGGCTTAGTTCAATAATCACTGTTTCTGAATGCAATCTGTAAAATCGTTTTTATAAACCTTGCAGAATAAAGCCAAGCACAGATATTTCTCCTTTTTCTTCTGTTTTATTTTTCAGTACTTTTTCTTTTTTTAATCTTTGTTGCCCACACTCCCCATACTAAAATCTGAAAGGCTTTTAGCAATTATTCATGGAAGAATGAAATTAAAATTATTTATAGAAGTCAGTGACTCGCATCAATTAAAAAAAAAGTCATAAAAAAGACATTTAGTATGAAAAAATTCTGTGTATGCAAATTTGGAATACCAATATATAAATAATTCAACCATTCCTAAAGATGATTACATGGACAAGGCAGAGGTGTTTAATGCATTCTTTGCCTCTGTCTTCAACTCAGATGATGAACCCAGGGAATCTCAGTGGCCAGAGCTGGAGGACCATGCCTGTCACCATCCAGCTGAGCCTGAAATTGTGTGTGATCAGTTGTTTGATCCTTACATGGAGAAAATAGCGTGTACTAAAAAGTACTTTAATCTGGCATAGAAAATATGCAAGACATCAGGGTCTTTCAATGAAATTGGACAAGTTAAAAGCAGAAACAGGTACATTTTTACCAGTGAGGTTAAAGAAAAATGATAAATTCTGTCCATCTTGGACTTTTCATATCAGATCAATATCAGAAAAAATATTTAGATTAATATATGTTGCTAGGCTAAAATCAGGAAAAATATTGTCAGTAGTATACAGATCAAACTATATTGTCTAATTAATTCTTCTGAAATTAAAATATTTATTTGTTTCAGACTGTTGTTGGATGAAGTAACAAAAATAATTTACATTGATAAAGTAACAATCTAATCTAGATTGCAAATTTCCAAGTACTTTCTAAGGAAAAACACATTAATCCTTGCATATTACACTGTATTCATTAATTGACATTTAAAAATAGAATGGAACTCTAAAATGAAGAAAGAATAATTTGAGATAGTGACTGAACAAATAGAGTCCTTTTTCTAAGCCACATCTTGTTTTCTAAAACTGAACCACGATCCAAAAACTTTATGTATAAAAACAAGAACAGAGAATTACATTAGCTGAGATTTGGCTAAATTTTTAGAGAGAACAAAAATAATAAGCAAAAAAATGTTTCCATTTTCAGAATAGGAATATTTTTTTGCTGTCATGTTTTAAATCCTCCATTAAGGTCATCACTATTTCACAAAGAGACAATCTTCTTTACCTGTTAAAAAAAAGACATTGCTACTTTTTCCACCCCTTCCCCTCTTTTCTTATTTCTTCAGCTAGATATAGAAAAGTATTCTTAAATAAAATGATGTTTGTTTTACTAAGTCATTTAATAAATTCTATTTCAGGAGTCTGTCTGTAGTGCTACTCCATTCCAGTGTCAAATAGGTTAAAACACAGCAGTAAAAAATTCAAGTATATATTTCACATTTCATTCTGTTTCATTTAGTAGACATGAAAGATTTCTTTGCTCATCTTTAGAATAGCAGGAATGTTGTTGGTTGGATTTTGTGGCTTTTTTTTTTTTTTTTTTTGCATCTTTTTGTTGTTTTTGTTGGTTGGATTTTGTGGCTTTTTTTTTTTTTTTTTTTATCTTTTTGTTGTTTTTACTACTAAAGCTAACAAAAGGCATGAAATTTTAATCTAACTAGATAAATGTAATGTAGACTAATTTGTGTTGGCTTCAGATTTTTTTTTAATTTTCATTTTTAACTGTCCATAACAGTCTGACAACTGTCTGTTAACTGTCTCAACAGTCTGACAAAATAGTAAACATTCTCAAGAGAAGAGAAGACACTGAAAAAAACCTGTTTTATTGACTGTGGGATCTCAGCGGACCCCGACAATTGACTGATATTTTTTGTTCATATATGTCTCCTTTAACCTTTGGGATGCCACTTCATTTGTTCATGGATTCATGTTGTTCAGTGCTGTACTTTTGGCTGCTATGAACCTGAAAATATCTCACACTGCAGACATATCAGCCTGAAATCAGTCAAAGAGTAGTGTCTTTACTGATTGTATTTGTCCTCAGCACACCATGTGCCTGTGATAACACTGGTTTTGCCTGTTTATTTAAAAAGTAATTGGAAAAGGAGCATCAACTATTATATAATGAGTGAATATGTCTTATGTGGAAGAACTGAATAATTTAGATTATAAATTTGCAATCAGTTGTCCACCCGGAATGTTTTCACAGTGAAATAGAAGTTGCACTTTATGGCTGTAAACTGATAAATTTACTATCTACCTTTAAGAAAAAGAGGAAGGGAAAAGTGATCTAGAAAAGCAGAGGTCCAATCATCTGATATCTATGCTTTATGGGAAATAAAAGTAAAAAATAAATTTAAAAAAAAAAAAGACTGCCTCTTAATTTACCCCATCCTTCTATGACAGAGCTCTTCAAATTTACAGAAATTCCACATTGAAAAGTTGATTATAATGCTACTTGTTGAAAGAGAAATAGTTTTTACAATTATTGTTTCTTGTTTGATGATTTTCCAAATACTTGTTCCAGGGCCATTGTTCTGATGATTACAGCTACATTTAGAGATCTCAGAATATCCACTCTTACAGAGAGGGAATTTGGAAGCATTTAAAGTACAATTCTAAGCAGACTAGATTCCCAGCAGTGCAGATTTGAAAAGTGTGTCTTAAATTTTCCTTGTTAGAATTATTAACGATCTGAGTTCTGTACTTTGATTTCCAATTTCAAAACTTCCTGGTTTATCTGCCAGAACAACTATGTTTAAAGCAGTTTAAAATTTGTAATTTCAGTGGAATTTCTTGAATGGCTTTTGTAAAAAAGCAGAAAGATTATTTTGAAATTCAGTCAATGCAGACTAGATTTTCCAGGGGGGTGGGCTGTGGAGCAGGCACATCCCAGTTTCTCAGAACTTACCCTGTCTCCCCCACTTCACACACACACACTTCAGTTGTTTTGAGCCATAATAATTTTCTGCTGTCTCTCACACGGCATGCTCATTGCTTAAATGTGTTTCAATTGTTTGCTAAATTACATTCCAAGGGTTACATACAGAATTAATATGATTTTGAATACAGCTTAATGAGGGAAAACACAATTCAGGTGGAATTTGTGTCTTATTCCAAAGTTGTCATCCATAAAAACTATGCAATGGCTTTAATTTCTTATAGAAAACCATGTTTTTATACCTAAAACAACCTGAGATACAAAAATGTGACAGTTTGACAGAAAAGTAATGTTCTGAACATTTTTCTGAATGGTTCTAACATATAGCAAATCAGCAATTATTTCAGCAGAACTTACAGAAGCCACTGCAACAGAATAGTTTTGTTAAATTCCTTGCTAGACGTCTAAGAATTGTTTTAATAACTTGTCTGGAGACTGAGCAACATGAAGTATCAAGCCTTTACTTTTTTTAATGTCTATTCAAATAACTCAACCATATTTATGTGTTCTTATGAGCCTGGCAAAACTTCTTCATATGAATGTGACATCTGCAATGCAATTTTCCTGTTTCACCTCTCTGTATGAAAACAAAACCACCAGAAAACAGGTAAGAAAGAGTTTTACTATCTTTTGTTTTGTGGAATAAGTCCAAAGACACTGATGAAACAAATACTATATTTGTCTTAATTTGTCAATTTGAATATGGCTGTGTCTATGAAAATGAAAACAACACAGCTACATTTGTCTTTCTCATGAGATTTAAATACAATTTTTTACCTCATATTTCTGTCTAACATAAAAAAACTCTTTTATGTATATTCTTTGCATCTGAGGAGGTGAAAGGTTTTTCCAACTCACCTCTTAAAGTATCATCTGATGATTAATCCATTTAGGCACCTTAGAAGTACTCTTTGTTCATCTAATTTCCAAGAAAACAATAAATTTTTTTGCAATAAATGATTCTCTTCCCATTCATCTCCAGTCATTCACAAAGTGTCCACAACAAGACGAAAGTTATCATAGTGTGTGTGTATCAAAAGGAGACAGGAAAAAAATGTTTGTGATAAAGGCTAGATTTATAAAATGTTGGAAAACTTAATTAAGATTACAAAAATATTTTTATTTTGTTTTTTAGACAGTTTTCTTTTTACCACACTGCAATGGAATACAATTTCAATCTGCAAATATACTTAAGTATTGTATGTAAATGTCTGCAAATTCTGAATATTCCTATTAGATCTTTAATCACAAATTTCTCAATAAATAGTAATGTGTTGGTCAAGCATATTTAATGGATTTATGTAAAAGTGGAACGGAAAGCATGGACAAAACCATCTTCCATTGTGAAACTAAATTGCCTCTTTTAGTGAATTGAATGGTGAATAATTCAAATAAAGTCTTAGGACTTGTGAACAATTTACATACTCTCTCCTCTTTCTTCATGTTCTTGTAAGCAATTTACAATATTCTATTTTCATTTACCCTTTTTACCCTTTTTTAAGAGCTGTGATACTCTAAGAGATAAAATATTGTTTCCTAGATACAAAGAGAACCACAGCCATGTCAGAAACGTTTTGACTATAACCTTTTTATTTCATATTTGATTATTTTTCTATTCCAGATTTGATCTTTTTCAAGTCAAACTGCGTAGATTTCATTCATTATATAATGCATTATATATTTTATATAATGAATGATAATTTCATGAGACAACCCCTAACTAGCATCAATCTGAGCATTTTCATCCCACTGTGATATGCCATAAGAAAACTCAGCTCTCAAAGGCAGGATAGTCATTGGAGGATGACACTGTGCCTGGACTAATCAGCTCTATTTCTCAAAATGCTTAATTAAAATAGACATATTCCAAAAATCATACAGATACACTGCTACATACATATGGAGGTGATATTTCTCTAACATACTCCACTGCACAGTGTGAACTTGATCTTCTTTTAATGTAATGTAGGACTTGCATAGCATTTGTGTACCTCAGCTTAAAACTTATTCACCTGCTGTGTCAGCTTCAAATTGCCTCAGAATTATGGCAAGTTGTTGCCTAAAATTGTCCATAGGGACTGAAGTACATATTCAAAAGTTGTTTCAGTTTTATAAATTTGAGTTATATCACTACTGATGTAGCAGGGGTCTGAAAAGACTGCAATCCTGCATTCAAAATCCTCAATTAGATGTTTTCAAAACGTGTCGAAATTTCTAGCAGCAATGGACACTTTCCCAAATACAATGAAATCCACATAGCTGCATACAGTATGTAGAAATGGTTTGCTATTGACTAGAGTGGCCTTCAATTACCTGGTTCTTCGTCAGGATGCCCTACTCATTTGTACAGCACAGTCAACAATCATGGCATAATACAGTATAGGAAATTATTTATACTTGCAGCTTTCTGAAGGAAATATGATATTTACAAAGTCTCACCCAAAGCAAGGTAGGAATCAGAAACAGTCTATCCTTTAAGTTCAATGTGATTTTGATGATGATTAATCTGTATCTTAAGTAAAATACATGGAGTCAGTCCCTCACATGAGTAACAAAAAGTGGTGGAATGCAAAGGTTTGTCATGGTTCAATGTCCATACACCAATGACATCTTGCCTTCTAGAGAAGGCAAGAGCACTGCAAATGGTACTGGTTAGTTTGCTTTTCTTAAAAACAGTGTAAAGAAAACCAAGCTATCTTCTGAATTGGCATAACACCAGTTTCACCATGAAATAAAAAAAGAGAACATTTTCTTTTGCTGCAGTCAGGTCTTCCCTGAAAATTTTAGTTTTCTTAAGAAAACTCAAACATTGTTTTTGCTAGGATTTCTGCTTTTTATGTTGGTTTGTTTCTTGCTGAAACTAAGCTATCACTTGACAATTTTAAACAGTCCCAGCAACATTTTTTCCCTTTTGCCTTAAAATGGAAAGCATGCTAGATCTTGAGCATTCGCCTTGTACTAGGAGAGGACCAGTTTATTTAGACTCCAATAGTTTATTTTGCTCTTTACCACATAGATGAGGAAAACACCAACAGTCTTTTGAACAGAGCATCCTTTTGCATTTACTGTGACTCTTCTATCCAACAATTCAAGCCCATCAGCCTTTGCCTTATCTACCACACATAAAGAACAAATTATTATTCCAAACATAATAGTAAGCCCAGAGGTGGGCCACAAAACTGATTAGAGAGATGGTTCTTCTTTCCTCTGAAGAAAGGCTGAGACAACTGGATATGTTCAGCCTGGAGAAGACTTTGAAGTGACCTAATTATGGCCTTTCAGTACCTGAAGGGAGCTCGCAGGAGAGATGCAGAGGGACTTGTTTCAAGGGCATGTAGTGACAGGGCAACGGCGAATGGATTCAAACTGAGAGTAGGATAAAGCTAAATATTAGGGAAAATACTTCTTTATTGTAAGAAGAATAAGGCACTGGAAGAGGTTGCCCAGAGAAGTTGGGGATTCCATCCCTGGATGTGTTCAAGGCCAGGTTGGATGTAGTTCTGAACAATCTCATTTAGTGAAAGGTGTCCTGTCTATGGCAGGGTGTTGGATTTTTAAGGTCCCTTCCAACTTAGGCCATTCTATGATTCTATGACAATCAAAGTAATATTTGCAATAAATACTGTGCACTTAATCCTAAAGCTCTCAGGGAATGGGTCTTGTATAAATTCAATTACTTTCCAAACTCACATATCAATCTATTCTCTCAAGCACAAGTTCACAAGAACTGCAACTTATACAAATATAAAAATCAGTTTATTTACCTCTTTGTGTTTTGCATAGTATCACTCTTTTAAGAAAAGTTTCATCACTTTGTGTGAGAGTCTCAAGCCACTTTCAGATCATCCACAGATTTCCTGCATCTATATTGTCATGCAAATATACATCCTATATTTAGAATCATAATCCCTTTTACAAATTGTAGGCATTTTTCTGCTGTCCAAGCTATCTTTCATTATTCATTATTAATTATTTCACTATTTTTCTGTTAAACTATTCCTCCCAAAATAACAAATACAAGACAAAAGACCAAACCTTAAGTGATTGGTCACCTAGCATAAGTTGTAAAACATTATTAGATCTTTCAACTGACCTTAGAAGAGACAAAAATCATTCATATATTTAGTGGAGCTTAACCATGTAAGCCATCAGACTTACAGGCCTGATTCCCGATGTAAATTTAGCCTATACTAAGTCAATGGAACAGCTGGAAATAAATGTTGTTGCAGGTCAAGATCCAATGACTTATCCCTGTTTTCTTCTCTCACAAATAAAAAAAAACCACTTAGCCAGACTTACAATATTTTTTTCTGTTCTACTGTTTAGTCACATGGAAGAAAATGAAAGTTTTGGAAATATGGGCTATAGAGCTGAAAATTGTCTTTACCTGAATTTATTTTTGGGGTGACATTTATCATATAATGCTAGCAAGTGTGAAATGACTTTCTTGTTTGAGATTTATATTCATGTATGAACCCCTGGTAGCACAAATTCCTGAACAAAAAATAATTCCATTTATTCTTATTTTCAACAGTTTTCATTATCTCCAAAATAAAAGGAAGATTCAGTAAATGCTTTCAGATTAAAAGTGACATTATTTAGTTCTATGGTTGCTATTCTAAGAGCTTAAGTTTATTTTTTAATTTAATTGTACCATACATATCTTGACTATGGTGTTTTTCCATTTTGACTGTGCCTTTTTCAACTTTTGTGAATGAGGATCATGATCTCTTTTGAACTAATGCAGACACAAGTATCAGTGCTGCATACATATATTCTTTTTTTAAAAAAATTATTTTGATTAATTTGATTCAGTAGTACAACCTAATTGCAACTTTCTGTTGTGGTATTTATATTTTGCAATAACTCAGCACTACAGCTTTTATACTTCTTTATTTTCATTGCTTCTAAATGATTATTAATTTTAAGTGTCCACTGAGAATTTCTTTACCTTGTCTAAAATGTTGTAATAATTGTGTTCATTCTCTATAAAAGTGTTTTAATAAAAAGCATGAAGAAGATGAGGGTATTTCAAGGACACAAGCAAGTTACAAAATAACCTTGTAAAGCTAGTTTTAAACATGCATGGCTGTCACAACACTTTGTGGGAATGATGTTCCTTTTAAATTCTTCTCAGGCTGAACAAAGACATTGGACCACGTGTCTGGGAACTCTGATGTTTTATTGCACATTTGTCATAACTGGCAGCAACCAGCCCACTGTTTAAACTGAAAAGGTGTTGGTTAGCAAGCCCTTAAATTCTCAATAGATTTCCAGAAGGGTGAAGGTTAACAAGCCCTACATTTTATAAATTTTTTACATTTGATACATTTTTAACATTTTATACTGTACATTTTATATAGTACACTTCAGTAAGTTCTCAACTCCCATAAAAAACTGCTCTGGAGGTGCTCGCTAACAAGCCACAACACTTTCACAAGCTCCCCCATCCCACAAGAAACCTCAGTAAGGAGTAAGGAGTAGAATACAATAGCTTAGGCAATGCAAAGAAGAAAACAAAGAATACCACCAGCCCCTAGGTCCTGCCTTGGTCCTGACAGGTGGATTATGTGGAGCTGAGGTTATGGGTTCCCTGTCTGCTTCCTTTCATAGCAAACCTGGTGCATGCTTCTTGTGTAAACTAGATTTTTTGTGCTGCTTTGTTCATGCATGCACAGCCAGCCCTTCTCCAGGGAGTCTCAAGAGAAGCAGGAATTGAATAAGATCAGCTTTGTTCCACCTCTGCAGGACCCTCTCCTCAAGTCACACTTTTCCTGTAGCAATAACTCAGAATGTTTGAGACAAAACTTGCTTAGGTCTAGCCCTCTACAATGGCCTAGCAGAATAATGTATTTTCTCATCTGATATAATCTGGTAACATATGAAACAGAAGGCTAGAAAACCTATGAAGATCCCATGGATTATTTTTAAAAGATAAGCTAGGTCTTGTACTCCATAATAGCTGTATTAACATAAAACCTTGAATATAAATATATGGAAAAATACTGCAAAAAGTTAAATTGATAAAAAATATGTTTATGTGACTTTACTCATTACTTGCAAGTATGCTTGTAACAAACTCACGTATTTGGGTGGATGCCTTGATTGCGTATAATTCCTTTCTTTAAATGCTACTGATGACCTTTTTCTGACAGCTTCAGTGACAAAATTTCTTATCTTCTGCAAAATAACTCATATTGATAGGTTATGATGAAACCAGGAGTTAGCTTTTAACCTCAATACGCAGGTCAAATTAGTGACATATATTTCCCTCTTTACTGAAAACAAAAAAAAATAAACAAACAACAAACCAAACCAGTTTAAAAATATCTGGAAAAAGAAAAAATATCATACTGTGTAAAACCAAGCAAATTCCATTGAAATCATGGTTATAATATTTAGGACCATGACTGTCCAAATGCAAGGAAGGGATATGACCAGGAGTGACCAAAGAAGCTAAAATAAAGGCCAGAGTTTCTGTATATGTCGATCATCTGGCTGTATTTCAGTATTTATACTTCAGTTTGCAAATGGCAGTATGATCCAGAAAAATAGAATTCCTCCCCTTATTATTCAGTGACAATATTCCCATGAATATTTTTTCATTAATTGCCAAATCATATGTATTTATTGTCTCAGTAAGCCTGCTTTCAGAGTTCATTTAGTGTGTTTGGGATAGTTACTCTGTACTACAGGAACTCATGTTGACTTTTTTCTTGTACAACTTGAGTGATAGATGAGTTCTTCACCCAGCCATCTCTAGACTAATATGATCTGAAAAACTGCAGTGAGGCAGTTTGGAACTCTTCACTATTTTTTGTATTTATTTCCTTAAGTGGAAAGACATTAGCTAAACTTAGAAAAACTGTAACACTTTGTCATACCAAGATCATTAAAATGTTAACTAATGTAAGTTTTGAGTAAATAATGTATTCCGCCTATCTAATAAATCTTTCCTCTGGTCATACAAACAGATTATTTAATTGAATATATTAATTAATAAAATTGTTTATTGTCTATTTACCAGTAGTAAGTATTGGGCTGCAACTTGCTTTCAAAGTGGGTTTCCTGCAAGAATCTGAAATCCATAGTTCAAAGGTTATTGAGTAGCTTATATGGAGAAACAGGCTGTAAAGCATGATTCTGCTTTCTGATGAGTGGAACTCTTTAATAACTTAATTTGCAATTATTAAGTCAAAGCTCAGTTTCTGCCCATATTCTTAAATATTTTTGATGTTGGTACTTAGCCGATTACACACAAGGCTCTCAGGATGTTTCAGGGTGCACGCAGCCAGCTTTTAGGCCAGCAGCATTCTTCTGTTTTACCTTCTCCACATGAGTGAAGGTGTTCTGCTAGAGATAGAAAAAAGAATTTATTGCTGGAAATAGAATTCCCAGAGGCAGAGATATATTCTCTAAGAAGAGGATGAGGAATCTGTAGTTTGGAAGTCCTTTTTTTGTGATGTGTTTGAGAATGTAATTAGAGACTGCCCCAAATCAATGTCAAAGATTACGTGAAGTGTTTTAAGGAATAATCTATTAAGAGAACAGATTTGCATTCCCTTGACTGCTTGATTTACATGTACTACAAAAAGTCAATAACCAGGTGAAAAGAAAACTTTATTTGACTCAGTTATATTTGAAATGAACTCCTATATTTAAGTTCATTACAGAATCACAGAATGGGTCAGGTTGGAAGGGACTACAGTGTGTTATTTGGTCTAACCTCCTTGCTCAAGCAGGGTCATCTTAGAGCACATTTCACAGAACTGCATCCAGACAGTTCTTGAATATCTCCAGTGACGGAGATTCACAACTCTAGTCAAAGCCCGGTTGCTGCTGTCACATACGGGAGGGGTCAGGCACTTTATATGATATTGAAAGCTTTGATTACAAAGGCTGTGGTTCTTGTGCAAGGGCAGAGCAGAGCCATGACACATCAGTTTTGTTCCCTCTTCCTCCCATCTGAGCCAGTTATCCAGCCTGATAACTTATCACCCCCATGAGCAGCCTATCATGACTGAGTTTTAATCCTTTTCTCATGGAATTCCTTTTTCCACATATTATCACAGTTTTTTGGCCTCATGCCTACACTACCATCCCATTGGCACCCTCTCATATCTCTTTCACTGATTTTGATTGTCTATGAAATCTCACCCTGCAGTCATCTATTTTAGGAAATAGTTTTGGCTTTCAGTTGGTCTGGCACATTAAGAGAAAAAGACTGTATTTTGACAAGTGGAATTGGGAGGACGAGAGGTAAAAAAAAAAGGGCCACCTTTTTCTTCAGCATTTAAAGATTCAGCTGAAGCAGAAACATTAGTTTAATTCTGTTTTGGCAAGGTAGTCTGTCTTTTTTGGGTTAATATTTCAAGCTATGCTTTTATGACCACCTATGGGTGCTGGGCATTTCTTCTGTTTCCCTGTGTTTTGCCATCAGGCCAATGAACCCAACACTGCTTTACCAGGCACATTGCACGTATGTGGCTCAGTATTGTTTCGGGAGAATCTTGAGGAGCTTGAAGAGTCTCTTATGCTGTAGAACGAATATGAGATATAATTTGAGTCTTGCAGTATCCAGGTCTGAAGGTAAAAATAAATGGAGCAGTACCACTTATGTAGAGTTCACAGAACTGTGCTAGCTTTCCTTTCTTTGAACAGAGGATACTAATAAACTGCCTTCATACATGTGTTGTGCAAAAAACATCATGGCACATTTGAATTCCCTTCCATCCATTCACATGCTCATTTATTTGTAACCTCTGTAAATACCTTCTTATCCATTAAGTTGCTTTCTGAATATCAAGTATAACCTCACCGCCTCATTATCTCCAATATCTCAGTGTTGAGGTCAGAGGTAACTGATATTCCCAGTCAAATGTTGTAAAGATCAGGCCTTATGGCTGAGAAACTAAAAAAGTTGTCCTATATAATCCAGTCAGAATATAACATCTGAAAAGAACTCAAAATTCACTGAAGCACCTGTAACTGTTCCCTTGATCAAGTCATATATCTGCTATTTTGCATCAGTTCATATTACTTTAATGAAGGCTCAACTTTCATTTCCATTAAAAGTGCTGTATTCAAACACTTTATTTTGTTTTCCTAATTACTTCGGCTTGCTTTTTTTATAATTGTCATACATGTCATTAATACAAATTGACAAGGCTTCTATCTTTTAATTTTAAAGATATAGAGGGAAACAGTTTTCATGCTTCTGTTACTTCTAAGCTAAATTCTACCTAAAATTACTATTTTCAAAAATTAATATTTTTAATCTGTAAGTTTTAGTGACTTTCTGTACAGCATCATGAAAAAATATATACTGGATATCAATTAATGAAATTCCCTATACAACTGCTTGGTTTGTGGTGGCTCTCTTATTTGCTTTTCTTCCTCCACAATTATTCTAGGGCTTTTGTTTATTTATCAGGGTAAATTTTTCATCTTAACTATTTTAGATTATATTTACATGTTTTAGCATTATTAAAAATGAATAAGAAAACTCAGCCTACTAAAATTAGGTATTTGCAAAGGGTGAGGACTGTCTTAATGCAGATATCCTGGACAAGTTCCTCTATCCTACTTTACACACTTTCACATCAGCCAATCATTAATTAGCTCTGAAAGAAAATTCTGCTTGTGGCTGCATATTGGGTCTTAAATAAACTGTCTGTAGGCTGAGAAGCAATTACATTTCTTCTGTCAAATTCAGATTGTTCAGAAGATCTATAAGTATCTTTCAGTAGCTTCTAATTTTTATCAGGAACCTTAGATAGTCTGCATTAAGCAAGCGAGAATATGATGAACAGAAATATGCATATCTTATTTTCCAACAGATCTTGTTGCAAACTTACTACAACAGGGGAAAAAAATTAAAAATCAACATAGATTTAAGATACGTTAACATATCTTCTACTTTTTTGTTTGTGTAAAATTTGTGTTAACATATTTGAAAGATTTCATTGTATAAGTCATGCTTATACTTGAAAATGTAGGCTTCTAAATTTTAGGTTATCAAAAACCAAGCATATGTGACAAATCCAAATACGAAACAAATGTTTTGAAAGGCAATTCTTCATTGTGTACTTGGGCTATATCACACCACAAGGCAGAGCTACTGGTGTAAATACAATTTAAATGCAATGCATATTTTGTTTGGATGACAATATTTAGTAAAAACCATCTTTTCACATTTGTTTGGTTGCTAAACATGAACATGGTATATGACATGCAATTTTCTGAACAGGGATTATGCATTATATGGGTTTGAATGACCTAGATATTCTTAGGGACATTTGCCAGAATAACTGGACTCAGAGGTAAAAGTCACTTTCCCTAATTTGCATTTGCTTTAAAATATAAGTATTCTTTTTTTATAATTAATTTTTAAACAATATCCAAAAAAAGAGATTTTTTTTTTTTTAAGAAAACAGAGAGTCTCACATAACTCTTATTCCTTCCAGGAAGTTTTTCTTTAATCAATGCTAGCGTTTTATATATTTATCAATTATACACACATTTTTCTCTATACTTTTTTTTTCATGGAAAGATAGGAAAATATGTATGACATGAAAATGTAGCTTTCAAACTGAATTTAAGATTCGTTTGCTAGGGAACTTGGCTATTATTTACAGAAGCTGTCAGTCTGAATGTAAAGGGAAAAATCTCTCCACAAAGACACTATAATTCAACATGTGGTTAAGTTACACATTTAATATAATTTGTGCAAGTTTTATCTTAAAAGCAGGTGAAATACATTCAAAGTACAGCTCAATAAGGAATTTTTTTTCTATATTTTTCCTTACAGTAGATGGTGTTCTTCTCTGTTGACAGCATTTTAGCATTTGTCTCAAAGTATTTCATATATCATGGAAAATATATCAAATGTGAAAATTAATATACTTCCATTTGACAGGTATATTGCAATTTTTCAGGGGAAGAGCTCAATAAAAAAGTGAAGAAAGTGTTTATTCCTTATCAAATAGGAAACAGGACAGCTTAAGAAATCAGGGCCTAAGACATAGCAATTTGAGAATTATTTAGGGAACACCTTTTATAGCAATCATGAAACAGTGAGTGCCATTTCATCTCTGCAACATTAAGAATAAATACAGCAAACATGAGAATAAAATAAAGAAGCCTCTCTTCACCTTATTAGGTGTTCGGTTTATTTTGGTGAGAGGTGTGTAAAGGTTTTGCTGAACACCTGAAGCAAACGCTATTTCCCTGTGAGTAGTATCAATCACAGTCTGCATTACAGCGTTTTACACTACGTGGCATCAAAAACCACGTTGGACAAATGGGAGGAGAAACCCATCCAAGAGTTTCAAATAGGAAGAAAATGCCTGTCTCAAAAAGTATTTCTGCCCCAAATATTTAGAGAGGAGGACGTACCCTAGGAAATTATTTTGTGCCTGCTGCTCCTTGTCAGACCTTTGCTTTTGGCTACTGCTAGAGTTATCATAAATGTACCTTTCTGTAGATTAACCTTTAGCCTGACATTGCACAGCTTTTCTTCTGTTTTTACTTTCCTCATTATTCATGCTATATTTGCTGAAAAGGTGAGAAAAAATATAGCCTGTACTTAAACAAAAGCTTTAGGTAGAAGAAAAGCAAAGGTGAAAAGGCAAGAGAAAAGAGCTAAATCTGTGTGCTTAGGCCCTTAATGAGTAAAACAGATTCTGATGATGTTTCACTCCTTATTCAATACTATTATAAAATCAAACATACCTTTCATCTACTTTTGGAATAATTTATATAAAAATACAAGGGAAAGTACATTTTCATCACCAGGAACAGAAAATAAAAGCAACCGAAAATGTAGCTTTAAGAGAGAGAAATATATTTTCTTTCTGTAAATACTGTTTTTTTCATTTTAACAGAGAGCAAGAATTCATATTGCACACGGTCAAGATTTTTTCCTCAAGAAATACACCGTATCTCAGCAACAGCTCATGTACTGTGGATTGTTACCGCCACTTTCTATTTTCTCCCTTTATATTTTTCTCTTAGAGTAAATAAGCTTTTAGGACATCATGAAGTGCTCCTTTTGACATTTCTGTAGCTCTTTTGTTTCCATTTTCATCCCAGGAGATTTTAAGGGTCTTAATAGAAAAATTGGCATTTTTTGGGTGAAAAGATAATTATATTTCCCTAAAGGTTTTCCGTTGAGTATATCAACATATCAGTTAATTTACGATGGTGAGAGAACCACAGTCAAATAACTTATATGCATTAAAAATCAGTTTTAAAACTGACTCCTCAATTATTTTATCTTTTTTTTAGAAATTGTCTTTGAATGTCTTCATGAATATAACAAGTGTGAAGAGGTAAATACTAAATAGCAAAGTACAAAATAGCTTTTACAAAAATATTTAGATTTTGGCATCTCTAATAATATTTGAAAATTAAGAAAAACCTTTCTTTTACATGCAAGCAATGATAGGTTTTCCCTTTAGAAACATGTTTTTCAAATTTATTTCGGGGGCAAATTTATATGCTGCCTTAGATATTTTAGTGATTTTTTTTTCTCAGTCTCTGTTTACAGATTTTCTACAACATCTCAAAATGAGTTGAAGTCAGAATACAAAAACCAGAATAATTTGATCTATTACCAGTTTTAACACTTAAACTTTTATGGACAAAATTTTTAAAAGAAATATTAAATCACTTTCATTTTCTCAGTTTGTTAGTCATTTCAATGGACTTCCACTGACATTTGTAATGTTTAGAACTGCTGAAACAAAAGATGGAAGACATTAATAATGCAAACACAGTAAAAAAAATTGAAAAAAAATATAAGAAAATACATAATACACAAATAAACATTAAAAATACAGAATTATTTAGCATTTATATATTTCTATACAAGCATGCAAATATTAGGAGATATGGCGTTATCTCTTTGCCATTTTCTATGTGTCTGTTAAAAAAATAAACAGCTATGTGGTGCATAGTTTTAGTCTGAAGTAAGATGTGCAACAAGCACTAACTCAGTGCTGTTTGGCAAAATTTATATTTTGTTCTTATTTTATTTTTGTTCTCATAACAACCTGAGCAATAAGCAGTAAGCATATTCCCTAAAGAAGGACATAGAAGACCATATGACAGGAACTGACAAGTGTAAATCAACCATAAACATTATAGAAAATAGGCATAGTGTAGCATAACAAGGCATAGTACAGTGCAGTAGGGAGCATTACTGTGCTGTATTGCATTGACTTCCATTTTACATATAATATCTCATCATGTAATAGAGATTTCAAACACACACCAAAAAAAAAAAAAATCATAGGATTTTTGTGGAGTTTTCTGATCATCCCCATTAAAAAAGTTGAAAATGGATAGGGGTGCCATGGCATTTTAAAGCTGCTATGCCTAGAGTAATAGGAACAAATTCCTTCTACTTTGAGATGATCCTAATTTGCACTAATGGCTAGCAAAAAAAAAAAAAAAAGAGAGGCATGCCTTACATTTTAAAATACAATTCTTCTGAAACTGAAATCCATAGAGTCAAATGTGACATTAGTGGTCTCTTAAAAAGAAAGGACTTGAAACATCAGATATTATTACAAAGTCTCATCATTTAAAAAAAAAGATACTAATTTTTTCATGTTTAAAAATAAAGAGTTCCAGGAGACAAAGAATGATGAGCTGTTAACTGTAACTACATTCCATATTTTTCACTACAGATATATTTAATATCAGCAGGTTTCTGGCACAAACAGAAAACACTTTTATTTAGTTGAGTCGAAGACATTTTCTTTCTCTCCTTAAGGTCATCATATTGATTCTGGCAAAATACTGTAAATATTAAATCCTCCAGTCAATAAGCTTAATACTGACTTTAAAAAGTCAATATATGCTTACTAGTTGCAAAATACTAACAGGACGTAGCTGGGTATACTCTGTTCTCTATAATACTCTGTGCTTAAAATAGGGACAGTGGTTTTATGTTTTTAAAGGAGTGGAAATGTTCTTTCCTGGAAAAAAAATAGCGGTAACATTTTTTAAACCATTGAAATTTTCAACATCCTCTGTTGCTTAGCACAGTTTCAGAAGTGTTGAAAATTAAACAAACAACAGTTTTACAGTCAAGTTGTATGTTTTAGAAAACCTCTTTTAAAGTGGTCATAGAAAAAAATTACAAAAATTCAACGTGCCAGAATTAAGGACAAAAAGCCCACTCAAGAATGAAACTTAAAAACTTTCATCCTATTGAAGATATAAACCTGATGCTGAGGCTAATATGTGTGGTAATTATCACAAATTACAGTATGCATTTGTCAATACACAAGGGTTACCAATCTAGTGTTGTCAACAACAGCTACATTAATTGATATATACCTTGGGCTGTGTGTTCTCAGAGAGACCTGTGGAACTGCAGAATGATTGAGATAGGAAGACTCCTGTGGAGATCTTCCACTCCAACCGTCCTGTTTAAAGCAAGAAAATCTAGAACAGGTTCCTCAGGATCATATCATCAGGTTTTGAATATCTCTGAGAATGAATCCTCAACAGTGGTTCTGGGCAGTTTTTGAGCATGTTTGATTAACCTCACTATAAGAAAAAAAGTTGGTTTGTTTTTTATTTTGTTTGAATGGTGGTTTGGGTTTTGATTTGTCTGGTTGTTTAGTTTTGAAAATTTTAAATGGAAATTCCTGTATTTCAATGGAAATTAAACAAACAAACAAACAAACAAACAAAAAAAAAAAAAAAAAACCACACAAAAAAAAAAAAAACAAAAAAAAAACCAAAACAAAAAACCCCACCAAAAACAAAAACAAAACCCCAAAACACTAAACATAAAAAAATTAAAAAAAAAAACCAAAACAAAAAAACCCACCAAAAACAAAACTCCAAAACACCTGTGCCCATTCTTATTCCTCTGTCACTGGAGCACTCTGTGAAGAGAGTCTATCTTGCATCTTTCCATCAAATATTTATATATTTTTATAAGAGATCTCTGATTTCTCTTCTGGCTCTTCTCTTAGCATTTCCTCATATTTCAGATGCTTCAGTCCCTTAAGAATTTCTGTGGATTGTGGTCTCTTGCTGTAGTTGCTGTACCACACATCTGTTTTTCTCTTGTACTGAGCAGCCTGGAATTGAACTCAGCACTCCAGATATATTTTACTGGTGCAGTTTAGAGAGAAGGATCAGCCAGCTCTGTACACCATCTTCCTGATGCTGCTATAGGCTGGTGTTTTGGTTTGGGTTTTTCTTGCCACAAGGATACACTGTTAGCCAGGTTTATCTCATCCATCCAAACTGACAGATGTTTTTCTGCAATTCATTGGTCACTAGACTCTCCTGGAGCACGAACCTGAGAAATCCTAGGTGAGGGATTTGACATTTCCCTTTGATGAACTTGATAATTTTCCTGTTATGCTAGGAACACACATAGTAAAATCCCAGGACAGTCAAGGCTTGTTTTACAAAATACTGAGTTCATTTGCTCACGAAAACATTTTGAAACTTCCCAGGCTACTGTTCATTCTTTTTATGTTAGTCAAAATATGATAATCATTATTTACTTTCCTAAAGAGAAAGATGGCATAAACATTAATCAGAAAGTATCACGATGCCCTACAGAATTTTCATTGTTTGGGTTTTTTTTAAATATAATTAAAAGTTACACTAAGATCAATTTGAACTGTGAGTGTTGAAATTAGATGCCATTTTAAATCTGTACGTAAAATCACTAATACAAATATTTATTACGTTATTCATGAGCACTTATATTAAAATTTATTTATCTTTTAAAAGTAATTGTGTTTTGGACTTTGCTTTGTTTGGTTGTTACAGATATATGTATAGTATATATATATATATATATATCTGTAACATATATATATATAGTTATATATATGTATAACAAGTATATGTATAGTAAATTATGACTTACTGCAACACTAGAATTAATAAAGATTCTAAATGCCAAAGCTGAGTTTTGTTTTCTCATAGGAAAATAGGATGATCCTCACTACAATCTTTCTAACAAATTATTTAGTTTTACTTTTGTGACACTTTATCTGTAAGCAAATAGTGCTTCCATTTCTTTTTTTTTTCTTGCTTGCTCACAGACTTTGAGGGGTGAATCTAAATCTTCCTGAGTAAATATGGACAGTTTCAGGAGCATTTATTTTCTGTTCTGCTTTCAGGAGCCATTATAATATAGAAAAATAGAATTCCTAATAAGATACTTCAATGGTATATATAGTTCCTTCCCCTACCATAAGGTAATTTCAAAGTAAAGCTATTTGACAATCTAGATAATTAATGCAGTCCAAAGTACTGCTCACAGTTTGCTTCTCCTTCCCAGTTTGCTAGAAGAATTTATGTGACAAGCAGGGGTAGAATGATTGGGGAATCCTAATGAAACATCCGCCCTTATGAAAATCTACGTAAAAAGGAGTTTTGCATAAAGGAAAACTGTCTGTGCTTCTGTTTATTGGCACTGAATAATAAAATCATACTCAAACAGCAGTGACAACCTGGCAGGATGTTATTTTAGAATATATACGTAGAAATAGAATGATTTATTTTCCTTTTTCAGGTTGTTGCAGTACTATCATGCTGATTTTCTTTATTAAATTTGGCCTTTTTCCATTGCTGGCTCGTACTCCTTGACAGTATAGGATTTCCCAGAAAGCTTAGTCTGTTAACAGAAAACATCATTAGCTGCTTGCTGAGCATAGAGAGCTCACATTTCAGTTTTTAAGTACAGCATGCTTGCTGCAAAAAGCTCTCAAGACTGCTATAGACAACCCTGTAATTATTTGCCGTAGAAGTCGTAGTGATGACTTCATTTTTCCCTGTCTTTTTACTTCTCTGTTCCTGTTTCATACAAAGAACTGTGACCCTTGGTATTCATCATTTCCTATTCTTTTCTGAGAATGTTTAGTATAAAATAAATATGTTGGTATATAAGTATTTTTAAATAAATATAAAAGTGACAAGCAGAAAAGAGAAGTTTTGGAGGCAGGTAGAAAGATTTTTATAAAATACATATTTGAAAAAAACATGTTTCTTGTAAATAAGGATTAAAATAGTAGCAATACTCTTGGTGAAGAAATAGGATAGAGATGAATATAAGCAGCAAATAACATTAATGTAGTAAGGAAGGTTAAGGTAGACTGAAGTGATATTTTTTATGAACTTAAGTTTCAAGAGAAGTGATTAATTTACTCTAGAACTGAATATTTGAAAGATAAAGTACAGATTATATAATACTGAAATTCCTCAGGCATCCTCTAACACCTCTTGTCTCTAGAATTCAATGTGGCCATTCTCTGTGTACAATTAAAAAATGTGGGTTTTTTGTTTTTATAGATGTTGCTTAAGTTCAACAACCATAGCATGATCATAATGTTTTCTCATTTTTTGCAATGCATGAAGTGAACATATCATCAATTCATAATAAATTATGGTATGCATGCTAATGATTTAATTTTACTTTATTCATTGACAAAGAAGAAAAAAGACAAGTACAAATGGACTAGAACCAATAGAAGCCTATGTAAGATAAACTGGAAAAATTGACTCGCTGAAATACTGGTCTTAGTTTTCCAGGTGTTACAAAACATTTTTCAAAACAGTTATCATCTTGTCTATTAACTGTCATGCAAAATTGAGCTTGAGTTTAAATGAATATGAGAAGAAAAAATATGCAGTCAAGTTTTTCTTACTTCAGTCAGTCAAGTGTCTCATGTCTTTGTGATAAGGGGACAGACATATATCACATCTTAGCTTTAAATGTGCATTTTAAATATGGCTTGAAATCATCCTATGACATGTGTTTTGTGGAAAAAAAAACAGGAAGTGGCTAAACTTCTACATTTTCAATCCTATCTTAAAACATGACTTTACCTTCTTCACCTACAAATGGATCTGCAGCATTTGTGTTTAATTATTTGTTAATAACAGAACCATAGGCAATGGACACAAACTGAAGCAGGGAAGAGTCCCTCTAAATGTAAGGAAACACTTTTTTTTTTATTATTATGAAGGTGACTGAGCACAGTTACAGCTTGCCCATAAAGTGAAACATCCCTGCTTGGAGATATTCAAAGGATGCCTGATCATAGTTATCTGCTCCAGGTGTCCCTGCTTGAGCACATATATTGGACCAGATGACCTGCAGAGGTCTCTTCCAACATCAGTCATTTTGTGGTTTTGCCATCCTGTGATTTTGTAACTTCAGAAAAGTCACAGGAGTAAACTTGTTCTTCTTGGTCATCAGAATAGACACTGTCATCTTGATATTTTAATTCTAAAAAAATTAGAATATTTATATGCTTTTCAGTTGTAACAATATTCCTGCAGGACATGCTAAGAGTATGAAAATACCATGCAGGAAGTGTTCTGTGCTAATTGCCCATGCTATTTTAAATAAATAAAACAGCTAAATTAGATAAATAGATAAATTTGAGACAGTTTATTATTCCACTGAACAAACTAACTTGAATTTGTCTTAGACTTAACCTAGGTATACAGATAGGTAGAGCAAAGGAGCTGAAAGGAATTAACTTGTTAGACTAGGCAACTTGATGGCTTGTCTATAACCAGTTTGTGGGTTATATAAAATGACTTTCTGAAACATGAAGTAAGGAACATGAATAATAAATTTATTCAGACAGAGCTGGCTAAGACTGTTTGCAATGCATTTTGCAATGCATACAGACTTACATTTTTATTCCATAAATGTATATATACTCCAAGGGAGCATTAAAATAAAAGACAATCTCACTGAAGAGTTAGATCATTTGAAGATGAAAGCTAAAACTCACAGAGGCACACAGGTGCCTGAGGGCATGACTACACATGAGCAGAGAGTCAGCTGGCCAAATGTACAAGTAGGTTTGGTATTGAGGTTAAGTTTGCATATTTGCATAGTGATATGCTAAAAATCATCTGTCCTTATGAGCAGAGTCCACAGGAGTAAAACTTAGCAATACTGGAAAATACTATGTCTACATTTTTCTGAAACCATTTGGACCTGCTATGAAAGGTATGTAGCAGGATGAGAAGGATCAAAATAAAGGAAATTTACTGTTTAAGATATATTTGTGCTGTATTAGCTTATAGTACTAATTGAAAAATGAAAGGGAATTCCAGAACAGATTATTCAATTTAGAACTTTCTTCTCATGCATGATGAAAAACAGTAAAGGATCTAGGTTACATTGATGGAAACTTTTTAGCAAAATCTTGCAGAATTTCTAAAACATAGTATATCTTTTTTAAAATATATTTAAGACAATGCACTCAGAGATGCCAACAGTGGCTGTACATTAAATAAAATATATTAGGGTTGGAATTTTCAAAAGGGAAAAATTTAATTTAATATCCCAATTTAATTTAATATCCCAATTCCAAGGCTCTTTCAGCAAGTATTTGATATTTACCTCTATGGAGCTCTTCAAGCAATTCGAAATTAATTGTTATGGTTTGATTCCAACCTCATACATTGATTTAAAAGACTCACATAGAAATCTCAAAGGATTCAGGAGGTGTTATATATTCATATCAGGAGACATTATATGTTCACATAGGTATCTGCAAAATAAAAGTTCAAATAATACTCCCCAATTTCTAGGATGATAATAAAAATTAATTTTGAATTAGTAGTATAATGCATAGGATATGAATTTTTTATTTCATATGAAAGATTATTTTTATTTGGAGAAATAAACATAACTTCTCTGATCTGTTAATACTTCTGTATTCTTCTGCTTCAACATGCAAAAATTAGAGTACCCTTTTACCTTTACAAATTTACTTGTGAAGATCTTATGACATAAATAAGAATCATTAAGCAGCAAGTCTCAGGCTAGGTGCAGGATTACCACTTCTGTTAGTGATTGCTACTGATTCTCATATTGACGTCTCTTTAATTTAGTTTTCCTTACTATTATTATCACTTTAGGTCACTTTTTTTTGCAGTACTTCGATTTTCTGACAGGACTTCAAGGTAAGAGGTATAATTTGCCTGAAATGGCTCTAAGAAAAAAGAATTTCTTATAAATAAAGAGTTTTCACAGGATATTATTATATAATCAATGAAATATCACCTATGTGTACTTGGAAGTATATATGATCAGACATTATACTTGCCTATGATGGAGATCTTTGGAGTAGGCAATCAGGTTTTAACTATCCTTCATAACACTGGAAACACCATTAAAGGTTAAAGTCCTCCTTTCAGTTATCCCTTGTGGGGTCTTAGACATATGTTCTTATATTCTAGCTGTGTACACAGTGGAGAGCTTTATTTTATTGACCCACATTTGGTTATCATACTTCAGTCTTCAATCCTTTTATACAGTGAGAAATTCCTTTATAAGCTATGAAAAAAAAAACCCAAGGAAAGTTACAGAATAAAAAGTAGAATCACTGAGGCTTAACTTCATGGAGAATGCCATAGAAAATGGGTTTGTTCTGACTTTCCATCAAGAACAATTTATCTACCAGACCTACAGTTAATCTGCAAGGAGTCAACAGTCAGTAGTGTAACTAAAATGCACTGGATCAGTTTCCAAAATTATATTCAGTCTAATAACAGGGAACAAATTATTTTTCCTTCCTCAAATGAGAAGCTAAAAGGTATGGGCATGTTAAAAGAACAGAGGAGATCTGAGCATGGAACAAAGATTATCTAAGAATTTATCAATGGATGAAACTGATTTTGTTGTGTTGTTTAATTCAAAATGTGTGAAAAAGAATTACATATGTATTTTTTTTTCCAGATTAACTGCACCAGTAAATCATATTAGAACTTTGAAGATAAGTAAATAAAGCTAGTGCTGAATGAAATGAAGTCTTGTCTAAGACATTTAATGCAAACTATTTTAATATTTTCCTGTGACAACTGATATGTCTTCAGATTTGAGAAAAGGAAGGAGAATCATTGGCTACTTTACTTTTAGAAGGGCTGCTGTGATACATTTTGTCTTTATTTCCAGTCATGATTCATGGTTTTCAGGTTCATGAAACGCCTGCATATCACAACCCCGAAAGAATAAGTGGTAAAAAAAGCTTCTATCCAAGGTACAGGTAACTCTAGGATGCTTGAATGGTGAAACAACCAGAATAACTCACTATTTCAGTGGGTATTTAAAATGGTTACCTACCTTTTGACTATGTAGAAAGATCCTGCACCCTTCAATTCTAAAAATAAAGACAAACACACAAACAAAAGAACAATGCCAACTGCTAATCTGATTCTGATATCTGATTTTTCTCTAGACTCTTCATTGTCTGGAAACACTATATAAGAAATACTGTATTAGAGAGTAACAAGGTTTACAGAAAAATACTTAGTGCCCTTGAACCAACTGATTTCATTTCTGGAAGTTAAGTCATATAAGAGAGAATTTTAGATGATTTATTGATAATAAGCAAAATAAACAACATATTCTAGCTTTCCTGACCCAAAACATCTGAGATGAAAATTACCACAGATAAAAGATAATAAGTCATCTGGATTTGGTCATCTATGGCTAGGTGAAGGCAAATTAGTAATCTTATTCATAGTTAGGTATTTAAAAACCCACTAAATTTCACTTGTTCTAAAGGTGCCAAGACATTTTTTCTGTGCATATCAGAAATGATTAAACAATTTAAACATTGCAATCTCATTTCAGTAGGAATTAACCACTTAGTTTTCTTGGTGAATCTGTTTTGACATTGTTTCACAAATAAATTCAGTTCCATCGGAAAAAGCCTTTTAATGTAACGTGCAGATTATAAGAATATTACCATGATGCAGTTAATAGAAAGCCTTATTTAAAGTCTAAAATTTTCACAAGATCTAATGGACAGAATGTGATAGATAAAGAGGTACTGGATCAGACATAATTCAGTGAGCTCAATGTGACCTCTGTTGCCTATCACATGATATTCCTAGTGTCTTGATGTGTCTGTATTTTCACAATAATTACATTAATTCTTGTTTGTCACATTTTCAAATTTCTACTGAGTTCTGATTTTAAAATTTAAAAAAATGGAATGAAACTTGATATATTCAAAATCCACTGAAAGTTGTTAAATAATGAACACACCTCTACCTTGATAATACACCTATAAATATGTGATGGAATCTAAAGTGGTTTTTACCTGCACCTCAAAAAAAGTACAAAAGGTTCTAGTCAGAAGGGAAGAGTGCTTAGAAGAGAAAAATACAATGTCATCATACTCATCTAGCTGGTTAAAGGCAAGGAAATGATTAATAGTTATAGTACAAATTAAAATGTGAATATAATAATGTAATTTTATTCTACTTTCATCATAATTGAAAAGGTGTAATGGGAGAGATGGATGTGGTTTGAAGTGTGCATGTAATGAAGTACCTAAAACTGTGAACACATGGGTAATTAAAAGGAAACTAATCTCATCCAAAACAGTATTGGGCATTGGCTAATCAAATGATAATGTTAATCTTGCTATCCACGAAAGTAATTTTCTATTCCAGAGATTTTGTAGTTTTATAATGCATCATGTTATGTTTGTTGCCGTAGACTTTAATTGGGAAATGCATAATTCAAAGGATTGAATTTAATGTTATTGAAATTATATTTAGATTCTGTACTTGGATTTCCTAGAAAATGTCATGCTTTTTGCATTTGCTATTGTGCTATTTGTTCATTGTATTTATAATTTACCATTGTACACACTGTAAAACTTCTGTTAAATTTATGTAGCAGCATAAGTGAACATTTACCATGGTTAATCCTTGTAAAACCACTTTCTCTTATTGTAATACTTTTAGCATATAGCAGTAAAGAAGGAAGAATAAAATGCCACAAAATATTTCTTTTTCTTAGAGTTCTGTTTTCTTTTTCATTTGGGCAGTCCCCAGGGTCAGGTACCATTCATCAGAAAAGTAATGAAAATTGGGCTGAACCTAGGAAGATAACCTATCCCTTCATTTGCAAATGAAATTGTCAGTAAACCTAGTCAGCATCACTCACAATGATGTCAGCCCTTAGAGTCAGACCTCAAAACCTGATGTGAAGACTCCTTGAGCACTGCGTTACAAATAAATGTATTAAAAATAGGAGGAAGTCCTATTGAAGAAAGAGAGGCAAGAACTACTGATATAATCTCCGTAATCTTCATAACTTAGTTTCAGAAGTCCATTATGACTGATGTGTTTGTTTTAAACTAGCTCAAGGTATGAATTTTATCCTTTGCTCTCTGTGTACAAACCACTATATGTATAGTAACAAACATTCTGTCAAATACATATTATGGAATAGAAAAAAAAAAAAACCCAAAACAAAACAAAAAAATCCCCTAAACAACAGCTTCATTTCTCAGCCATACTTCTAATGATACTATATTTTTCAGACAACAAATTATGGAGCTAAGTGAAATACTTTGATGGAGAACTTTTTATGGAGCTCTTTCCAACTGTTCCCAGATTCATCAATGCTTAGTCCACCTGTCAGCAGGAGTGTATGACTTGCCAAATGTGCTATAGTATTTCATATTAAAATTCTCTTTAATTTTCCAGGATGCTGGAAGATATAGTTGTCTTAGTGGTGGTTCCATATAACTTCCAGTTGTAACAGTTTTTATTGAGCATAAAGTGAATTGAAGGAAGGCAGCATAATTGGTAGTCACAGAGATGAAAGAAAAATCTTATCAAATGGGTAGTCTGTTCTAGTACCTAGGTAAAATTCACATGCAGAATGAGATAAAATCCACTGCTGTAAACTATTGAGATTTTTAATTTTGCTTTAATCAAAGCCATTTTCACACAGTAATTTGATTTGTTTGACATTAATCAGAAACTGCAAATACAAATAATGCAAATGGTTCTTGCTAATAGGTAGGCAGATGGATTTTCTCCATAAATATTTCAAGAGAGAAGTCAATCCATAATATTATTGATTGAACATGAAATAAAAAGTGTCTATTTTTTGCTTGCTGAATGCACAAGAAATTATGTTCTGCTAATAGGAACTGCACATCCAGCAAGAAACAAATTATGTTCATGTGATCTCTTGCTGTGATGACTTCAGATCTCGCAGACTAAGTAGTGTGTCAGGCCAAATCTGAAACTTCCGTATAGGAAAACAAAAGATGAAGAGTCAAACAGCTTCAGGTACATATGTTAGTAGTTCAGCAATTGAATTTTTTTCCCTCTGGTAAGCTGTGAACATGAATACCCTCATGGTTCAATGGGTCATTTTGCAGCTGGAAACAGTGTGTTCAAAGTCTTGCTATAATACTAAGTTTTAAAGGCAAATAGTTGTTTTTATCTGTGGTGTTAGACAAATTTCTAATCCAGAAAACT
The DNA here is from genome assembly GCF_017590055.1 of Onychostruthus taczanowskii. Lineage (NCBI taxonomy): Eukaryota > Metazoa > Chordata > Aves > Passeriformes > Passeridae > Onychostruthus > Onychostruthus taczanowskii. The sequence continues at coordinate 10,708,631 of NW_024499239.1, read as the reverse complement.
CTTGTTCATTCATTAACTTTTTTTCTGAAAACTGCTACATACAGATGTTGAAAGATATGTCAGATACCAAAAAAAAAAAAAAAAAAAAAAAAAAAAAAGGAATATCTGTATCACAGAATCATTTACTTCTCATCTAGCTGAGCATCCTTTTCATGACAAAGTCAACACTGAAGTGATTGGATTAGTCCAGCTGGCTTTGGAAAATCATCAAGCATGGAGACTGTGAAGTCTACCTGGATGACCTGCTCCAATGCTTAATTATAATCGGAATTTACAAACTTCTCTTTGTAACTCCTTCAGCCATAACCAGGCAATTTGTAACCATTTGTTGTGGTTTAATCCCAGTAAACAAATACCATGCAGCTGCTCACTCACTCTACCACCAATGGGATTGAAGACAGAATCAGAAGGATAAAACCAGGAAAACTCATTCGTGTAAAGACAATCTAATATGGAGAGTAAAAACAGCGCATGCAAGCAAAACAAAGCAAGAAATTAATTTACCATTTCCATGGGCAGGCAGTTGTTCAGCCATCCCTAGAAGAGCATGGCTCCTTCTGACATAACAGTGATTTGGGAAGACAAACTCCATCTCTCCAAATGTCTCCCCCTTCTTCATATACAGAGCATGATGTCACATGGTCTGGAATATCCCTTCGGTCAGTTTGGGTCACCTGTCCTGGCTGTGTCTCCTCCCAGCCTCCTGTGCACAGCCAACTACCTTGCCAGAGTGGCAGTGCAAAAACCAGAGAAGACCTTGGATCTGTGTAAGACCTGCTCAGAAATAAGAAAAAAATCACTGTATTATTAACCTTGTGTTAAGCACAAATCCAAAGCACACCTCCATGCCAGATACCGTGAAGACAGTTGACTCTACCCTAGCCAAAACCAGCATGCCAGTCTCTCTTTTCCCTGTCGTGCACATCTGTAAATGATCTGGCTCACTTCTCTGTTTAGGCTTTAGGGGGCTTGCTCAGCTGGCCCCTCCAGGACCAACAACACAATCTCCTCACAGGCTTCAATCCCTGACTGCTCTGGTGGCTCATTACTGAATTTACTGCAGTCTGTCAATGTTTTTCATGCAAGGCCAAAACATGGGTGTTGTTGTATCCTAGGTGCAATGTAATGACTACCAAATATAGGGTAATAACCACTTTCCAAAATCCAGTGGCTGCACTTCTGTTAATACTGTTTGTATGCTTTTAGCCTACAGTATTCATTTCTACTGACTGAATTCCTACAATAATGTTGAAATGCCTTTTCAAAACTTGCAAAGACTGTATTAATCTGGAACTATCTATGAGTATGTAGGATTTTTGTAATGATGTCATGTGTTGACACTGGCCGGATGCTGGGCAACCACCGAAGCGGCTCACTCACTCCCCTCCACAAACTGGACAGAAGAGAGAAAACTTGATGAAGGGTTAAGAGCTGAGATGAGGACCAGGACAGATATCACTCATCAAATATCATCACAGGGAAAACAGGCTCATTTTAGAGATATTCATTGAATTTATTACACTAACAAAATCAGAGCAGGATAATGAGAAAATAAAACCTTAAATTCACCTTCCCCAGCTCCTTATTTCCAGATCTACTTCCTACTCCAGTGGTGCAAGAAGACAAGGAAGGGGGATTACAGTCAGTTCATCTCCTGTGGCTTCTGCCACTGTTCCTCAGGGTGAGGAGTTGTTCCCCTGCTCCACTGTGGGGTTCCTCCCACAGGAGGCAGCTCTCCAAGAACTCCAGTGTGAGTCCATCTCACAAGCAAGAGTCCTCCCCAAACTGCTGCAGCATGAATCATTCTTCCAAAGGGTACAGTCTTGAACATGCTCTTCCAGTGTGGGTCCCTCACGGGGTCACAAGCCCTGCCAGGAAACCTGCTCCAGCATGGGTTTCTCATGGGTTCACAGATCACTCAAGGCATCCACCCACTCCAGAGTGGAGCTCCTTCACAGCCTGTGGGTGGATATCTGCATCCCTGTGGACCTCCACATCCCTGTGGACCTCCAGAGGCTGCAGGGGCACAGCTGCCTCACCATCGTCTGAACTAGAGGCTGCATGGGAATCTCAGTTCCAATCATGGAAGCACCTCCTGCACCTCCTTCTCCACTGACTTTGATTTCTGGAGAGCTGTTCCTTTCACATGTTCTCACTTTATTCTTTGGTCACAATTACAACTGTGCAAGGACTTTTTTTCTTTCTCCTTAAATATGTTATCACAGAGGTGTTAACCACCATTTCTAATTGGGCCAGCCTTGTCCAACAGCACATTCATCTTTGGAGCCCCCAGGGATTGGCTCTGCCAACATGGGGGAAGCTTCAGGCAGAGTCTCACAGAAGCTACCCCGGTAGCCTCAGCTACCAAAACCAGGACATGCAAAACCAATACAAAAGAGAAAGTTAATTGTTATATTTTTGTGGAATTTCCTCAATTTCCTAACATTTTCAATATACATGACACCTCAGCTTTGTTTTGAGCTGTAGTTCACTGTTTATATACTCTCCTTTCTCTTACCTATAATCATTAGAAATTAATAACTGGTTTTTTGGCCTTATACTTCCCATCAGCTTGACCAGGTTTGTCCATATACTAACAGTTTCTGATCATATATTCCCACCAGCTGGACTACATGGTTATTGTAAGAAATAAATGAACTGGAAAGAAATTAACTCTGCAATCCTAATAACACACAAGTGACACATGAAAAATCTACAGTTTCATATGAAATTTACAAAAAACACTGCTTTTTCCTCCATTCTACAGAAATCAAGAATAAATCAGATTGTAGTTCCCAAGGATACTACAATCAAAAGATGAACTGCAATCAGATGGGTAGACATGAAGGTGAATAGCAGGGAAGGCTGCAGCAATGGGAGAGAATCTGATTCCTTCTTCTCCCAGTAGTGTCAATTTGTGAGATTAACTTTGCTGTCTCATGAGCCTTCATAATCTAAATGGGGTAAGAATCTGCTTGTAGCAGAAATACAAGAATGAAATTTGCTGTCATTTTCTGTTCATCCTTCTAATTAATGTCAATTGAACTGGAGGGAAGACAGAAAGACAATCCCTAAAAATGTGAGGAGTCCACCTAGACACAAAGAAATTTCCATCTTCTTTTGCTGAAGAGATCTTGAGCTCATAAGTTCAGTCTCCAGGACTGTGGCCATCAGTCTGTGGACTGTGGACTGTGGCCACTACAGCTGTGTGCACTATCAGTAAAATGCCAACTCCTGGTATTGAACACCCAAAGTTAGGGTGATTGCTTAGGAGATAATTGTTGAGAACTGACTGTTTTGTGTGTGTAGTGTCATGGATCAGTCACTATGAGAACTAGCCACTAACATAAACAGTAAATTAACTGAACAATGTTATGTTTTGAAGTTTGAAATTGGCTTGATTTGTCAGTCTTCAAAACAAGGAGCAGCCTCTGTTTCCCAGACACACTTGTAAAGATCTATGTTCTGTTGCAACTCACTTTTCATCCTAATTTCAGCGTGAAGTGAATGGAATAATGCATAAAAATTAGAAATGCTTTCAATATTACTTTAAAATATCCAAAAAGTGAGCAGTTCTCCTGCTTTAGAAGGCACATAGGCCAATTTAAATGGTGATGACAGTGGCTAGGTATAATCAAATCACATAATCTCCCTTCATAGACTTATGTAAGAGTCAGACTGTTCTTCATCAGTCTTTCTGAATCTATAACCCCAGCTTGGAGTACAAAACCTGATCCTCTAGCATCTGTTAATCAAGAGTTTTGACTGGGAAGAAAGAAAAATTCAAGAACTGGAAACTGAAAAACCTGACAACTACAAAAGTCTTTTTTGCTTCTTCCAAAAGCCAAAAATGCTGCTTTTGCAGCTGCTGCAGCTTCTATCTTCTTGGGAGCCATGAAGTGATCTTGAGCCTCAAAGATAGCTCTTCTATCAGTAATTATAGAACAAAGTGCGACGAGTACTAAGAGAAGTTTGTTAATTTCATTTTGCAAAATTCTTTTATTTGTTCTGCTGTATCAGCTTCTCCTTAGTTCCAATGTTTGTGCTGAAAGAAGTATTTTTCCCCACCCCAGAAGTATCACAAAGAAAATCTAAACAATTTTACAAAGCATTCTTAAGTCATAAGAAGAAAAGAAGCAGGGAGAAACTGGTGCAAAAAAAAAAGAGTGAGAAACTGGAAAAAAAGCCCAGCAAGACTGAATTCTGAACTGAATGGTATGAAAGAGAAATACAACAGCAAAAAATTTTTAATTCCATTCACATAATTGTGTTTTTTAAAGGAAATAAGAAAAAAATTTATTTGGAAGCAGAAAGACAACACTGTTCTGTCTAAAGCAGCATTTCATTGTCAGTAAAAAAAATTAATAGAAAATTTACTAGTTAAGACTTAAATTTCATATGCTGTACTTGTAAATCCCCGTAAGTTTTTGAAGTAAGCTCTGATATTTTACAAACTCCTAGTACTTCCCCACAAAATATGTAATTGTTTTAGAACAAATTGCTTGATTGGAACTATAAACACAGTAGATATTTCTTGCCATTCCCTTTTTTCAGTGAACACAGTAATAAAGAGTCCAGTTTTGGAGTCATTGCAGAAAACAATGCAATCAAGATAATGAAGTACAGAATTAGTTTAAAAATCAATCTACAATAAAAACTGTTCCTTTAATTCTGCAAGAGACACAGTGCTGTTGAAATGTTACACTTGGAGTTAAGATTCTTTAAAAGAAATGAAAAAAAATAAAATGCAAACAATAATTTAGTAGCAGAGTGTTCTCTAAAAATGTTTATTTTACTCTAATATACCTTTAAAATATCATCATTTATTACCCATTAAATTTAATGGACAGTGTGGGCAGATATAGTACTGGATCAAATGAATACTCATAATTAGCTTTAACATTGAGGGCCATATTTGTTGATAATGGGAGGTCAGCTTTGGTTTTGGTGTCATGCAGAGCTCCTCTGGAAATCTGGCCATAAATTTATTACTCTAATTCAAACTACAAATGTGTTACTGTGATACTGTGACACAAAAATATGTTACTGTGAATTTCCAGCAAATTAGTGATGTGAAGACTGAGTTATTTGATATAACATTATACTCAGTCTCATAGGGTTGAAACTTTCCTGTTAGCAGCCAAAATGGTGCTACGGAAGAGAGGTGTCCTGTGTCCAAAGCAGTGAGAACACCAGGATGTTTTCAGTACTGCTGAGCAGGGCTTACACAGAGCCAAGGCCCTTTGTGCCTCACACCAACCCACCAGCGAGGGGGACGGGGTCACACAATAAGAAGTTGGGAAAGACACAGCTGGGACATCTGGCCTCAGCTGACTGAAGAGATTCCATGTATATCATGCAATGCTTCTCGTGGACAAACAGGATTTAAACAGCTTGTTCTCTCTCTTAATCGACCTCACCAATAAAAAAAAAATAAAAAAGAGCTGATAGCATGATATAAAAATTTGGAGGAAAAAACCATATGCCTATGTCCAGAAAGATTCTTTTTCTCTGTGTTTGGTTCATAAAGAGTAAAATGCAACTTCATTAAGATAAAGAAGCCAAATAATACCCACCCAAATCAGTGTGCAGTGTGGAGGAATTTCAAGATGACAGACTGACCATGTGGACCTTAAAACATTTACCTTTATTAGCTAAGCTATGTGTTTTGCTGGCACAATCAATGATCACATTCAGTTTATTACTGAACATAATTTAGAAAATCTGCAAGCCCATACAGCCTGGTAGTATTTTTCTTCTTATAATGAATGTGTCCTGGATCATGTTTGAAATTGGATTTTTTTATTTAATATGTTTTCAATATTTCAAAATCAAGTAGAATTCTAGAATTTCCATTCACTATTTAGTATCTCAAAATGTTTTGAAATTTCATCTTGGATGTTTCTTCTTATGATTATTAGTACTAGAATTAGTCTTAGCATCAGTATTGGTATTAGCTTTAGGCATTTGGGCTTTTTCAGATACACCTTACATTTTTTTATGCAAATTCCTGGCTTGTTTTAAATTTCACTAGTAGCTTTCACTGAAGTCTCAGCCAACAAGAATTAAACAACTTTCCTGTTAGAGTCATATGACATATCCCATGATATTTTGATATTTGATATTTCTCTTTGCCCCCTCAAGCTTCCTGTTTTAAGCAGCTCTGTTTGTACTAAAAGGTTAAATTTAATGTGTTTGCTTGAATCCACTGTGACAAGAATCATGGGGAGTAAATATTTTTTCTGATTTGTTGTTGGACTACATAAAGGATATTACTTCCTGCTCACAGAATATTTCTAATAAATACAATTCTTGAAAAGCATGACCATCTAACTTGATACAAATATTCTGCTTGGTGGTACAGAGATGTTGGTAAGATGCAGTGAATAAGAAATCTCTTTCTCCTCTTTGGTGTGTCTCCTTCATTATCATGATTTAAAAAAGAATGCCAAGAGGCTACCATATCAAAAGAGTATAGCATGATTTAAGAAAGCAAAAACTAGATAGAAAATAGCAATCTAATGCTGTATTTTACAACTGAAAAGTACATTTGAATTTTTAAAGTAATTTGCTTAAAGCATGCCCTGAGCATTGCAAACTTATTTCATATGAATATTCTAACAATTCTGCTTCAGCAAAAATAATTTAATTAAATGGCAAATTTTTCAAACATTAAAAAATATATTGACAGACATTCATAGGATTCATAGGATGAACTTATTAAGTTAAAGAGAGCTGTCCAAAATATCTTTTGCAAATTTTGTAGTTCTTACACACTGAGTACTTTTATGCATAATAATCTAGGGCTGAAGAGTTTATGGCAGTCTTTTCTCTAGAACCATCGTCAGCTCTCCCATTTGCTTGCTTACTCTCACATTTTAAAAAAAAACCACTAAAACAAACAAACAAAAACAAACAAAAAACCCCCCCAAACTAACATAGCTCATAGGATGGCCACTACTCCACAGTATCTGTAGTCATTTAAACTTCCAATTATATTTTGCATGTGGAAGAGCAAAATCCCTGAATTTTTTCAATAGATTTAGAATGGTTTTCTCCACCCAAGAAGCTGCTTTCCACTTACAGTGGAATTTTGCACTGACCCAAAAGATCTTTCCCTTATAATGCAAAATTATCACCTATCAGATTGTTATTTGGAATATTAAGGTTTTTTCTTATCTGCTCTTTTCTGACTGGCAGATGAGAAAGATGTTGCCACTACTGACAGAAAGAAGTGAGCTTTTTGTTGTGTTAACCACTAATTAGATCAGTCATGAGGAAAAATGGGGTGAAACATTTATCAGACTTTAGCAGATTTGTAGTCTGCTTTTTGGGACTTAGCTGGTGAATGTAAAATATGAAAGTTTGTTTTAACCCCTTATTCTTTTTTTAAAATAACCATAATCCTTCTGTATATCTGTGTCCAAATTCAGGAGGTACTTAATAGATCCCAATTTCCTATGAGTTATTTGTATAATTAGTGGGCAAAAAAAGTGTGCATTATCATGAGTTGGGTGATCATTATTATCCTCAGAAAGGAATTTTTACATTTGCATTCAGTTCTACTATGGAGTTTATTCCTTCTACTTTTCTTGAAGTAAAAATCTTCAGTTTTGTTGGAACAAGGATTGAAGGATCAAGAAGTCACTATTGTCCCTCAATGAAAAGATAGAGGATTTACATATTTCTGCACTCTCAGTACTGGAAAGTAAACAAAACCTTTTCAATCAATTCTGAAAGCAAGCCTGAGCTTCCTACAACTCTAACAGATATATCCTGATGATCAGTGGAATAATCATTTTATCATAGATGCAAAATTTCAAACATCAAGAGGTACTTAGAACTGGATGCAGGTTCTGCATCAGTGCCCAATGTAAACTTCAGATTGATTTAGGTGAAGAAATTTGATATTTCTTTTTCTTGTCACAGCCTTGAAGAAACAGCCATAGCATGGATGTCAGGAACTCTCAGACATAGTGTTTCATGATTTCAAGTCCTTCATATTTCTTATGCTTATGATTTGTCAAAACTATGCAAATCACTTCCTAATCTTTTGATTTGTCATCAATACACACATCTTTTTAAAGAATTATTATTTATTATTTATTATACTTACTAAAAAAATCTTCTGGTAGGCTCCATAATAGAGGGGGAAACTAACCAACATAAATTCTCTGAAACATCCAATTTCCAGATTTTTTTCTTAGATAGCAACATTTCTTTGTTCTGTCAATATAAATTCACTTTGTAGGAGAGACAAAGAAAGGAAATAATCACTGGCTACATAGTAAAATACTCTATTATAGAGATTTACCCTGTAATGTCTATTCTATAGCCTCTGCTGAAAAGACTACTTCTAAAGAGATTATTATTTTTTCTAATTAAAGAATATAATTGATGCATGGGATGTGTTCATTAAATAGGGAATCAACTAGCTTCAAATCAGTTACCTAACTCAATACTATTGTCATAATCTGTTGAATTTTTTAACACCTCTTTGAGAACAATGAGGTTTAGCGTCAGATCCTGTATGACATAACCTTAGTTCTACTATGTTTCGAAAATGCCACACTTCAATACCAACATTTTGAAGAAATAAACCTCCTAAGTCTCAATAAGCCTTCAGCATAGGATTGTCCTGTATCATCATTAAATTTTAGATGGAACAAGTCAATATTCCCTGCGAGACTTAATTACAATTGTTCTGTCTGCGGCAAGAACATGCTATGGCTATTTGACAGTTTTATGCAAATAACAGGGAGTTTACAGATTTCTTCTAAGAAATCCAGAGGACTTATCATTCTGGTGAAACATGAAAGAAAATGAAGAAATGTATTTTCCTCATAAATTAGGTCATATAAAATACTAATTACTTTCACCAGAAATTTTCCACTGTGGATACACAGGGAACCTGAAGTTGTCTCAAATTACGCCCATATCAGCTAGACATTTCACCACAATGTGATTGTTGTCTGACTTAATTTCTCTCTGTCTGAGAGAAATTCTGCAAAATCAGCCATATTATGAATGAATATTGATGCACTTAGCTCAGTTGAATTGAGTAGTATTTAAATGTTAGTTATTTTTGCAACTGTGCATTTATTAGACAAGTGCTTCCATAAATTGAAGAGTCTCTGTATTGAAAAAGAAGAAGAAGAAAAAAAAAATATATAAGAAAATGTATATATTGAATACTGTATTACAGAGCATGTACACAGATGACCCCAAGATTAATGTTTCTTGCCTGTCAATGAAAACAGTTTCATGGAAGAACAAGATTTCATGTTATGAGACCATCAAAGCAGAATGAAATGAGAAAAATATGAAGACTAAATATGTAAGAGATTATTTTCCTACAAAAACCTAGGCTTTAGTGTTTATACCTTAATATACGAAAATTTGACTTTAAAACGTAAATCAGCTGAAACCCAAACAGCTGAAAAAAGGTTGTTAACATGTTTGCTTGTTTAATTTTCAATAGTTACTACAAATTAATTCCTTATACCTACTGAATTCAGCAATTGAGTGAATACAATGTCCACCAAATATATTTCTCTTTTTTTTTTTAGTGTCTCTGTAAAACATTAAATATGTAAAATTCCAAGTTCTGGTGGCACTTTTGAAACAAGAACAGATATGTCTTAAGAGCAGTTTCTATATTATTTTCATAATTAGTTTGCCTCTTAGGAAATTTTCCTCTGCTAACACAAAAAATAAAAGGAACATGATCTACTTTAGTACAGCACTTTGTATTTCTTATCCTGATTACTTCTTTTCTCATTACTTTTCTGTTACCACAAAATCACAGAATCATCAAGGTTGGAAAATATCTTCAAGCTCAATTAGCCCAGCCTTCAGCCCAGCATCACCATAATAACCCCTCATGCCACACCCAAATGCTTCTTGAACACTTTCACAGGCAGTGATATTCCGCCACATGCCTGGAAACTTCCAATGCCTAACCCCTCTTTCAGTGATATCTTTTTTTTTTTTCTGCTATCTAATGTGAACTCCCCCCATTTATGGTAAATATCATCTGTATTTCTTTCTTTGGTCTTTTAAATCTTGAAAAGAACCAGGCTATGAAAATACAACACAGAAATACCACATTCTGATTTCCTTCTCTTCCGTTCATTTATTAGGAACAACAATGTGGGTATTGTTGTTATTACCCTGACATAAATTTGTATTCCACTGAGATTTTATTTTTTTATATCATCATGTGGTAAAAAAAAAGGACTCAGGAAAGTTACTCCTTTTTTAAAATGTTGAATTTATGCACTATATGTAAGATTTTTAGTTTTTCATATATATTTTCATTTATGTTTAACCTGCATGCAATGATTTTTCAAATTTAAATTATAGCAATAGATAATGTATGTCACGTAAAAACTGAACGTGAATCAACTTTCAAATATTCCTTTAACTCAAAACACTTTTAAATCAATTTAAACTAAAGAAGAAAAGTTCTTTTTCCTACTTTCTCTGCATCTGAACGTTGACTGCTTTAGAAATGATAGGAAAAAAACAGACCTCTCATGTCTGTCTCTGATGGTGAATAATGCTATTGGTTGCTGGACACTTTCTCCTACATCAATAAGTATTTCTAGAACTTATTTAATTTTGAATTTGCAGGTTGTGAATGTGTTAACGTCATTTCTTCATAATAATGAAATCAAGAAAAATTCACAGCACAAAAGCAGAAAAGTTTGTATTATTAAGAGCCTCTAAAAAATCTTACAGTGTAACAAAATAAAATACATGAGTTAATTTTTAAAAAATATAACATTTTAATTGTCTCTGAATATTTCTAAATCATTAAAAAGAAAATCCTGTGCCTAAAATACTAGGTAATATACAAATTGTTTGCTGCCATGGAAACTGACAAGTTAAGAGATGCTTGAATTTCTGTGTGTAATTTTACCATACCTTTCTTCTACAGATTTAATGCATTTTACTTTTTATACTAGACCTTTTCTGTAAAAATACTTTCTTTGTAATGGCTACTCTCACCAGTTACCCTTAACCTGTAATAAGACTGAATGGTATGGAAATGTCAGAGTCTTTAATTCTTGTAATACAAGCTGCCACTAAAAATTATATATTTTAAAATCCAATGCTCTTGTATAAGAAACTAAATTACTTTAGATTGGTGAGCCTAGAGACATTCAACCAAACAAATAGTAATAATGACATTTGAGCACATTCACATTACCATTGACTCTTTCAAATGGTCTAACAAAACCAGCCCTTTTGGTAGGTTTTTCATTTAGATTTTTTAGACACCTTCATCATTCATTTATACCATTAAGTGAACTAGCACTTCTTACAAACATGTCAGCATTTCAGAAGAAGTTTTGGCAAGCTGATTGTATAATACTCAGCTGATAACCATTGCCTATTAATGCAAACCACCTAACCATCCAGCAATTGGTTATCATCCACAGACTGAAGCCCAGCCCACTCCTGAGCAGCAAGCAGTCAGTGGCTTCCAGCAGTTTTTATATGGAACATAACGTTCTATGGTCTGGCACATCCCTTCGGCCAGTTTAGTCCAGCTGTCCTGACCATGCTTCCTCTCAGCTTCCTTTACACATAACTCACAGAACATGAGAACTGAGAAGTCCTAGATTTAATGGAACATCTACTTAGCAATAGCTAAAACATCAATGTGTTGCCAACATTATTGTCATACTGAACCCAAAATAGAGCATTGTAACTGCTACTAAGAACATTAGCTCTATCCCAGATGAAACCAGCATTATAAACACTTTTCTTATTAATTTGTGTTTTCTATTAAAAACAAAAATCACCATTTGCAGGCAATGCAAGGATTGTCTATCACAGTGCAACCATAACATTACTAATGTGCAATTTCTACTTCAGTGTCCAGAATGTTGTAAAGACCAAAGTTAGGAATGAGTTGAGGAAAGCAGACATGAAAAGGCACCCAGCCCTGGACATGGCTAGAATAATAAATATGTTCTTCTATATTTACCCTGCTGTCTAAATTATGTTTTACATGTATTTTGCCCTAAAGAGACAAAACCAAAGTTGAATACTGTAGGTACCACCTTACAAACCTTAATAGTTTTCTTTTTAGTGTCATGACTCTAATATGTACAATTTGTCTTCAAAAGGAAAATTAAACTAGCAAAAGAAAAAAAGAAGGGGAAAAATAGTGAGGTGGTCAATGTGTTTAGTTTTAGCTTTTGACCAAAGATGTAAGTTATCCTATTCTTGAATATTATACAATTTTATAAAGCATATACAAGACTACTCTCACCTATCCTATTAATTTTTAAACCAGTAAGATGAAGCCAACTAGAAATCTGCATGCAGAAATCTTCAGTGTAGATCCAGGATGAAAGAAGAGTCAGACACAACATTTTCATTATAGGCATAATTCATATTTTAAATTATACATATTTACTTTCAGTAAGTTTAGAGACAGTTTACCACTAAAGGCAGATACAGAGTCTCATATTTGATACTGAGGTAGGTAAGGTGAGGATAGCTATATAAAGATAAATGCTTTTTGTTGTGCTGCTGTCCGAGTTTCTCTACTCCCTCGGGCAGGGAGGAGGTCTCGCCGGCTGAGCTGAAGGCACGGCAGCCGACAGCCGGGGGGGGCACTCCCTAGATGCGCCGGGGCGTCCCGGGAGCGCCTCAGCAAGGGGCAGCAGGGAGCAGCAGGCAGGTGAAGTAGAAGAAAGAAGAGAGGGACCCTCCTCGGGGGTAAAATCCAGAGCCATTTATTAACTCCAGAAGCGCCAGCCGAGCAGGGACCACGAGGCAGGAATACAGCAGCTTATAAAGGGGGCGGAAACATGACACATTAACCAGTGAGGGAGAACTAGGGAGTGAACAAACTCGTGAGAAACATGCCGGCTAGCCAATAGGGAATGTGACAGGGAGGGACCCTTGTTCCCGATCCAATCACCCACCGAAGAAAGGAGAACTTTCTGGAATATGGGAAGGAGACAGTGGGTGATGGACAGAACTTGGGGAGGGATTGACAGAAGGTAACCAGGGAAACAGGGGAGGAGAGAACGAATTGACACTCTCAGAGAGAGAGGGTCCAGGGGAGGGGGAGAGGGGGATCCCAGGACTGAACCATTATAGCTTTAGGGGGTAACAGATCGCACCAAATGAATCCTGCACCACAACAGCTTTTTACTACAAATTGCATTTCTATTGAATTGAAATAATGTAAACCTGTCTCTATGAATACTATGAGTATATGAAACAAGGGAAGATACATATATATACACACAAGAATACATATACATATGTATGTATACAAAGTCTCAGGTTTTAGTTCTAGCTCTAAGAAGGGGGATCTCAGCCAGAAAATACTGCAATAGGTTCTTTGCTATTATTTGAATGAGGAGTATATCGTAAGGAACACTGTTTCAGGAGTCCTCTTTGAGAAAACTAACAAATGCACAGCAGGGAAAATTTCTGAAGGCTGGAATGTAATTTCCTCTAATTGTATAGACCTTGCAGAGGTCTAAAAACTGCTACTTAATTTTTGTCTTGGATTGGTCTGTCAATACATGTCTGTCTTCAAGCAGAAAAAGGACAGCTCTTTTACATGGAAGATTCAACACCTTTGCAAAACTGCTTGACTTTTCTTGATTAACCTCATATCCTTCTATGACAAGGTGACCCATCTAGTGGACTTCAGTAAATCATTCTCCTGGAGAAATTGTCTACCCATGGCCTGGATGGCTGCACTGTTTGCTGGGTAAAAAGACTTAGGGTTCTCCCAAGTGAAAAATAAGGTAAAACTACCTCATGTTGTGCCAGGAGAGGCTTAGCTTGGCTCAGAAGAAAAAATTCTTCACTGAAAGGGTGGACTGGCATTGGAATAGGCTGCCCATGGAAATGATGCTATCACCCTTCCTGGAAGTGCTCAGGAGGTGTCTGGATGTGGCATTTGAGGATATGCTTTGGTGCTGAACATGGTGGTGCTTGCTTAATGGTTGAATTCAATCTTGGAGGCTTTTATAATCTTAATGATTTCTATAAAATCTGGCCAATATAAAATAAAAAATAAACACTGGGAAAAGTGAAAATTAATTAATGTTTTTCTGCAGCTAATTTTGTCTAATTTCAAAATAAAATCTGTTATGTTTACATTTAGCAATGAAATGCTATGTTGTGTGAATTGTAAAATTTAGACAAAAATGTCAGATATTTATCAAAAGAATTTATTCCCTAAGTTTAAAATATAGACATTTACTATTAAGATGTAAAACCTTTCACCTCTTTAATGAACAAATAAGTGCAGGCATATTTGACTTAAAAAAAAATTAAACCCCCAAATGTGGACCACATATAAATAATGGTATGAATCCTATAATTACATTTAGAAGTATGCTTAATAAGTAATTAGATAACCAGCTTCTTTTAAAAATTAGAAAAGAGTTCTGACTGCAAAAAATCCTTAATTTTGGATATGGTAAATTTTAAATGTCAATGACTGAGACTCTAACATAAAGCACATTAATTTCAAGCTTTCAGGCGTTAAACATTATAGATCTAACATTGAATATAAGAGAAGACTGCAAATACTTTCCAGAGAAATTGAACTTAAAAGTTGACATTTGTAATAAGAGGAATGGATTAAATTCTGTTAAGAAGCAATATTGAAAATGGAAATTACTTAATACTGAGTACAAAAAATGCCAGTGAATACATTATCTATTATATATATATATATATATTTATGTATCTCATATTAATAAATTGTGTTTTACAGCAAATTCTCTATGAGAACATACAAACATGGAATGGCAGAATAGCTTGGTTTGGAAGTAACCTTACAGATCATCTAGTTTAAAACCCCACTGTCATGGGCAGAGATGTCACTAGATCAAGTTGCTTAGGGCTCCATCAACCAGGCCTTGACCACTTCTAGCTTTCTATCAGATTTGGTCCATAGGTTCCTTCTTAACCTCCATAACATGAAAGGACTCAAAAAAAGTCCCAACAACAGTCCATGTAACAAGAGAAATTTGTTCTTTATTTCAGCTTTAGTACTCAAAGGTCTAACAAAGTTCTCATCACCTGAGATCCCTCTAGTCCTTAAATTGCCTTAGTCTTAAAGCACAGTTGAGAGTATGTCTACATTACAGTTCTCTTCTGGATTAGGGAAGGTGTTTTTGGTGCTAACGTCCCTGTATACCATACTTTTATTTACTTTGCAGGAGTCTCAGAGCACATTAATTTCAAGTGTTAATTTAAAGCGAAACTAATCTGATGACACACAGCAAAAGTACACTGAATGACCTTCAGTTATTAATGTCATTCAGTTCATTAAAGCAGATTGAAGGCAATCTGAAGTAACCCCACATGAAACTTGTTCATGGTGGATGTCAAGATATTGACAACTGTTTTGATTTGCAAGTCCATTTCTGCTGTCATCTTTACTTGCCTAAGTAGACATAACCTACATGGTTCCCCACCTCTGCTCTTATGTTACAGTACAATCAATGAAAAATACCTATGCTTTTCTCTAGAGAATACACAAGTTCTCACTATTTTGAGCACAAGAAAAGGTTTAAGTAGTAGGTGACTTGTACTGTGGTTTTAAGAGGGAGCAGTGAATAGCTACAAAATATGAAAGAAGATAACCCAAAACATAGAGTGTCAGTAGTCAGGTAGCATCCAGGTAAAATGCTAATAGGTGTACTTTATACATAAACCTTTTAACTAGACAGTAAAATTGAGTAGAAGCTTTCCATCACAGAAAGCAGAATAAAAATACCAAATGGATTTTTATTCTGTTAAACACTAGCAGTGTTTTCTACTGAAATGATCCCAAAAATAAAAATAACACTGTTTAGAGTATGAAGTCTAACTATATATAAGAATGACAAAAACCAAAGAAGAATGTTTAAATAAGCTACATTCATTTATGAAAGAACCAAACAGGAAATTTAGCACTTACAGGTTAACCATTTCAGTGGCTGATTATGCTCAGCCTGAAAAATGCAATCCAAACCTATGAGTTAAGCACTATATATGGGAGAATTAACAACTTTCTGAAAATTTGTCAGAATTTCTACAAAGTAGCAATAAAACATTTAAATACCTAGTGAAAAATACCAAATATTAGATGCTTGTGAACTTCTATCTTTCTGCAAGGGCTCAAAATTTACTAGAGCACAAAGAGAAGACTGTTGCATGAACATACAGCCTAGTTGCTCTTTTATTCAAATGCAATCAGAACTATTTTTTAAATAAAAGTGAAAATCCATGATGGCGCCAAATAACATGGAGAAGGCTGTCGTGGTATATCTTCCCCTCCTCTCCCTGGCCCCTGCTTCAGCAAATTGCAGGCAGATTGAAAAATTAGGACTAAAATCAGCTGTCTTGGAACCCCATAAATAGTGGTTCTAATTGAGACCTTTTGAGCATTCCTGGATTCCAGGGGGCTGCATAGAGCAATATTCCTCTCTGTGGAATGCCTCTCAGAGCCAGTCAACTCTCAAGTTTGCCATATTTGGAGGATCACTGAATGACAGTGGACCCTGGGTTGATACATTCCTTGAGGCTCAATCCTTTGCCCCTTGAGAAGACACAAAGACATCTTTGTACTGAGTCTTTGTACTCTTTCGACATGAGTACTTCACTGAATTTGAGGGGAATTTTCCACGAGTATGTCTTGTACATACTCTTTTAGGTCTGCATGTGAGTGTGAATATGCCCTAGCAAATATATTATGAAAGTTGTTTTCCTAGATTCTTAGGTACTTAAGATTTGTAAATAAGTTAGACCTGTAAGTTGCTCTTGTACTATAGTAAATTCTATATGAATCTTCTTCTAAGTTGTTAAACTTAAGTTATTGATTGAGTGTTGTTAAGTCATGTTAAAACTTTAGATCTAAACTGGTGGTGTAGTCTGGGGCTAAATTTGGCAAGGTGGTCTACTCTGAAGATTTGAACTCAATTAAATGGTCTGTCATATTCCTTTTTATCTGTACCATCTCTTATTATTCATCCCCTCTCACATTACCTGCATCTGCTGCCCCAGCTTTCACACAGGTAACTTTTGTGTTGATTTTGGGTTTAGATTGATTGACAATACATTTTAGTTTGATCTTTCTCTGTGTCTTTAACCATTTAGCAAGTAGTAGAGTGAAACTTGCTGATGAACTTTGTCATGCTTTCACTTTTATACTAAATGTGTTTATGCTGATGCCTTTGCTAGGAATTCTTTAAACAACCTTAAAACAATCATTTGCAACAAAGGATCATTAGTAAGTTTTGTAACACAAAACATAAGACCATCAAAATTAAAGTTGTTTTGATATGGTGGGTGTTTTTAAGAGAGTGAGTGTACAATGAACTTGAAAAATTGTAGTCCTTTTTTTACAAATAACAAGAATATCTATATCTGTCTTTTTATAAAAGTCATCACTTTGAAAGACGAACATTTCTTCACACTAGAGAAAGCACTCATAACACAATGATAGATGTGACTTTCACCCCTTACTAACTTAAGTAAAATATTTATATTTATATGTATCGAGATATACATAAATATATATATCATATTAGAGGAGAATTTGCATTCTCTTTAAATGCAATACAACATACATGATTTTAAAATAATGGAAGGTGACAATTTCTTTTCAGTACACTGTTCTCTTTTTTTCCCATCTCCTGTGCAAATGAAAATGCAGCTATGGTTTCTCGGTCTTTTCTCATTATTCTTCATGCCTTCATAATCTCTTTCATGAATTCAAATTCAGCTTCCATACCTGTGTTTATGCATCTTTCCAGACATGCTTTGTTCAAATCAAAACTTTTCTTTATGTTTCTGGATTTCTACTTTTCAGTTTATTGTCCATATAGCCATAACTGTTCAAAAGCTTTGGCATGGCCACCACCATTGAGGCATAACATGGGCTTTATTTGCTTGTAGTTGTGAAAGATGTATCCAACAGTCAAAATAAGGGTGATATTCCACTTGTAATAGAAGCTGAACTAGGCTGTCAGAGCCTTCATAATCCCTAGAACATTTCCTTGTGTCAGTTTTAGTCATCAGCCAATCGTAGGGAGAGAGAGTTGGGATACCAATTTTGTGTTTTTCATGGTAGATTTCACACAGACCAACAAGCTGTTTCAACTCACCCTATAGCACATAAAAATATTTCAGGTAAAAGGACTAATATTTTTAAACCAAGAACATTTTCCATTCAGTCTTTTTCCTTACACTACTCTGCCTCTTTTTAAAAAATATTTTAAAAATAATTTTTCTATTTTTACTGTTATTTCTGTCTCTGTTACAGCCATAAGCATACATTCTGTATAAACTAATATTGTGTATAGCATACGCATAACTATTTCTTTTTGTGCAGAAACCTCTGTCAACAATACCTGATACCTTGTAGAATTAGGGTGATTATGTTTTTTATTCTAATTTTACATTATTGTATAACGTGTTCCAGAATATAGTGTTTCTACTATTACTGATTTTTATGTTCTAATAGCATTTTCAATGTGCTCTGTATCTATGCTATGTAATAAAGACCTAACCACCAGTCTCTTCAGGAAAGATTTTGTGCTGACCATTTTTTCTGAGATTTTTTTAAAATGTAAATATCATTTATCCTTTCTTATAATTCTTTTTTTTTCATTTGCAAATGGATGTAGTGAACACTTCTTTCTTCCTGCTTTCTTCTGTGCTTTATTTTATCAGTTTGGCCAAGTTTTGTGAAAAGTAAAATGACTTTTCTATGTTATTGAAGAAAAAAATATTGTACAGAGAAGCATTATTTTAATGAAATCTTCTTACAGATGTTTCTGACAGGATTCATAAATCTTCTGGCCTAGGAGCTATTTTTTCAACATACAAAGAAAATGTAACAGAAACACATATATTCAAATGATTAGCAAAACAGGCAAAAATGCCCACTCAACTCTCTATTTATTTAGCAATGTAAAATGCTATTTATAGAAAAATGCAAATATTCTAGGATTAATCCACCACATTGCAAACAATGTGAGAAATTGCTAAATGGAATGAAAAATGTGAAACACGCAAAAATTAATGGAAGCATTGTGGTGATTATGCAAATGTAAACATCATTAACCAGCCTAATTAGAGAAATGTGTTATTTTTGGTTGCATAGAAATGTTTCACAGTTTCTTCCCAAAAGCTCAGGAATCACTTATTGTATACTTGATTTGTTCTAAAATACTGAACATAACTTTCATATAGTTGACCCTATGACCTAGTGGTTATTTGAGCTTTGGAGAAATAAGTTTCTCTGGAGAGATAATGAATTTATTAAACTTTCATTTTGGATCAGTAAATCACAAAATAAAGTGTCTACCAAAAAGAAAAAAAAATCAGTTAGTGCCTATTACTCTTGTAATTAAATATTGGGTACAAAAGTTCACTTCTTTGTTAAATGATTGTATACAAGGAAGTCAAAAATTTCAAATATAAATGAAGAGCCTAGAATTCTCTATCATGAATTCAACATTTCTTTACAGAGAACTAGAGATTAATGATGCAGTTAGACAAAATGTAAAAAGTAAATCATAGCTTTTTATTGTGAGTTCAGGGATATCACTTGATAGGAGAAGAAAAGAAGACAGCCTTATTGCTTCAAATAGGAACAAAAATGCAGTAATATATGAAATTAAACAAAACACTTATTATTTTTAATAGAAACTAAGAATTTATAAAAATATTCAAACTTTTAAAAAATTGCTTAAAATCACTCATATGTGAGTAGAAAATGATACTTCACTGATCTCTACACTGTTATACAAGTACAGTTTTATTTTCAAGAGAATGTCATAGTTTGGCCAGATCAGATACTAATGTCACTGTCTTGCATTAATTCTAGCTCACAACACCTTCTGAAGGTAGTCTTCTCAACTAAGCCTGACTTGGACATGATGTGAAAGATACAAATTTTACACCATTGTCTACAGATAGTGCAGCAGTATCTAACAAAGAAATTTTTCAGTCCTGTATCATACAGTCATTCTTTTAGTGTTTGGAATATTTTTACTCTCTGTAAACAGTACTATTCAGAGAATTAACACTTTCATCTATGTATGCAGAACAATCTTTTCAAAGTCTTCCTGTTTTTAAACTGAGCTGAGGGGTTTTGTTCAGTTTGAGGCCTCTCCACTTTCAACATCAAATCTACTTCAGAAATACCTTTACTTTCTCTCCAAAGTTACCCATGTGCTTATGTGGAATGTCTATAGATTTGTTAATTTTTCTATCTTTATTTCAGCTTTTATTTTCTTTGCTGACTGATTCTGTGACCAAAAAAAATTACTCCAAAGTTTATCACAAGACCCCATTTTTTAAGAGTTAAATCTAAGTTGTTTTAAATTTCTCGCTGCCATCAATAATCTTCCTTTCTTTTTCTTGTGATTTTACCTCAAAACCTTTATAAATGAATAACGAATTCTGCCTGAAAAGTAAAAAAGTGGACAGAGAATGGCAAAACAGTAATATTTTCTGTCCATGACTGAACAAGGAAAGAGGATCTTAAGTATAAATTTTCATATCACTAAATATGAATTTGGATGCTGTACATTCTTTCTAGAAACATTTAATTGAGACAAACTGGTCAAAGAGCAAACAACTAGAAAGTAATCTTCCCTAAGTTTGTTAATATCTTACAGGAAATTTTGATTGACAGCTAAACTGCCTTTTATTTTTTTATCCTTGGGTTGTTCTGTCACTTCTCTCTCTTATTACCCACCTACATCCCATTTCATTTTCCTATTTCTCTGGCACCTGTCTTACTGTGACTTGACTTCGAAAATGTGTACTAAGTACTTAAACTGCATATGACGTATTTAGGATTAGCAGTTGAAGTTTGATTCATTATGGTGCCTTAGCTTTGCCATTGTGAAAGGCAGCTGTGACCCCTTGGATTTCCTAGGAAATTCCCTGGTTAATCCTATGTCATATTCACTATATCACTCAGATTTTTAACCAATTTTCAGATTATATTGTTTCAGGCACCTTGCCCCCTCACCCCGCCCCTTCTCCTCCCGACCGCTTTATCCTTCTCTCCGGGGGGGGGGCTGCCCAAACCATCCCAGGAACTCCTCCACCTCTGCATCTTGCAGTGGCTCCGGCTTCCCTTCCTCAGGTTGCATGGCCTCCCTCTCCCCTACCCAGACGCAGCCGGGCAAGGGAGAGGTCCGGTCTGCTCACCTGCCGGACTCCAAAGAGGAAGTCTCTCTGGGAGTGCTCTGCTTTTAACCCCTGTGTGTTCTCAGAGGTGTATCCAAGTCCCCAGTGGCCACACCAGGTGCCAATTTGAAATTTGGCCACTGATTGGTTTGACCATAACTTCCCAAAACCTCACTTCCGGGTCAAACCATGACACGTGTTTTATAAGGAGTCAAAAGCATCTATGTAGGTGTCCAAATTGACCAAACTTAGAATTTTGAAACAAGATAAATAAAAAAGCTGCTACTCTCTTCTCTGCCCTCAAAAGTCTTTTAATTATTTGAACTGAACAATGAACAGGCTGCAGCAAACCCATCAGGGTAGTCGTTTGCAGCAAATTCTTGGTGATGATTCAGAGAAAATTACAACAGTTACAGAGGAAGGCAGAAGCACAAAAATTTTGTTAGGAATATTTTGATTTTCTCTTCTCGTAGGCATGAGTGACACAGGCATCTCACTGAAACCAGTGCAGTATTCCAACATGCTTTAGGAGAGTAAAAAATTTTGCTTGATGCAATCACAAAGAAAACATGAATCATGATTACAAACAAATGTTAAATCATTTTGACTAAAAGAATGGGGACATCTGCCAAAAAATCTGAGTATGTAGATGACTTAACTAAGAAGTAGGTGCATTTCCTAGCGTTTATATTTACAAGATTCCATTAAGTGGATCAGAAACTTTGTGTCTTTTTTTGTAGACCTCCTCTATGTGCTAATTTTTATACTAAATTAAGTCCGAAGCTGTAATCACACAATCCTGCAATTCACTAAAATCTTCATAATATGTTGCCTCTGATAGTGAAGAAAAATTAGGTTACACTTCCAAGAATATTCTGGATAAAATAACATGCATGTATTCCTCAATGATCTGTCATTACACATGAGGAAATTGTGGTCAGGAAATAGATATGTATTTCTGCATAAATTTAGCAGATAAACACTTACATACAATTCTACATAGATTGTTGCAAACACAAAGATTTTTATGTGTTAGAAACTTACCATACTTGAATACTTGAATAAATTATATTTTTATGATTGCATCTAAACATATGATTTTATTTATTAATAAAAAATACTATCTCTCTCATGCTCTTAAAAATATTTTTCTGCAATCCCTACAGGAATCGATATTTCCACTGTGAATGTTTTTTGTGAAATTTAGTTATCTCTATGGGGAAGATTTCAGTTTCTTCATGTTTCAAAACCAGCTGAATAAAAAAGCAGTACCTCAGCTATGCAGGATCAAACCTTTAAGTAAAACTGAAATAATTCAGGATTATTCAAAGATTGTTTACTCACTATTGAGAAGAAAATCTATTAAAGACCTGAAAAATTATAACAGGTATTATTCATTATGTTGATGCATTAATGATAAAGTTTATCAAAGCATACCAAGTTGCTTTGTTTTGCTTGTTAAAATTTTTCCTTTGATTCATCTTTCTTCCCTGTTTTTCTGCCTCATTCCAAACTGGCTTTTGATTTACTTGATTTTTTTTTTCTGCTGTTCAGACTTGCTAAAGTGCTTTTGTCAACAGTTCAGTGGTTGAGTGAAGCAAAGTGTTAGTTAATAGTGTGAAAGCTTGGTGTGCTGTCAGAAAAGGGCAGGCCATTAACTTGTGAAATTCTGCTTTCAATGTTCCACAGCCCTGGCAGAACAAATCTCACTGATGATTTGCCATTAAAGTTACAAATGGCATATGAATTTATGACACTTTGTAATTAAGAACCACACTTCTGCCTAGAGCAGATAAGATGGCAGACTATGAAAGATGGTTTATAACACACACATACATTAAAAAAAAAATCAAACAACAACAAAAACAGAGTAAAAAAAAAAAAAAGAAAAAACACAACCACACTTAAGAATAGCTCCCTTTCACCAGAAGCAGTAACCATGTCAAAGGGTTGCAATCTTAACTTCACAATCTGACTTTTGAATGATCAGATCAGTCAGTATCTGAGTACAATTCTGTTAATTACTATTACAGTTATACGAACAAGAATAGGTTATCTTGAATGCAAAATAATAAACATTGACTGATTCCAGGCCTAGAACAAAAGCAAGGTGATACCTCTGAATTGCAATAGAGAGCCATGAAATGACAAAGCTTTTAAATTATAAATATTATGTAATGATAGAGTATATTGCATGCTCTCTTTCTGTCTTAAAAAATGACATGTCTTTGCATCTGAAACTCTGCAAGCCAGTTGATCTCAAGTCTGGTAACTTCAAAACATTTGTGTCACTTGTAATTTCTGTCATTACCTGAATTTACCTTCTAACATCTACTAAACAGCTACAGGGTTATATGGTACAAATGAATAATGATCACTTTAAAGCGACTTACTGTGGACCTGCTGATAATGTTGTGGTTTTCCTTTTTCTGATCTGTCAAATTTCCTCAATTTTTAGTTTCATGCTAAAATAAACAAAGGTATGTCACCCTAAAAACCCTACATTTCTATAGCACAGGTTGATTTTGAAATACTAAGTCATGCAGTTCTGACTACAGCCATAATTTTAATTCTCTCTTGTTGTTGTCTTTAGATTTGAAAATTCCTAGTATGTCCATGTCCTGTTTAGGAACAATGATGGTGGTATTCTATTATAAAGAAAAGGAGGGTTAAATTATTCATACTGATCATAATTTATTTTGTCATTTCTCACATTTACTCTTTAAAGCTCCTGTTCCACCTTATGCACCTTAAAATGATACAGTGAATTCTTCAGGACAGTCCTATGGAGTTTTTGTGGCAAAAGATGGACAATGATTTTTATCAGATTCCTTAGTCTCTCAGAATACATAAATTCTGAAATTCTGTAGGCATTAAAACAAGTATTAAGCAGCTGTGAAAGTTGATTTTATTAAGTAACAAATTTGAGGCTTCAACTTGCAAGGAAACCAAACGGCAAAACATCTATTTCCTCCAAAATTGAAGGAGACAGATTTTTTTTTCAGTATGTACTACGTATGGAAAGGTACAGAAGCAAATTTTTTATTTGCTGGAATCAGAGGAATTTTGCAATTAAACATTGTGCAAGTACTTTCAAATATATGGACCTGCACAGTCACATAATTTACAGATAGCACTGAACCTAAGTCTTAAGACTCATAACAAGAAAACAAACTTGTCAGTGTTGAACATTAAATTAGATTCCAGCTGCATGATGCTGCAAAAAAAAGAGAAGGACAATAATAGAGAAAAGATCAGTGACTGACCAACTACAATATTCTTTGGGGTTTTTTTCCCTATTATTAAAACTATGTGGGCATAATAATTTCCCAATACAGAGTAAACAATATATTTTCATTCAACTCACAAATAATAACAAATAGCTGTCAAACGTCCCTGCAAATACAATTTAAAATATATAAATCTTGGAAAGAAAACACTCCAACCAA
This sequence comes from Onychostruthus taczanowskii, assembly GCF_017590055.1. Lineage (NCBI taxonomy): Eukaryota > Metazoa > Chordata > Aves > Passeriformes > Passeridae > Onychostruthus > Onychostruthus taczanowskii. Next base: position 10,683,993 of record NW_024499239.1, on the reverse strand, counting down.
CTTCAAAGAAAAATAATCTAAATCACTACATTCATATTGCTGCAAAAGTAGTTCAATAAACTTAAACAGCAGTTTCAATAATGGAGTCAGTTAATTTAAATAAGTAGATATGCATGTAACCTGATCACCCTATGTTCTATAGAATTTAAAAGTAAATATTTATTATAAATTTTTTTCCAATTTATTAATTCATAGGTATAATATTTGTTTTATATTATTGTCATGAGACAGGAGCAAAACTCTCATGTTCAAACTACCTGCAGTATTGTCTGATATTTTTTTCCTCCCCTAGAGCAGTCATTTCTGGAAAATGTGCATCTCAGCAATATAATTTCATGTACAGACATCAGAATTTTGCTTCCAACATTATGGAAAAGCATAAATTAATACAATTGGAAAACTTCTTTTTTGTTGCTTGTCACTATCTAATGTTGCACTATAATTCCAAGAATAAAAAATGTAATTCAATAGTGCTGTATTCAACAGCTCTACCCTTTTTGTATATTCTAAATTGTAACTCTGTATTGGTAAAATTAACTGATCAGCTCAATATCAGAAAATATCTAGAACCATTTATATAGAAGACAACTACCTCACATTCTAAATACAGAAGTGTAGTGAGTGACTTTAATACATGCATACACATTTACGTTCTGCAATCACAAATTTCAAACATGTAAGGGATTTTCAGTTAGGGTAGTTGGATAAAATTTGATGTCCTACATACAGATTCCTTTTGCAAATCTCTTTAATCCAAGGAGACTCGGGGAAATTAGAGACATTGAAAAAAAAATCTATCAACTGAATTTCACTTAAAAAACATTGTGTTATTAAATTATATGAAGTTAGGCAGGATTTGAGACTCCTTTCTGATCATTGTTGTTCTACCATCTCAGTATCATTTATCATTTAAACTGGTTTTTAAGTGCATAACATCTCTGCTTTTTGGTAACATCTGGCATTTCACCTGAAAAATTACTGCAGACTGGACCCAGACAGGTAAGAATCAAGTTAAATGTCCTGGAAGCTTGATTTATATTAACACTTATGTTGTCACCATAATTTCAAAGATACATTTTTGTGTTTCAAAAGACCTGACAGATTTACACCATGATACAACCAGTCAACTTTTGACTGGCATTTAGTAATCTTAAAGACGGATCTGCAGTCGTGTTTTGTTTACAAAAGTTTGTTGTTTCCTGCTCATTATTTGAGAGCAACTGGGGGAAAAAAAAATATTTTTCCCCATGTGTAGCCAACTCTTATTTTTCATACTGAAGAGTATTCAGAATCCTTGTTCTTTATTAACAGCGAGATGAATAGTGCAGTTAATGCTCTTGAGGAAAGGGATGCCATCCAGAGGGATCTTGACAGGCTTGAGAGATGAGCCAGTGTGAGCCTGCTGAAAATTAACAAGACCAAGTGCAATGTCCTGCACCCGGGTTGGGGCAATCACCAGTACCAGAGACACTGAGTAATGAATGCACTGAGAGCAGTCCTGTGGAGAAGGACTTTGGAATATTGGTAGATGAAGTATTGGATATGAACCAGCAATGTGAGATTGTGGCCCAGAAAGCCAGCTATATCCTGGGCTGAATCAAAGGAAGTGTGGGCAGCAGGTCAAGGGAGGTGATTCTGATCTTTTATTTCACTTTTGTGAGACCTCACCTCACTTTTGTGAGACCTCTACTTTTGTGGAGTACTGCATCCAGCTTTGGTGATTTCAGAATAAGAAAGTCAGATGTTACAATAGGTCCAAAGGAGGACCATAAAAAGTATCAGAGGGCTGGAACACTTTACCTGTGAAGAAATATTGAGGGATCTGGGGTTGTTCTGCCTGGAGAAGAAAAGCCTTAGGGAGACCTTACTGAAGCCTTACAATACTTAAAGGGGGAGTGAGAAACTTGGGAAAATTATTACTGGCTCAAAATATCTTGAATATGGGGGGGAGGGGGTGCGGGGGTAGTGCAAATTCTGTGAAAAGTGGCATGTCCACTGTCCCACAGCCCCTGGAGCCTCCAGTGCAGCCCGGAATGGCTGTCAGTCACTGGCACACCCGAAGTCCCACCTGGAGGGGAGGGCCTGGGAGACCAAAGCAGATAAAAGCAGTTTCACAAAGACACGCATGGTCACGGCCCATTGTTTTGGATTTTATAGGAGCTGAGAACATGCTGGAATTCAAGCAATGAATATCAATCTTTGTACCCCCCTCTGTTTCTCCCTCTCTAATCTCCCCTTTCCCTCTCTAATCTCTCTTTCTAATTTCCATTTCTCTAAATCTGGGTAACTTAAAGTTCAATAGGTAAGAGCTTACTGAGTCAATGCCTCGTGAAATCCTTTATTTTAGTTGCTTTAAAATGTGCCAAGCACCCTTATTTTCTAAAGTTCCCAGTAAAATATGTTGTTTAACCGCCTGAGAGTATTGTGCATTTCTCCCGTGAACTTGTTTCAAAGTATTAAAAAAACCTGAACCCCTTTAAGAAGCTCACTAAGTGAGAGCAGCCTTTTACGGAGTGCTCATTAAAAGACTGAGAGAGACTTTTTACCAGGGTGTGTAGTGATAGGACAAGGGAAACAGTTTAAATTTAAAAATACAAAAGAAGAATATTTTTATGATGTGGGTGGTGAGACACTGGAACGCATGGCCCAGAGAAGTGATTGAGCCCATTCCTGGAAATATTCAAGGTCAGGTTGGATAGGTATTTGAACCACCTGACCCTAGTGTGTGTACTTGCCTGTGACAGGGGATTATTCCTAGATGATCTTTAAAGGTCCCTTCTGACCAGAACCATTCTATGATTTTTATGATCTTTCATAGAGTGTGACAAAAAATAAAAATCCACTGTGACAATTTCTGTTGTTTTGTATGCCATTCTTATCTAAATACTAGCCTTTCTTAAGCAAGTTTTGATTCCCTTCCCTCACACAGACATTTTTCAATTTAGTTCTGTCTATTCATCCAAAAGATTGGTGAAACGCTGGCCTAAATAATTTGACATTACAACATCCATTAACTTCCCTATGCCAGCATGTCACTCGCAGATCCCAGATCCCATTTTTGTAATGTTGTCCTTACCTTTTATCAAAGCTATTTCCTGTATTACGAAAGCTCCAGTAACCTGATAACAAGTAGCTGTGAGATAAAACTGAATCTCTGAGAGTGATTTTAAATATATTTAATAAGAATGGTTCACGTTTCTTACACCGAATTGCCATCAAAATGACTAATGTTGCAATATGGCTGTAAGTACAGTGAGCTCTGCATCAAGTCACAGATGACACACTGGAACAAGCTCCCCAGAGAAGTGGTCACAGAGTCTGACAGGATTCAAGAGGAGCTTGGATAATGCTCTCACAGACATGGTGCGGCTCCTGGTAGTGGTGGCCTGAGAGCTGGACAAGGTGGCTCCCTTCCAACTCACTTATCCTGTGAAGTCAGAGATTTGTAACATCCAGTCCTGGAAGAACAAACAGCTTATTTGTTGAGCTTAAATGTCACTATTTCTCAAATCCACTTATGTTACAGTCAAACACAAAGATAACTATGGACTGGAATGAAATACACAAATCTTGATCTCAGGAGTAGTGAGACTACAAGCCATCATTTCCTTTATAACCATGTTCCAATCATTAATCATACTTTTTGTTTACAGCATGTTTTGCCTTATTTCTTACTTTAATTTGTCAAACTTCAATTTTATGCTTTTGGTATTGCTAAATCTTCCTGTTTAAGTGTGCGATATTATCTACCCATGACAACTTTTATACTGTAATTGGGTCACCCCTCTTTTTTATTCTTCACATGGTTTCTTAGGATTACCTACTAAGAATTAATAAATTTCATTTCTTGCTGTGCAAATGTTTTTTCTAGTGCTTACATTTTTTTAGTTTTGTCAGGGATTTTTCTGTCTTCTAGATGTCTGTCTCCTATTAAAAAGACAATAAAATTGTCTTAAAGACAATAAAATTGAATAAAATATTCCAGCATAAGTATCACCAGGTTTACATGTCATGCTCCCATTGTTTTTCCTTGATCTATCATGGAACTCCAACATTACACCTCTGGTATTGATTTTCACTTCTTAAGAAATGTTTTGAAATTCCACTTCTTCTTTAAAAATAATGTAGCTATTGTCGAAATTTTTGTGCATGTGTACATACGATCATATGTGCACTGGGACATTTGAAGGGTGAGAGAATAAAGTTAAAATTGCTTTTGACAGAACATATATTTTATTTGAAAATATCCCTCACCAAGCATACATAATGCATTCTGTAATTGCTTTTTACATGTTGGTTTCCACTTTAGCAGCTGGAGTCAGTTAATATCTCCCCTTTTATTTAATTTGTCATTAAAGGATTGCCCTGAAATTAATTGGTCCCGCTTCATTCTTCCAAAGTCATGATGCACTGTGTGCAAAAGCTCTTATTTCTTGTTTCCGTTGTTCTTTTCAGGATTCTCAGGAGAATTTTGTCTACTTTTACAATGACACAGATACGACTTGTAGTTTAAGCCCATCACCAGCTGTTTTGTTTGAGGTTTAGCACTGATATGTTTGTGAGAATGCAAAGCATTTGAAAAGATTCAAAAAAATGAAACTGCTGTAGGCTTTCTACCTTGTTTTTCTGTGCTGCTTTCTGTTTGTGATTGTATATTTGTATCCTAGGAAACCACTGGAGGTGGAATTTGTGAACTAAGATCCCATGGTTACATTAAACATTAAAAATATTTCAGATTTGAAAAGTTTGTTAGGAAATTAGGTAATGCCAGTTTCATTTTGCATGAAAACATATAATTCTGATGGCTATGCAAAAAGATTATTTAAATAAGTGAACCAAAGTACTGGAAAATATAAATAAATAAATGATGACTTCGTCAAAATATTGAGAAAAAAGTTTCAATCAATAAAGTTACTTTAAAAATCCAGGGCATGATTCTCATCTCTGTTTGCTCTTTTAGTACCATATCAGTGAACCTTGGATTGTGAGCCCTACAGAGTGTATATAAAGGGAGAATAACTAGAATTTGTAAAAATACTATTTGATAAGAATTAATAAAAGTAATTTCCAGGTAACTTGAACTGATTACTATATTTTAACATTCAAGTTAAACTTGTGGTCCTAATATGTGAAAGGTATTTAACTGTTGTATGTGAATCACATTTAAAATAACAAAGCCCAGGAAACTAAATAAGGCACTTCAGTAATGATATGATTTGACTCTTGCTCCAAAGAGGAATACTGTGTCCTACTGATAGAATCATGAGCACAGTATGACTGTGTCTCATTACATCAACACTATTTAACATAATATAAAGCCCCACAGAGCAGAAATAATAAGATGGATAGGGAATGTGAAGGATGAACATTAAATACTTTCCACTTTAAAAAGGAGATATTGAGGTACACCATAATTAGTACTTAACCCACATACAAAGTGCAGAGAGATCTACAGATACAAATTCTATGTGCTACTCTATTTTTTGTTGTTATTTTTTTAATAATTTTATTAACACTAAAAAGACAGAAAAGTAATTCAGCATTACAGATAGGTCACGACAAAACTTGTCAATTCAAATTGCAAATTATTTGTAACGAGCTTGCATGAAGAATGTTTTAGTCTCTATATAGCATGAAAGGGATTCAAAGAAAGGAAATACATCCATTCTATTGTAACCACATAAAATGTCATTGTAAGCCTATCTCCACATTTTAATTAGAGTCCCAAATCGAGGTTTGACAACATTTATAAGACATACAATATTGAATCACAGAAGATTACTAAAGATGGTGTTTGGAATGTAGGAACAGTTGAAATGATTGAGTTAAGGGTATTGCCAGATATTGTCATCAGTAAAAAACATGGCTCTACTCATCTATGGCTCTTATCAACAGAAATTGTTGGCTCTCAAAGGTGTGTACTTGTTCAAGAGTTCAAGTTAAAGTGTACATCCTTATTTAGGTGCAGCAAATGATTCTTCTGCATTTCCTCTAAAAATGATGATTCAAATGCTATGGCCCATGCAACATTTGAGTGTGTGCATAATGTGTATGCATATATGTTTAATGTAAGTTTTCATACTGTTGGCTATGTTTGTGGAAAAGAATGGTGAAACCAGCCTTTCGTTGCAGAGTTAAAAAAAAAAAAAAAAAAAAGTGATTCCTTTCTCCAAAACAAAAAGCATGAAGCAGCCCTCTAGAAAATGAACCATTGCATTGGTGAAAGCTAGAAGAGCATATCTATTTTTTTCCAAAGAAAAATATTTACTTTGTTTCTCATTTATGTATGCCTTCAGTTAAGCTATGATTTCATTCAAATATATTTTATTTTATATCATTAAATAAAATAAGGGAAATAACTAAGGGTTGGGCTTCTTTTTCTGTCCAGATTTTTAGCACTAGAGAGCAATGTCATAGTTTTTAAGGTGCTTTTAACAAATCCATGGGGTCAGAGGAAGTTGCAGGCTTGAGGATACCTGAACTCTAAACATGTCTAATTTTGCCAGTTTAAGTCCAGCATATGATTTATTTTAAAAGACATGAGAAATGTTAATTCTAGAGCATGTTATTGGCTTACTTTCTAAGAACAGTAATCCTTCTTAAGTTTCCTCTAAGCATAAGGGTGTTCAATCTTCTAGGCATAAGGTTTTCAATTTTGAGTATTTATGAAAATTTTATGCTATACTGAGGTGTTAATTTTGTTAAGAGAGATCTTTTGTTAAAGAGCTTTGTTGAAAGCTATGTTTTTCATCTTTCTTTGTATTGATTCTGTTATTTGGCCCAAAGTCAAAATTGCAAACTTACGTCTTTTTTGGTATTTTTACAGTAGAGCCAGATTTGATTTGTGAAACTGAATTTCTGTGTCTCTGTTGAGCAGAATTTAGTCTTATTTTTGAAAACTCATCAGTAGCCACAGACTTCTCATAATGCTTCATAGACAGCAGTTCCTTTTCCTTGGACACTATGAAGAATTGTACTTAACCACTGTGTTTGGTGCTGCAATTTACCTCGCTAAGGAATAGTCTTAAGCATATGTGTAAACATAATCTTATCTCCACAGTAACCTTTATCACTGTCTAACACTCACACAAATTGGTCTTTGGGGAATTCTGAACATCATTACTTAAAGTTTTCTGTGTTTGAACCCTTTCCCTGTCTAGGGTAGGAAAGAAAACTGTGCATAGAAAAGAACAAAAATTACAGCTAATATAAATTTCTTTTTTCTTTCTTCTTGAAATCACACAGAGAACAGATAACAAGTATCTATTACACACATGGTTTGAAAGAAAACGGATAAACCTTTCCTCTGTAACAATTTTTTCAAGGGCTTAACTCTTTTGTTTCACCCACTTCATTCTATAAATCCGATTTTTGTGTTGAATGCAATATATTGGATTGAGGATAATCTCGTATTTTATGTCATCCATAGGTTTTGACAGTTCATTCATAAGGTACATTTTTTTGTTGTGAGAACTCAGATAGAATGCTCCTTTTCTTTCAGGTTTTGATATAACCTGATTCCTTGGGAAACTTATACTAGAGGAGAAATAAGTGTATAAATTGATAGCTGGTACTTTTTTTTTTCTTGAGAAATAAGAACAAAACTGTTTCTTAATAAGGCTTCTTTAATGCTCAAAATTAATACAGCTCTGTTTCCTCTTCAGGTAACTCTCAAGCTATTTGTGTTCAAATTAGAAACTAACTATTGCAGAAAGCAATTTGGAAGTGAGAACTGGTTCTGTGATAAGGGAACTGGGTTAATCCTATTTAGTGAGAATAACTTCAAGAACTACAGCAAAAAATCTTTCCTGGTCTTCAAGTTCTGAAGCATCCTGAGAAACCAGTTGTTTCATAAAGGAACAGCTGATGAAAGGTTACAATATATTGATGTAGACTACAAAAACTAAAGTAATGAACTAAAAAAAATCTATCTAAATACCTTAATTATTTCTATTAAACAATAGGTCAGAGTTGAATCTAGATGCAAAAATATTAAAACAAAGCAGACTCTTGTCTGTTGGCAAAGATGCCATATCCCTTTTACTTTCTTCCCTGCCACCTTATACATAGGTCATGTTTTTTTGCCTGCTATCATCTTTTAAGCAAAAATAAATCACTTTATCTAATATTTTAAGGCTTTAAAGCCTGTTCTCTTAACACCTTCCTTACACTTTCAATTAATAAGATGGAATTTAAAATTCAGGCTCTATATCCTACCTTCCACAGTCTTCTGTAGGCCTAGATATAGCTTAGATTTCTTTGGCTTGTCATTCAGTTGATAGAGTTTCAATTTGAGAGAAATTGAAATAAGAAATTTTAAAATATGATGTGGAACATATTTTCTAATTTCTTTTTTTTTAATTTGGCACAGAAGGAAGTCTTTCTGCCATCAACCTTACTTTATAAGACCAAGATCTTGTAATTCAACATTTAAAATTGGTACTAATGACACTCGTTTCTAATCTTCAATCTTCTAAGCTTCTTTTTTAATGCCCTTAACTTCCTTTTGACTATTCCCACCCAGCCCAACTATCTCTAAACAAACTTATGAAGAGAAATTCTTGCTTACATCAGGGAGATGATGCAATACTTTATTATTGATTAAATTTATTGGATAATGTGCCTTACAAACAGAACCACACACAACAAACTCTGACTATAGAAGTATTTTCTTTCTGTATTTTCCTTTATGTACTTGCATAACTCCCAAGACTCCTGGTCCAGAAGAATAAAGGGCCCTTCTTTATTTTGCTTAAAATTCTGCAATTTTTTGAAGAATTTTATTCCTGGCTTTTTTGGCTCATCATACAGCCCATTTCTTTTCTATTTCTGATCTGTCTCTTTATCTCTTTTCTCCCTATCTCTACCTGCTATTTTTTAGTCAATTGACTCCTTTCCTTATTTCCTAAAAAAATTGCACAGTTTTGTGTTTTACTGCATTGTTTCTGATATCCTAATTTCTCTTCTTTAGTGAAATTTTCTTGTCCCATTATACTGATTTCAACTGGGACAGAATCCATTTTCTTCTTAGTAGCTGGTACAGGGCTGTGTTTTATTCATTCATTCATTTAGTATGAGAATAATGTTTATAATACATTTATAAACACATTTATAAATGGTTTAGCTGTTGCTAAATAGAGCTTACTTTAAATTGAGAGCTTTCAGTGTCGTATGCTCTGCCAGTGAGGAGGTGCACAAAAAATTGTGAGGGAGCAAGGCCAGGACAACTGACCAAAGAGATATTCCATAACATAGAATGCCATTCCTAGTAAGCAATTACTCAGAAGTGAACCAATCACTGCTTGGGGACAGACTGGGAATTGTCAATGAGTGGTGATCAATTCTAAAGTACATAATTTTTTTTCTCTTAGATTTCAACTCCTTTTCTTCCTTTCCTTTTTATTACAATTATTCCAGTTATTATCATTAGTAGTTGTAGCAATTTTATTATCATTACTACTATTAGTATCATTAACAATGTCATTACTATTATTAACAATATAATAGCTATTGTTATTGTTACTGTTATTGTCATTATTTTAACTTTGTTTCAGTTATTACACTGTTCTTATCTCAACTGACAAATTTCATTTTCTTTTCTTTTCTGATTATCCTCTGCATCCCACTGGGGCAGATATGAGGGGAAGTGAATGAGCAGCTGCACAGTTTTTAGTTGCCAGCAGAGCAACTAAACCAAGTTGATCTTAACTGATAGTCACATCCTCTTCTTTAGAAGAACTTTCTTTATTATATAATCAATGCTTTCTCATGAACCCTTTAGAAAGTTGCTGAGCTAGTGAAGAGCTTCTCCTGCGTGCTCAAAGGGCAAAAAACATTTTACCCTCTGTTGTGTTAAGTATGTGAAAGTAATTATTGATAATGTAAGTTCACCCCAGTAAATGCTTGAATAAAAAGAAATTGGCCAACAGAGACCTTTTAAAAATAATCTGCAAATGAAAACACTAATGTATTTGCTACTAGCAACAGGCCTCAGAGAGAATTTTTTTAACACCAGAAGTTTAATGAGTATCTTGTTCTAAGAAAGTGCTGTGGAGTGATGCCTTTAAATTAGCTTTATAATCAGTCAGAGCACATTTGAAGAGGATTTAATTTGCAAGGTTTAACCATCAATCTTGGTTTAAATCTGTAATCTCTGGTGGATTGGTCATTTCTCCAACAAAGATTTTCAGCACCAGCTGTTCAACCTTTGCCAAAGCTCTGTAAAAATTGATTGATCCGTCCTAGTTCACACCCTCAGGACATAGTTGGTCTATTGGCCCCTATAATCCTGACTGACAGCGTGGATTAAAGCATGCTCAGCATCTGAATTAATTTGTGTTTGTGAGTGGAATGTATTCTGAAAGTAGGCTTTAAATTTTTTAATCAATTTTTTTTATTAGCCTTGTGTAATACAAGTATAGTCTACAAACAAACATGTAAATGACATTTCCATATGCAAAGGAGTTTATATACCTAACTATATAGACTGGATACAGACACCCTAAACCAGCCCTAAACCCAGCTGAACCCAGTGAAAGGAATCCTAGGAGGCAGGAGAATGAAAGAAATATCTAAGGAATGAAAGCTATTCTTAATCACCAAGTGTTCATCATGATGAAATTGGAAAAATGTCCTTCTCCATTTATTCTCTTGGATTTTTAATAATTGATTGCATTAAGTTACTTAGTAAATACTAGAATAATTTCTTAATCAACATTGAAATAAATCTACATATGTTTACATGCAACATTAACATATTTACTGTCTCTTGTACTCCCAGTGCATAAGAGATGAAAGGACACGTTTTTACCTTAAACCCATATATTTATCAGTAAGTGACGAGAGTGAAGATTTAAAATAATTATTATGTCTTTTCCAACTTATTCTCAATAAAGGTATGGAATGATTAAGATAATGTGGAATAGAATGGCTAATCATTAACAAGTCAGCATGTTCCTCCTGACACTGTTTGAAGGTGAAACAAATTCAACAGAGTTATTTTTTTCTGAGTCAGTGTGTGTACACTCTATATGTGGCTGGTGCCCAAAAAAGGAGATCATGAGTGTATTTTAAAATGTGAGTTCAAACACTTGAGTTCAAGCCCTGTGCTCCTCCTTCAAGAAAGCTTTCTTGATGTCAGTGGAAGTTCTTGCCTTCACAAATGAGGAATAAAATGGCTCCTGATGAAAAGAAGTATGAAAAATAGTATGAGGTTAAATGATATTACCAAAAGCAGTCATTTATTTTAGTTTTGTTACTAAACATGTTAGGGTTTTATTTTGTTTTGCATCTATTTCTTTTAAATTGGGTCTTCACGAAGGGGAAACATTACATTTTTTGGTAGAAAGCTTTCAGATTTAAAAATTTTCTCATTTCTTGGTTTACAAGGAAACATTTTTTCGTTCAGAAAATTTTAAGAGAAATAAGACTCTGGTAACTGCTTTTAGCTTAATTTCTTCTGGGAAAAATTGGCAGTAAGCAGATGATTTATGACTCGGTTTCACACAACTGGGCAACCCAGCAAGCACTGGAAATAGAGCAAATGAAAAAATAAAAATATTTACAATAAACTCTTCTGTGGATCCATTATTGTTGACATAATTTACCATCACAAAAATCAATCCTCAAAGTCAAAAACGAAAACATTGAGCAACTTGGAAATCCTAAATTACATTAAAAAATAATGCATTTTCGTAGTGTTTAACCTTTTTCTTCCCAATGAACTATGTATTTAGTTAGGAATCCTACATTCTTGGTAGTACAAAAATTTTACTGAGTGAAGGACCTTTTTTATATTCCTCAAGCTTTTGTTTAAAGTCATCATCAAAATTACTACAATGATTGGAACTCTTTCCCATTTTTATAATCTGTGTCAACTGTCATCTACACTAGAGAATTTTGCCAATGTGCTGTGTTAAAGACCACCATTTTTGAGAATACTTTCTAATAAGAGTATTACCCTGAATGTTGCTCCAGATTATCCTTCTTAAATAGAATTTCCAGTTTCAGAAAGTTATTTTTACAACACAATCTTTTATGTGTTGTTTTTTTTTTCTTTTAATGAACATTTATATTGAAAAATAGCAACAGTATTTTCAGTCTCTCTGAAATAAAAATTTACATGATATGTACTTTTTTGTTTCTAAAAAAATGCATAGACCCCCAAAACTTTTCAAAGAACTAGCCATTCAGCATAGCAGAAATTAAGGAGGAACATTTTAGGGAAAACATAGAATTTTTAATCATTAGAATACGTAATGGAAAGTTGCCTTTTACTTAATTATTCCTTTAATTTTGCATAATGTATAATGATTTTTTTAAGCTGTACTTCTTCTATATTTGCCTTATATTACAAACTTTAAAAAGTTCTTAAAGACTTTAAAAAGTTCTTAAAAAGATTTAAGACTTTAAAATCAGGCTTCTTAAGTTTACTTTAAGGTAATTATTTGTTGCTAGTTTTATATTAATGTTTAATTAATACTTTGATTAAGTATTTGTTAATAGTTTAATTTACTTTGTATGTGACTAGTTTGACCAGCTGAACATTTTTTTGTATTAGATCAAAGGCAGAGATGTTAATTTTTTTACATATTCAAGCACATATACATACATACACAGATACATGCATTATAAATAATAAAAAGAAAAAAGAATCAACAGTTAAAGAAAAAATCTTAAGGCCTTTTAAAAAATTATTTTAAACATTTGTCCAAATATGTACTAAACAAAGAAATTAAGGTAACAATTATATTCAGTAGATTTCCTTTTATCACCTAGGAAATATATAATTCCTTTACTCAGATAGCTGAGAGGATAGAAAAAAACTGGGTAAATGCTAAGAACACTTCATTGCACACAGGTATATTCCATTATTACTGGCATGAATAGCCAATTGCAGTGACATTAAAATAGTCCCTTGTTTTAGGAAATTAAAGGTATTGAAAAATGAAGTTCTAGCTAAAAGTTTTTGAAGGGCAAACTGGAGAGCAGCTCCTTAGAGGTCCTCTCAGATTTCTGCTGTCCTGTAAAATATTTGTGCCATCCCCATATTTATTGTAATTACATATCAGAGATCTCTGAGGGAAAACATTTTCATTTCCCTTTTCTTTTTACACTAAAGCTTCTCATTTCCCATTCCTTATAGGAATAAATCCTTGAAACAGCAGATATTGCCTTAATCTATTATGCTTGTTTTCATGCAGAGGGGAAAAGGAGTATCAAGAGGGGAAAGGAATAACTTTAATTAAGGCAGATGTTTTTCAAAGTTGACTAAACAGAAAATTTTGTCTTAAAGAATCTTTAACTTGTAAAAAGTAGATTTACCGTCTCACATTCTCAGGTAAAAAATATATTCAATCAATTGAGTCATTAAGGTAGACTGAAATGCGACCTGAAATTTATGATTGTACTGTCAAAATATATCTCTTATTCAAAGATTGATTTTGAAACAGGAGTTTCATTAAGCACTCTTTTTTTCTACAGTTATAGTTTCTTCAGTTTTTTCAACATGGACATGAGCATAAGATCAATGCCCAAAGGAGGCAAAAAATACTTATAACTAGAGCTGAGCTGTTGTGTTGAAATGGCTACTGATTACACTTGCAAACTGATACCCAAGAATTAATATCTGTATTTTAGGTATATAAATAATGTTTATTTTATGAAACACTTCATCCTGAAGGTAAATATGTGGCTGGGGTTTGAGATAATTTTCTTTGCTTTGAAATGAGTACATAGATTCATTCAGAACTCTGTTCCAAATATGAAAAGAAACTGACCATTAAAACTATGGTTGCATATATTTAATTGCAAGGTTATACTTTATTTGTGCTAGCATATGCAGCTGTTGCAAGAGTATTTCAAAAAGTAGGTCTTTCACTTGGGTGCTTCAGAATCTCTAAATATATCCACACTGTCTTGGAAAGAATTGCCTTAAATACCTCCCCACATAATTTAATTGCTTCTAAGGAAAGCAAGATCTTTTGTACATATTTTAAAAACTGCTGGCTTTAAAATAAATAATTATGATGACATACCCAGCATGAAGTATTTTCAAGTAGAAAACCACCATATTTTCAATTTTCTAAGCATCACTGTGTCCTTTCTGTCATGGCAAAGCTCTGGTTTCTAACCCTGGCAAAATAGACTTCCTAAATATATTGTTACCCTATTTTCACTGCAATGAGGAAAGGAAAGATGATGCAAGTATCAATTTCTCATCCAAACTTTCAGGTCCTCTCTTGTCTTCATAATAGACAAGTCTTTTCTTGTGTAAGGTAGTTACTTCATTATATATAGATTAATAGTCTAGTGTGAAATGGGGAACAATATTACAGAAATGTGTAAGGTTGCAAAATTGCACCTGTAAGTGAAGAATGGAGCTAGGAAAGAGACAAGGAAGTGGCATTCAAAGAAGAAAAGATCTGCCAATGTTAATTAATGATTAAGTAAAGGCAAATGCAGGCATCAGTACCTTCACAGAAAATGTTCAATGAGCACAGGAAAAACACAGAAACATTACTCAGATATTCAAATATGTAATAAAGGCAGGTCTCTGCTGAACTTGGAAATGAAGAGATGCAGAAAGCTAAAACATGCCTCCTACATTTACAGCTGAAGTCATTCTATTCTCATGCAAAAAAAAAAAGCAGAAGAATTCTTGACATGGACTCAGAAAAAGGTGAGGCAGTCAGTGCTGCCTTTAGTGGAAATATTGCTTCTGAAAAGTTCCAGGTTCACATTGCCTAGTGGCAGAGTCTAAAGGATTGCAGTACTATTCATAAGATAGGAAGATGAATTCAAGGGTAAAGCAGGAAACTGGATAAGCACAGGTCCAAGGGTGTAGACACCAAGGGCACCAAGGGAATGAAGCAATTTCTACTAGACTACTCCCTGTCATCTCTGAGAGATCATGGTAGACTTTCTCAAAAGCAAGAAAAGAAATGTTATCCCATTTTCCAGAGATAGCAAGAAAATAACTGTAGCTTAGACTTTTTAAAACTGATCTCTCATAGTTTTGGTATAAGGAAATTTGGAAATAGTGACACAAAATGCTTGCACTAGAACAAGTAAAAAGTGTATTACATAATTACTTCTGGCCATTCATAGATTACTTAGACACTGCAATAGTGTTTTCCTCTATTAACTGAAACCTAAACTCATCACTTTGGGTATGTCACACTTTAGTGAACTCAGAGCTCCCTTACCTGCTCTTTAAAGTGAAAAATAATTGAACTCTGAAATGAAATGCTGTTTCACTGTGGCTTAAGTTTTTTGGGCTTTTTTTTTCCCTTTTAGTTTCAAGATACTCTTTAGGGAAACACTAAAAAGTGCAAAAGTTTTACTGTAATCTCACAGTTTGAGTTTTTTTCCAATGAATTGTAAGTTTGCAGCTGAATCCAAAACCATCCAAGTGAGACAGGAAGAAGAGCAAAAATAAGAACTTCTAGAAGCACAGAAGTAGCAAAAGGTAGACTAGGAAAGTGTAAGCATGCTGCTGAACAGGGTAGGAGCCTTAGCAACACAGGACAAAGAAAAGGATCAGGTATTGAATTCCTTCTTTGCCTCTTTGCCATCACTTTGCTGTAATACTAGGGAGACAGTCTTGGTAGAAGAGGATCATGTCAGGAAATACTCAAGCCGAGTAGTCTTACATAAGTCTGTAGGTCTTGATGAGATGCAGCCACGAGTGCCAAGGGAAGCTCCAAGGGAAGCGCCAAGGGAAGTGCCAAGGAAAGCGCCAAGGGAAGCGCCAAGGGAAGTGCCAAGGGAAGTGGGTGATGTTATTGCACGGCCACACTCCATAACCCCAGACTGGCCATGGCCACTGAGGTGTGCCTGAGGGCTAAAGAAAAGCAAAAGATATTCCTGGCTTTAAGAAGGGCAAGAAAGAGGACCCAGGCAACTACAGTTCTGTCAGACACACCTCAATCAATACCTGGGAAGGTGATGGAGCAGCTAATTCTGGAAACCATTTCCAGGCAGAGGAAGGACAAGAGGCGATGAGGAGTAGTTGACATGCACTCATGAAGATGAAGACTTGCTTGATCAACCTGATAAACTTCAGTGAATTAATTATTAGCTTGGTAGACAAGGAAAAAGCAGTGGATATTTTCTATGTGGACTTCAGGAAGGCTTTTAACACTGTCTCCTGAGTGTCAGAAATTAATAAAACAAAGTGACATTTTATTGTGAAAGTTATTTTCTTTTATTTTCAAATATTCAGAACTTTTTTCTGATATTATTTTTATTACTTATTATATTTCTGAACCTTCTGACACTTATGACAGTGATTGATTTTAGATGTAAATTGCAATAAAGATTTGATGACAGCTTATTAGATATAGTGTTATTTATTTATTTTTAAACTAGTATTATTTATTTATTTATCACAGTCAATTATGGGAGAAAAAGAATTCCATTTTATATCATATAATAACAGGCAAACAGTCTTAATTTTTTCAAGAAAAGTCACTTAACTGTGAAAATATATTCCTTATTCTTTTGATCTCAAAGAATTTTCCAAAATAGGAAAACAGTGTGAAAATTTGAAACTTAACAAAAATCTGAGCATGTATTCCTTTAATTAAGAAAAAAAAAGAAAAAGGCAGTTTTCAAAGTTTATCTTCCTTTAATTTTGTTGTTCCAAAAGCAGATGTATCTGTATGGCTGATCAACATGCTAACAGTCAACAGTTAACTGATCTGTCTAAAAAATGTTTTGCTTTTTTTCCAGAGTTAGTTTTCAAATGATTCCCTTATCTAATGCTAAATGTGACATGGCAAAGAACAATAAGGGACTGAAAGAGGAATTGAATTCCATTGGAATGGAAAATAAGAACAAGAGATGTTCAAAACACCTGAAGCCATAATTTCACAGTTGCAAAATAACCTGGAGAACACAGCAGAGACAGCACCATGCACTATTGCCTCAATCAGAACAAAGTGTAGAAAGATCAGTTGTGTAGAGAATCTGGTCTGATACTAAGCAGAGACCTTCAATATCTAATCTGGAATTTTACTCTACTGAGATCAAAAATATTTAGGTTTTACTTATGTAGCAAACACCCATGTTCACTCTTCTTTATGCAGTGTTACATATAATGCCCTATTTTGGCAAAGTGCTCAATGTTTCCTATCAGGGGAAAAAAGCTCTTTTTTCCCCTGATAGGAAACACTATCCATACTCTCACACTCGGATTATGTTTTACTTAGACAGTCATGAATATAAACACACACATACACACACAACAGTATAAACACAAAACATCTGGAAACTGTTGAGAATATTCTACTCTGAAATTTTACTTAGTGAGGATAGTACCAGTGTACCCCACTGAGGTCCATTCATTGCGTTTTTAATAGGATTTTTTAAAAATACTGTGTAAGATATGTAATTGTGGAGAAGACTATCAAGGTAATACAGGTTCTACATATTGTAAAAGACAGTTTGTCATAGTTCATGATACAAGGCATTAATTAAGCTTCCCAGGGTTCCCAGCCTGTACAATATGCCATCAAAGTAAATGGAACACAGATATTTTTTTTTTTTTCCAAATTACTAGTGGTCTTAAGTGCAAGCTAACAATAGAGATTTTTTTTTCTGGCTAGCTACTCTATAATATTGATGGGAAAATTAGCACTAATTTATTTATCCATTTGCGTTATTCAGTACATGAGTCAGAGAATGCAGATGCATCATTCAGAATTACATACTAAGGAGGTTATAGTGGCTTTAAAATAACCATATCAAAGATGAACAAGTGATTTTTAATATTTTTCAAAAATACACTGAGTCTAATTTTTTTCAAAATGCTAGGACCTCATAAATAAGTATAAACATTTCAGCTAAAACATTTTATAGAAGAGGGAAAATAAAAACAAAAGATGACGGAAAAAATAAAAGATGGGGAAAAGCACTTCAAGTATATGTATGCTTTATAAAACAGCAAAAAATACTACAATATTTACATAGAATCACAGAATCATTAAGGTTGGAAAGTGCTCCAAGATCATGGAGCCCAACTGTTAACCTAACACTACTGTGTTTACTACTGAACCATATCCCCACGTCCCACATCCAAACACCTTTAGAACACTTCCCCCAGATGCAGCCATCACTGCTGTCAGAAGCCAAACTGTCACTACAGCAAACAGTGACACTTTTTAACTTTAGCAAATGATCCACATTTATCTCTGTTTACACAGTGAACCAGCAAATATTGGCTCCACACTAGCTTTTCAGTAACTAGCATTTGGTAAATATAGATAACTAAGCTGTATCGATTATGACGGTATTCCTAGCACAGAAATCTCCCATTTGACGATGATGTATAAAAAATATGCAGAGAAAAAATTAGCAAAACATAACAATCTATGATTTTGGACTCATAAAAAACAGATGCATTAATATGAAAGATTTAAGTATATCTATATATGTTACAGATTGTCATGTTGTAGAAGAAGAAGATCCCTGTGACACACATAAATTAGCATTTTGCAGGGGCATATGAGCAGCTTGACCACCAAGAAGGCAAAGGAGTTGTACAGAAGGGACATCCAAGTAACATAATGTTGAAAAACCAAAAACAAGAGAAATGCAAGGAATGCAAATATATACATTTTGACTAATAAATTGGAAGAAGTACAGGAAAACCTGCATCAAAATGCAATTTTAAGGCCCTTCTTTTGAGAGAGAAAGTAATGGCATTAAAGCATCAAGCATGAAAAAGATGGAAATACCATGGGATATATTGCTACTTAAAAGTTTGGTAAAGTTTATTTTAAAAGTTTGAAATTGACCTGATCACTATTTAAACAGTTCTATCACAGCAATTGCCAAGATGCCATTTATTCACAAATGTTGAAAAGAGCAGTAAATTACCTGAGTAGAAACAACTTAATAAAATTTTTAAGCAATTACTCCTAAAATTAACTGCAAAAAAGAAAAAAAAATAAAATCAAATGTCATTCTGAATTTTACATTCATCTGCATATCTACTGAATGTAGCTCATCTCTGAATCACATTGCTTCTGAGTCTGAATTATACCAGATTTCCAATTAGTAATGGACATAAGCTGTTCTCACAAGTTCTTCAAAAATTCTTACACAGTGTACTAATTTTTATCTAGTTTTTTAGTACTTCATTTAAAACATACAAAATGCCAAACACTCTCCAGATGCATCCTCAGAAACAAAACAAGTATGACATTGCAGCAGTCAGTGTAACCAGCTGAATTTAGACAGATGATATAATTCTTTTGTTTGCAACTGACTTTATCTGATTATTTGCATCAGTTCTCGTCTCACTTTGCTCCAAATATAATTTAAAATCTTTGTTTTTATCTAACATCTTTATCATATGATGCTACTGACCTTAGTACCATTATGGACATACCAACACTCTCACAGGAGAACATGACATCTACTACTCCTTATTTCATTCACGTCTTTGGTAGCATCAACAAACCTTATACAGATATTATGTCTTAGCCTTGAAAATATGTAATACAATACAATAACATACATGCTTATAATATGAGCTTCCTAACCTGGAATGTCTGTGAGTTTAACACTATTCAGCTCATCCATAAGGCTGAAATAGCTTCAATACAAAGAACATGAACAAAGAAAAGCAGTGAAAAATTGTACAAAATAGTCCAGTCAATAACATACATGCTTATAATATGAGCTTCCTAACCTGGAATATCTATGAGTTTAACACTATTCAGCTTATCCATAAGGCTGAAATAGCTTCAAAACAAAGAACATGAACAGCACAAAGAAAAGCAATGAAAAATTGTACAAAATAGTCCAGCTACTCATTCATCCACATAATATCACTAAGTTGTCATAGTGAGATCCTATGAAGAGTGGTAATCCCCACTATTAGATGTTGAAGGAGACAGAATTAGATTTTTGCATCATTCCTTTTCCCTGAAAATAGCCGCATTATATGTGAAAAGGTCTATAAAGTGTTGGTCCACCTCTAGCAAGTCCCAGTACTTTTCCTAAATATAGCACAGATACTAGTTTTCAGAATGTTTCTAAATAGTAAGGCTTTAGAAGTAAATTAATCCATTAAGTAAAGACAAAAATAATCTTGCAGTAGAGTTTTTATTTTTCTGTTACACTCTTGTAACATTTCTTGGAAAATATTACAATTTCCTAGGAGTAGACTAGAGTATGGTTCCAGAAAATTGTTTTAGTTTTACCATCAGTAGAGTATTTCCAAATTCCTCCAAAAAAAAAAAAAAAAAAACTTTGCTAAAACACATAATTTCTTGTTCCAAGAGCAGTCATATTTTGCATACCATACTGACTGTGCATAGTATTCTTTCAAGAGACATATGCCATTCAAAAGATTGTCTCAGTTACTGGTAGTGTGTTTTAACTGATGAACAGAAATGCTGAAGGGTAAGTAATCAGGTAAAACCTTTTATTTCTCTGATAAAATTTTTATAAAAGAAATACTATTTGCTTTGGAACATGTAAAAGATTTTCTTACAGCACAAATGGAAAATTTCTTTATGAAGGCCATTAAAAGAAGAAAAGGAAATATAATATGTCTGCAAAAGGAAGAATTTAATTCAAAGGTGCTTTTAGCCAAAGGCCATTTCATTAAACCAGGGCATAAAAAACCCCAAAGAAACAAGCAAACAAAAAGCCCTCAGTTCTATCTCTTAGCAACTGGAGTGTTTTTATATGTGTTTGTGGGGAAAAAGTCTCTGGATTCTAATTCTATGTTTAATGCATATTCAACTATGCCACACAAAACATAATAATTTGAACATATAAAACTAGAAATACACCAAACATACAATATTATAATTGTACCACGTCACAATTTACAAATAAAACATATGGCTCTGAATCCTTTAGGGGAGAAATAATTGATACTATCTGAGGAGTCTAAAACACTTGGCTTTTGCACAAACCACAAAAAACCCCCTCCTAACCTTCCTAGGATAAGGTATTTTAACTTGAACTAGTCTAGTGAAAAGGTGCTATGTTTTATGTCCACTTGTCAGTGCCCTGGCTTCTCTCAGATGCCTGATGGCATTGACTGCAGCAGTTTCACCTCCTGTGAGACCGTCTCATTGGCTTCCTAGTCCAGCCTGTCTTTGAAATTTTCATCCTTCCTTGTGTTACTCAGTCACTAGGTTGCTCTGGTCTGTGAATATTGGTTGCCTGATACTTTGGGATGACCAACTACTTTTACACTCTTTTATAGTGATGAGATTAAAAACAAATTAAACTTTACAATTTATAACACAAATCCAATGCTTAGGTACTTTTTTTAATTTGCCCTTTTAAGTACATGAAAATATCCATTTATTTAAACACTTGGAATTCTTTAAAGTTTTTACTTCGTTTTAATTTCAGGTGAAACAAAAAAATTTCAGATGATATGGATGCATTGACACAATTCATAAACACTTCTGATTACTACTTAACAGTCTTTTAGCAACTAAAGAGGTCTAAAATTTTAAACCAAACCAAAAATAAACCAGCCAGTCTTACATTATTTCAAGTTGCAATATTCAAATATTTATTAATTTTATGGTTGATATTTTGTGGCAAAATAGTCTTAAAAAACTATAGTCCTGATCTTTGAACCAAAAGAACTGTCATGGACTCCATTTACTCTGAATCAGTGATCAACCAACTGTGAGTCATGGCTACAATATTAATTTCTACATGAGCTTACCTGCTTGTCTCTCCTTCTCTTGGGAAATTCACTGTAGCAAAATGTTGAGCTGCTGTTGCTGTCATGGTGCGCCATCACTGTTTGATACTGCCAGCTCTTACACACTGCAAATTACTGAATAGAGCAAACAAAGCTGTGAAGTAGGTATGTTGAACTTATAAATAGTTGGTATCAAAGTAGTTCAGTGTTACAAGAGTGACAATTAGATTTGAAACGATATGCACTTAGGCAATTTACTTAAATGGAAACTCTTAACACAGCAATTTGTGAACTAGACCATTATGGATGTCTTTTTGGTTTTAATTTTAGAAAATTATTTCAAAAAATATATTATGTTGGGAATGTTCTTCAGAAGATAATTACTGTAAAAATTCATTCAATATAATTACATTAAGATAAAAGTGTATGAGAATAAAGCTGTGTATGCCAAAAAAATCTTTCTGTGTATAAAATATCTCAGAAATATTGAACAAATAAATGAAATTCAAATATTTCTTACATAATTTTACCATCAGAGCTCAAAGAAACCACTTCTGTTCGTATAAAATTAGCGGCGTGAGAAATCATCTGTAGGCCAAAACATAATTTATTTAGAAAACAACATTGAATAGAAGGTAACAAAAGGTTTGAAAGGTCACATACATACTGCTATAGTAATTCTTGTCAACAACAGGCTTCACTATCATTTATCAATTCAGTGGTTACAGTTTTCTTTACCAATTCAATACAAAAGAAGTAGAGATGTCTAAAAAACATATAGAACTATTTTGGAGAGCAGAAATGTTTCATGTTGTAAGGATATTTTAATGAAAAACAAGTACCCTTTCTGGCAACTTGCTACTGACTCTTCATTATTGCTCTAAACTGGAATTTAACAAAGTAATCAAAATACTGATTTTTTAAAAAGTATTTTATGAGAGCAGGAGGAATTAACATAACAAGGCAATTGCAAATTTTTCTATTTGTAGAGAGAGATGTTATGATCTAGTAAGTATAGAAATCATGTAAATGCTGCTTTACACAAACATATGAGTACCAGTGAATCCTTGCTTATTCTAGAACAAATCACTTATTCTGTAAGTGAAAAAAAGCTGCATCAACAAAAAATAAATATGGTTGCTTTGTTTTCTTTATAATAAACTCTACAGAGTCCTAAATTTAAAACAAAACAAAATCAAACAAAATTAAACAATTGAACTTTGTGGGAATACCCTCTCTATTATTGGAGATGAGTAAACACTATGATGAACTGGCTGTTCACGGCTTGGACAGGTGTACTCTGCTGGATAAATACCCTGGCTTGATGGCCAGGTCCAGACAGTGTTGGTGAATGTTGGTAAAATCCAGCTGGTGGTGTTCCCCAGGGCTCAGTACCGGGGCCATTTCTGTTCAAAATCATTACTGACAATTTGATGAGGATGGGGTGTATCCTCAGTGAGTTCACAGACACCAAGTTGGGTGGGAGAGCTGTTCTAATGGAAGGTAGGAAGGCTCCGCAGAGGGATCTGGACAGGCTGAATGGCTGAGCTGAGGAGAACTGCATGAGGTTCAACAGGTCCTGCGCTTGTATCAAAACAATGCCATGAACCTCTATGGGCTTGAGGAAGGGTGGATGGAAAGCTGCTCAGCAGAAAGGGTCATGGGGTGTTGTTTGACAGCCAGCTGGATGTGAGCCAGCAGTGTGCCCAGGTGGCCAAGAATGCCAATGGCATCCTGGCCTGTGTCCGTGTACTCAGCACTGGTGTGGCTGCACATCGAATATTGCGTCCAGTTCTGGGCCCCTTACTTCAAAAAAGGACATTGAGGCGTTGGAGCAAGTCCAGAGAAGGGTGACAATGCTGGTGAAGGCTCTGGAGCACAGGTTTTACAAGGAGCAGCTGCAGGAGCTGGGGTTGCTCAATCAGGAGAAAAGTAGACTCAGGGAGGACCTCATTGCTTTCTACTACCACCAGAAAAGAGGTTGTAGCCAGATGGGGGACAGTCTCTTTTGACATGTCTCAAGTGACAGAACAAGAGGAAAAGGCCTTCAATTGCATCAGGTGAGATTCAGATTAGATATTTAAAAAAAAAAAATTCACACAGAGTGGATAGGCTTTGGAGTAAATTGCCAGGGAGCTGGTGGAGTCACCACCTCTATAAGTGTTCAAGAGGTATCAGGATGTAGCCCTTGGTGATATGGTTGAAGAATGTTTACGGTGGTGTTGGGTTAATGATAATCTTGAAGGTGTCTTAGAACCCTGATGATTCTGTGATTTGCTATATGTATACATTGGTTAGATGCATAGAAAGGATTATAAGCACATCCTTACTCATAGACTCAGATACCTGTGCCTTGATAGTAACAAGAAAAAAAATAATAGTTGAAAAAGCCCTCTCAAACCAAACCACAAGGGTCGGGAAAGCCATATCAATTTTTTTTTTTTTCTCATGATTTTACAATAAAAACCTCTAACCATAGTAGTGGGCTGTTTGGACAATCTAATGCTGCTGCATGATCAGTGAATTTTGGAAGCACAAAAAGTATATCTGCACCACAGTTAGTCTTGCAGAAGGAGTATAAACAGGCTAAGTTAATGTCTGGACAAAAAGAAAATTCCTTAATTTTTTTCGGGGATTCTAGGGCTTTGTGTAGGATATAATGCCACAAACATGTGTGACAGCCTCTTGCAAGAATTTTTAACATACTGTCAGTAAGTTTGAGTGCTTCATATTTTTTTATTTCCATGTTCTTTGGGATTTAAATGACAGTTGCTCTGGATATACAAAAGGGGAAACAAACCAAAAATCAAAGTAAGCAAAAAAAAGAAAAGGAGAACTCTATCCTCCCTGGAACAAAAGCAAACAAAACACACCTCACAACAGATTTTCATCTTTTGTCTCTGGCCAGATTCCACAAAGGTATAAGGCTGTTCAAATCATCATGATCAAGGGAAAAAAAGTTTTCAGAACTTGTATTCCCCACAAAACAACACAAGAGAAAAATAACCCCTCTCCTATCAAAAGAACTACTGTAATAAATTTGCAAAAAGCAACAAAAAAGGGGTTGTATTTTATAATAAAAAATTAAATGAGAATCTAAAGCTCTCATCTATGTTCTACAACTTGCTGCCTGAATTTTCATCTACAACAAGTTCCAAATTTGTACTGCCATTTCAGAGTGGCTTTGGTTTTTTGTTTTGATTTTATCCTCTCAGGGACTCTATAACCTTCTATATTGTAACAGTCTTTTTCCTTTCGCTTTTAAGTATTTTCTTAGTAAATAGGAAGGAAAATTAATCCTAAACGTATAACTTAAATTTTTTCAAGTCAGTTCCATTAGACTCTTTCAAAGGCATGATTCATAGTTTCTGCATATTTGGGACTGTAATGCTTCAGAATTCTCCATGACTACTTAACACTGCACTTTGTACTAATATACTTAATTTTGTTTCAATTCAAGTCTTTGAGATAATCTCATTCTTCTTGGTGTACATTTCTTTCTGTATAAAACCTTCCAGATGTGTTTCACTTGAAGATTTTCTTAGTGCATCCTTCTGTGTTTTTTTTTTCTTTTGTGTTAAGAAGACTGATGAAAACATTAAATGAAATTATTCCCATTTATTTCCAAAACTGCATGAATAACCCTTTCGCTCTGTGAACTTACAAAAGTGGACCTTTTCCAATAATTTCTTCCCAAAAATCAATCTGATTAGTCTGGAGGAAATTAGATATTGACTAAAATGCAAAAACTGCTGCCTCCATGAAAAGACATTGCTGGCCTTGATATGTGTATGACATATTACTTATTCTCCTCCCATGTTCAGTCAGATAATTCTTTGTTTTGGATCTCAGAGACAGTTTACCATGAGGCAGTTTAACTAAAACTGATTTATCAAAATATATTTTCTTTGTAAAATATTGAATACTGAAAATATTATGCATTGTTTAATTTTAATTTCTACTATTTTTCCACTAAATTTGTGAGTCCACTGCATTTTTTTTTGTTGTTTTCCTTTTAAACTTAATTTTATCCTGGAAAATTCCACTTAGCAGAAGTACAATTTCTTCAATTTAAGTTTTATCCTTTTTTTTTCATTTTATTATTTTGTCTTCTCCATGACAATTTTGTTGGTGACAACTATAATTATATATACATTTGAATAAAATTGAAAAACTGAGGAAAAAAGATGGGTTACCTTTGTATTTCAGAGATTTCTATGACACCTCCTTCCTACAGCCAACATACCACAAGGCAGTAATTTCTGTGTCTTTTATCTGCTTTTAGTGAAACATTTATTAGGAACTAACATCTCTTTTAATACAAGCACAGAGGTTCATGAAAAGCCTTGTTTTAGCCACCTGAATGCCAAAATTATGTTTTCAGTTCCAAATGATATAATAATATTAAATAGAATTGCCTTTCCTGAATTTTCTGAGTTATTTTTCAGGTTTATGAAGATGCCACAAATAAATGAGTAGTTTTATTTTCTAAACAATAAATAATTTCTTCTTTTGCCAGAGAAAATAGGACAGACCAAGATAATACAATTTTTTTTTCAAAAGCCATTCTGAGGGTCTCTATGCAGGTGAAAAAAAAGAACAAAACCAAAACCCACCTGATCTTGTTAGAGCCAATATAGTCATATATATTATATGACTATATTATTTCAAATTATTATATTAATTAATTTTAAATTTCTCACTACTCTGATTTTCTAACACAGCACTCAGGATGTCAACAGCAGTATGCATGGTGTATAGTTAAAAGGTTCATAAAAACTATGTATTTGTCTCCTTTTGAATGTTCTGTTGCTCTCTGAAAACAGATAAGACCATGTATGACAGTGGCTCTGCTTTCTTTCACATAAGCCATCCTTTAAAATTAAATCCTTAATCTATATTAAAAAAAAAAGACTAAATTATACTAGAAAATAATCCTGGGCAAATTAATTCCTTTATTAAGAAAAAAAAAAACCTAACACATTTCCACCTAAATTAAAGAAAAAGAATACACAGGCTTCTATTTACTTCTTCCTTAAATCAGCTATAAATAAATTTTATGGTCATTGAAGAGAATAAAACTGTTTTTAACCTTCTAATTATTGTTAAACTATAAATGCTATTCTCATATCACTGGGTTATCAGGGAACAAGCCACTAATAATGTTTAATTTATAATTAATGTTCTGTTGTCAGACTAAATGGAAAAGGTTCATCCCATCAATTTCCTGGTTCAAGAGTGCTGTTAAACTACAGTGCTGTCTATCATCAGGAATTTTTAATTTCCCCATGACATATTTTCATTGACAGAGTAAGCTAGGTGTTAATTTTTCCCATTGTAGTCTTGTGTTCAGGTATTCAGGTACCCATGTTAGAGGGCAAATTGAAAATCTTATATATACTTCAAGGTTCTCTTTTCCTTTAATGCTTGTGGGTACAATAGTAACAGAGAGAGGATATTCCCAGCACCTATTTTAGTTTGTTGCCTAAATCAGTCTGCCAAGGGGCCTGGGGGTGAACTTGGTCTCGGGGCAGTACAAAGATGAGGGCCACTCAGGGAATAGGGAGGAGTGGCTCAGGCACATAGGAACAGGCATAGGAACAGGGGAAGGAGCCAATGGGGTGTAACAGCTTTTTGAGGGAAGCTTTTTGTGTTCCCAAAACCAGGGAATGCCCCCTCCAGGGTCTCCGCACTAAATTTCCTCCTCAACAGTCATTGTGGTTAAGGTAGGTAAGAAGCACTACCAAAACAAATAAATTAAGAAAAGAGATCAAACAAAATATATAGAAAAATTAGGTTATAAGGACATGCACTGTAAGCAGGGGAAGCTATTGGCCAACAGCCATGGATGCACAGGAAACTTGTGCTGGGCCAGCAGCCAGGGCGCTGGGAAAGGCAAGCTCAGGATAAGCAACCACTCATATAATCTACCTGCAGGTATTCACGACTTGGTTTAACTCTTTTAGAAAAGGAGAATTATTCCTTTCACCAGTAATCACATGAGGTATCTGCAAAAATAGGACGTTCTGTGAATATGTCAAACACATAGAATAAAAAATTGAGATCACTGTATTTTGAGGGAAACAGCTGGAAACAATAAACCTCCTAGAAGTTCAGTGATACTTGCATAATGAGATTTTCATTGTTTTGTGGAAACCCTAGTGTTTCCACTAACTTTATTAGTGATTAATAAGAAAATTTACAATTTTCTTTAAAAAAAAACAAAAAAACAACAACAAAAAAAAAAAAAAAAAAATAAAAAAAAAATTTAAAATTTTTTTAAAAAAAAAAAAAAAAAAAAAAAAAAAAAAAACAAACCTGTCACAGTGTTTTGGGGGTGTTTTCTTGTTTGCTTGGAAGCTGCTTCACCAGGAATGCAGTATTTCTGGTAGCAACCTCGTAATAAGGGTAATGGGAAATTCTGTAATAAACTACAGTGTTTATTAATTTACTAGTAGTGCTGGTGCCCTTTAAGAATGGTATATTGAGCACTATCCAAAAGATTCTAACAATGACTAATTAGTTCATTGTTCTCTATATTGCTTATCAGATTTTTGCAATATTGTCCAAAAATTTCCCTAAGTTATTCAGGAATTTATAATGGTGTTTGAGTAATGCTCACTAAAAGTAAAATTCCATGTGTTTGCATTTTCCTTTTTTCCTTCCTTGTTTAGGGGTTTTTGGGAGGGGGGTGGGGGAAGTGTGGGGGGAGAAGAGTTTATGTGATGAAATCAGTCAGCTGCATCATGTGTGTAACCCCATATGACAATGAAGACCCACACAGCTGCTCACTCCCAAAACCCAGCAGAGCAGGGGAAATGGAATGCAAGGATACAAGTGAGAAAACTCATGGGTCAGGATAAGAACAGTCTAATAACTGCAGACAAATAAACCTTTTAATGAGAAGGAAAGTAAAAAATGAAGAGAAATAAAACCCAGGAGAGATAAGTAATGCAGATGAAAACAATTCCCCTGCACCAAACAACTGAAGCCCAGCCAGACCCTGAGCAGCCCTTGCCCCAGCCAACCTTGCCCCAGCCTTTTATGCTGAGCATGAAAGCAGAGTATGGGCTCTGCCTTGTGTCACTTGGGGTCAGCTGTCCCAGCTGTGTCCCCTCCCAACCCCTTGTACCCCCCTAATTGGATGGGGTGAGAGACAGAAAAGGCCAAATCACTGTGCAAGCACTGAATAGCAATTACTGAAACATCTCTGAGTTATCAACAGTGTTTCAGCACAAATCCAACCACAGCTTCATACTCAATGCTGGGCAGAAAAGTGACTCTATCCCAGCCTAAATCAGCACATATTCTGAGACGGAAAAACTAAGTATTATGAACAAAAACCCATGAACATACTACTTAAATTAAAAGGCTTGCAGTTTGGAGAAAATTAACTCTTATTTATATAACAGTCCAGAAATACACTGAATATTATTGTAGATAGATAAAACAATTTCTTAATGATATATGGTCCTAACACTTTGCAAAACAGTGGAAAACATATAGCTACCTTGTGAAATAGAGTATTTTAACTCTATTAGTGTGTAATTTTGTTTCTTTTACACAAATATTGATATAATTCAGGAAGAAATGGGAAGTAATACTAGGCCATGAAGTTTGTGTAGTATTCACAAGACAAAATTGTTTAGTTTTTACGACCTCTTGATGGAAAAAGTGGAATCCACAACTGTGAATTTAAAGATGAGACATCTCAATAACACTGAAATGAGATACTATGAAGTCTAGTTCCAGAAAGAAAATATTCTGCAGCAAATCTGTTTTCTTTCAACATTCCCCTTTTGAGAAAGCTTTAGTAGTTTTTATTGTGTTCTTTACTTGCACTATAACTGTTGACTCTGAAGTGAAAATTCAAACTCAGTGTATCACATTTCTTATATATGTATACACACACAACTGCCTTTTATCAAAATACTTAGAGAGTTAAGCTCATTTTTGATGTTTATCCATGAGAGGTATGTAGTAAAGATCCAGACAACCTAGTAGTCACTGTATAACTGTAGCCTTTTGAGTCAGTTAAGGCTAGGGGAAGCTATTGTTCAGCTTAAAACTTTAGTTGAGAATCAGTGAGCTGGAGACCCATACTGTAGGAAGGAAGCTGATGTATACTGACGCTGAATCTGCTCTTAGATGCTTTAATGGATATACCACACCCTGTAGGAAGAGATATATTTCAAATGTTCATTGTATTCTTTCATACAGAACTGACTTGTGATTTAGTGTCAATTTATGTCTCACAATATAAGAAGGCTTATGGAAAATCAGAAAATCTTAAGCTTGCCCATGACATGCCTGGGTTTTGGGGATTTTTCCACAATTATCAGTTGTATATTCTCTACCTCCATAGAAAATTTGCTGTGATGAGAAAGATTGTTTTGTCACTGAAAGATCAATAATGTGTTTGGATTTTAGATCAGTTCTTTAATCTGTTTCAAAGTGACTACATTTATACATAATACAGAATGATGACCTTTTGTTAAGCAAATATGGGACTTTTCTATTTTTCTCCAGAGTTTTTAAACAAATATTTATGATATTGGTTATTCAGATGTGCTTATTTATATGATCTTGTCTGGGGCACCCTGTATTTATTTTTGAGAACTGACTGTTTGCCAGGAAATATAGATATTTCTCTGATAAATATAGTTATTTTCAACACGTTTCACATAATAAGCATTGTTACTCAGGTTGCCTTACATTTTTTCCCCCCACCTCAGATAAAACAGATGTCAAAGGGGTTTTGTCTGTTTAACTTTTACCATTTACTCCTAAAATAAACATTTATAATCATAGTGCCAAGAATTTCAAAGACATCAAACAAGAATTTATGTAAAATACACACACAAACACACTTTGCAATGGAAAGCACTGCTTAAAACCAAGCAAGATGTTTTAAACTATCTGCATTCCCCTTAAAATAAAAATTAGAAAAAACAAGTACAAATTTTTTTCGGAAGTAAATATATTTTTCTTTCCTGTTTTTTGAACATCAAAATCTTGTATTCATAAAGAATTTTTTTTCAACAAATTAAGTCATGGTTTGCTAAGAGAATTTTTGCTTAATGCATTTTATTTTCTTGGTTTTGTTAAGATACAGAGGCCATAAACTAGTCTTTTACTGACTTGATTCAAGGAGAGTTAGCAAATTGCAGCACAGAATCAGAATAATTTCATTTGGGAAAAAAGCTTAAGATCATCAGGTCCAACTGCTAACCTAGCCCTACGGAGACCCTCACTAACCCATGTCCCCAGGTGTCACATCTGGACGTGTCTACTTGTTTATTTTCCTCACTTTTCTGAAACCGCAGTCTAGAAGTCTGTATTTGAAGCATTTCTTGATTTCCATCTTTTAGAAGGACCTATATTTTCTGGATCACTTAAGACATGTCTTTTGGTTTCTTAACCAAAAATGTACATCCTTCTAAAAGATGGAAATCAAGAAATGCTTCAAAGGAACACAGACCTCTTAACAAAAAAACCCTTAAAATTAACTGCCTCAGTGTGACTTAGTGAAATAGAGACAACAGAACTTGGTAACTGAAGGTCCATCCAATTCTATATACTACTACTGGCATATTACATAAACCACCAAAAAGTTCTAGGGAAAACACATTTTTCTGGACCTGAGACAGTCTGATCTTAAGCCTAAAAATACATGTTTTGATATTATAAAGGAATTCTCTCAGTATTAAGTCAACCTAAAATTCCATAGTGCATTTTTGACAGTAGCCAATAGTTGATTTTTAGAGAAAGAAGGATGAGTAAGAACAGTGCAGAATGACCTAAACATGTCAGCAAGCTGTAATTCCTTCCACGTTTTTTGCATTAATGTAACATTTATCTCTCCAAATTCAAATAATCAATCTTTTGATTTTGTATAGTCCTTTCTTATAAATATGAAGGACAATTTTCATGTGACTGATTTTTTTCTGTCCTTTTAGAGGCTGGAGTTTTGCCAGATTGCTCTTCTGTGGTGAAGGACCAGGCTTGTTTTATTTATTTCAGAAGGAGATATTTGTTAGAAATATGATTCTGTTTCAATTTGCTAATTTTGACCTTGACTGCACTTTGAAAAAATACTGTCTCTAGTCCAACAACTGTGTATCTGCCCATAATTCATGAAAGGACATAGTGAGCTCAAGCATAGGCATGGTCCAGAAATTTTCATGACAAAATGATAGAATACTGCTCAGTTCAGTAGTTATAGTTGTGAGGACTCAGATTATCACTGCTTTAATTATCTGGAATGAGCCCATCTTCTCTTGAAATGCGATACTAGGAATTGTATATGTTGTATTTATATTTTTCTTGTTACAAAAATCATTGCAATCCCTTGCAATCATTAATGTTACAATCCTCAAAATACCCAGAAAAGGTTGAGAAATATTGTTATATTGAACAAATAGAAAAGCTCACACAGAGAAAAAGTAAACTTCTTAGAAATATTTAGGTAAAATAGGACTAAGTACTCTACAGGAGCACAATGTCTTGTCTGGCAAGGTTTTGAAAATTAGTAGGGGCTAAGGCAAGTACAATAAGCTGAGCATGCATAAGCTTGAAGTGCCTGTTTGGTTAGAGGCAACTGAATTACTGATTGAGTGGTTTTTTTGAGTTTGGTTTTTTGTTTGAAGAAGACCAGGAACAGAAGAGGAGGAGAGTGCTTATATTCACTTTTCCTATGGCCACATGAGTCAGCAGCTCTGGTCTTCCTTTTCAACTGAACCTTGTTAGTCGGCAGGAACATATTCTAGCTAGTAGACGACTGTGCCAGGGAGTGCAAGGCAGCACTGTGATCTGTACACTAATCCAGGCTTCTTATGCAGCTTTGGATAAAAGCAGAAATTATTTTAAAATGAGAAGCCATGTTTTGACTCTTCTAACAAAACAGCCAAAATATTAAATTGTATAGGTACTTGTTGTCCTGTTTCTCTCCATAAGGCACTTACCCCAGCTGAAAAGCAGCCTAGTCTTTACAATGGGAAATGAGAACATCCCTCAATGCACTCTTCTGCCAAAGTAGCAGCAGCATCTCCTGGGCCTTCACTGCAACAAGACAAGCGCAGTCTTAAAATACCTTCTGACTCTTAGTACCTAAATGCATTTGAATAACCCTCTGGGTCTCAGATACCTATCTTGTACTACAGATACCTAAGTGCATTTTTGGATCTCACCACTACTATTTATTGATTTCAACAGTACTTAAAATGCTCCGGTGCTTTTGAAATTTTATTCATCTTCTATCTGTATTTTTAGAGAGCTATTGCTTTTAAAACCCATCACACAGCAAAAAAATCTGAACCTGGACTAGCTGAATCAGAGGATGGCCAATCTAATCAATGATGAGGACTTCCTCACTAATCTGCATCTTCTAATGTACATAAAGTTAAATAATAAAAGTCTATTCCAATAGTCTGAGTAAGTCCATATACTTAATTTAACAAGCAAAATGAACCAAAATATCAATTGATGAAAATAACTATTTTGCACTATATATCCCATTTTTATTTTTGGATATTTTAATTTCTTTTTGAGGTGTACAATTTTTCTTTGTTATATTTTTCCCAAAGGAACAATTAGACTTAATTTAGAATTTGGGGAAATACAGCTATTGTTTATTCACTCAGTTTTATGTTAGCACAAAAACACTGATCCTTTTAGGAAAATGTATTAAAAAAATTAAGTAATATATGTTAGAGTGAAAACCTTTTAAGATTAAAAACTTATTTTTCACTGTAGAGGTACTAATAACAACAGTAATAACACAGGGAGATTTTTTGTTAAAAATTTAAAAAGTATTTTAAACATGTTGAGGTAACACATGAAATATCCATCTTTTATTTATTATAGTTATTTTGCCCAGAAACAAAATCCCAAAACCTGCAGAAATCCCATGAAATCCCATAAAACCTCCTATAAGGATTTCCTATAAGGGAAATCCCTTCTTATAAGGACGATTTCAGCTACACTGCATTTCAAAAGAACAAACAGGAAAATATTTATCTACAAACATATAAGAACACTATGTGCAGTATGTAATCTTGGAACCACTGTGTTACATTAAAATTGAAAATGGTTGAAAAATAATTGTAAAAGCCAAAATAGTCCAAGAAAAAAGAAAAAGCTCAGCAAGTTTTTTTAGCAAACTACACACTTCTCATAGAAAGTGGTTTTATTTTGCTCCTACTTTCTAATAATAAGAGAAATAAAAGTATGGAAGGAAAGAGCTAAGAATAAGCGATTAACACAGAGAGAGAGGATGAGAGAAGATCACCAGTCCTGGGTCCAGACCACCTGGACTCTGTGGGGGTACCTTTTTATAGGTAATTTTACCCCACCCTCAGCTTAGGTTTCTCAACGTTCATGTAAATGAGTTAGCATGTACAGTCCATTTCTCGGGACATTTCTGGAAATAGGTTGGGGGGATTTGAGGGTCTCTTGCTGGTCTCGTTCCCCCTCTAAGGGTCTGGACCCTTCCTTGATCCCATTCCTGCGCTTTCAGTGTTCTGTATTACGCAGTCTCCATTGACCAGAACAGGGAAGTTTGCCTCAGAAAAATGTTGCCTTACCTCCCCTTTCCAGCCACATCCTGTTCTAACCTACCCGCTGGAATGGCCCTCATTGTTCGAGGCAGAGCAACACATGAATTCCTCACTGTCCAGGTTTACTACAGTTGCCCAGAGAAGCTGTGGATAACCCATCCATGGAAGTGTTCAAGACCAGGCTGGATGGGGCTCAGAGCAACCTGGTCTAGTGGAAAATGTCTCTGCCCACGGAGGGAGGTTAATACTCAATGATCTCTAAGGTCCTTACTAACCCAAACTATTCTATGGTTCTGTGAATATTTTAAAAGCTATTAAGGCAAATATCTTAAGTGGTTTATAAAGATTCATAAAGGAGAAATGACTGAGACCTCAGGAGTGACATTCACACAAGACACATTAATTATAGATTTCTTGTGAACCAGTATTATGGTATGTTTAACCATAATATAAAAGGGGCAGATTCAACAAAGAAGAAAATAAAGTGTTATACTGAACAAGGGGCAGCATAAGAGACAGCAGAACCTTACTGATTCAATACTAGCTGCATTATATTTTCCTAGTTCTACAGAATAACACATACTGTCTTTTTTTAAGGTACTGTGAGACAGATAGTGGATAAAGCGAAAAACTAGCCATTTCCAATAATACAGGCAAAAGTAAAGAATCATTTGACAAAAATGTTCTTTTACTGCTCTTACTTGCTATCTAGGTCAAGCAACTGGCATATCAGCATAAGTAGTACCTTATGTCTCTTTTAGCAAAGCAGATATATACAAACCAAACCACATTTTGTCTTATAACAAGGTAGAAGAGCTGTATAGACATTCATTCTGCCCATTCTGCATCTCCATCTTTCACTGTTGCCTTTTTATTTTTGTTTTTCCCAAGGTCTGCTTGCTGCAAGATATTTCTGGGGAAGGAATTAAAATATAAACAATTTTTCTCCTTGTCTGTGACATAGCCTCTCAAACTGACAAAAGTTAACAAGTTTATCTGTGGGAAAAGAACACTCTTCATAAAAATTACAATTTGTGCCTGCAGGTCAGAGGGAGCCTTTGTCTCCCTGTACAAAATACAAAGATGACACAATGACATTTATCTCCACGGGGCTTCTCTAACAATATTTCTAATGGAGAGCAATATATTATACATCTCTAACAAAACACTAAACTGACTTCAGGTCTCAGAAAATGTTTTTCTAAAAGTGTGATACATTGCACAATACACTACAGACATTGAAACTACCCACATTAAGTTTTTGTTCAATTAAATTAGAATAGATTAGATGTCACTCATGAATTTTCTTCTGCTCTTCTACAGTAATTCATTTAATTGGCCTCAATGATCAACTCTGGGGTTTCTCATCTCCAGTGAATTTGTTCTGCCCAGGAGCAGAGTTTGCAAGAGATATATCAATTCTGAACACTTGTCTTCAGTTCACTCCAAGTTCTCAAGTAATTACATGACTAGACATGCATTTCACCAAAAGTAACCCCATCATCCAGACAATTTGAAAAATATTACTTCTTTAAAGTTCCTAATTAGTTTCTACCTATTCAGTAAGATCAGTCTTTAAATTTATTTCGTATCAGATTATTTTCCATCAGTTAATGTCCACAGTTAAAAGAATATAACCGGCTACAATATTGCAGTTAGCACATGACATTTCTATTTGAAAACATGGATATACAGAGTTATCAGCAATAGTATATGACAATATTGCTAAAAGTATGAATCAGTACACAAAGAATCACACTGAGTTTTTGGTGGGTTTTCTTTCTAAAATACTATTTAAAGCAGGGTAGGATGAGTGGTGGGAAACTCTCAGAAGAGGAAGAAAAATGAAGAAAATCATGCCTCTCTAAAGCTAGACCCAGAGAGGCTAAAAAGCACAGATGGATTTATATTTCTTTCCATTATATTCTGCATGACCTCTTAGATTGGTCACAAAGAAAAAATGGTAATTATAGAACTCTTACCTGCATTTTGTAGGAAGCATTGATTGAACTAATTTTTTGTGAAAACATGAACTCCAGGTGTTTTTTATTATATAATTTTGAGACTGTTTAGGATAACTGTAAACAAGGACCTTAATACCCAGAGGCAGTAACTGGAGCTAAGAAATGTGGCAGGAAAGTGGAAGGAATATTTTTAGTTGGGAGTCTCTGTTCTCAGGAAGGACTTTAGACTCTGACATCTTTCAAAAGTGCAACACAGCAAGATGCAAGCAATCAGGATTTCTGGCCTCTGTTGGGGTATCTTTCTGGTACAAGTATCATGATGATGCACATGGGAGTGGGCATGTAATCTGAGCAATCTTTAATGCCCTCCCAAACATGTTTTTATACATATGCATGTTGGTTTGTTCTCTGTGTGAAAATAAGTATAGGAACCATTCTTAAGTCTGTGAAAGAAAAGTGTTTCTAAACTTACAACTTTCCAGTTTATACTAAAGCACAATTTGTTTTATGGTTGCTGTCAACAGGAACAGAAAACTGTCCAAGTGAGACCTTTTTTAACATGGGTATTGATCAATTGGTTTAAGAGTCAATGAAATAGAGCAAAACAATTATTAGATATTTGAGGACTTAGGAATCCTGTTTTTATGAATTGACTGTTACTTCAGTTAAAAGAATAGACTTGATTCATTAGTTCCCGATTGAGCAATCTGCCAATTAACCAATCTAGAGCTGCACCTGCACTTTCTTAATACATCTCAAAACAGAGGTTTCACAGCAATCTGCAGTGAACTGTCAGCTCATTGCAGGAACAAAGCAGTAATCATTACTTTCCTCATCTAAGCTCTTCTATTTCAGAGCTTCAGCACTTTAATTTATGCCTGAACAGTCCTTTAGAAACAAGCAAAGGACCATCTGGAATGGATGGAACCAGAAAGATCCCTCTAGAAAATCCGACCATGTTTAACAGGCTGATGATATCTGGATTTAAATTTGGGATCTGTGTATCAGGAGAATATTTTGGAAGTTCTATTTCAAACCTAGATCCGGTATGGGTCACTCCCAAGGGGTGCAGTTCTTCAGGAATAAACAGCTTCAGTGTGTCCCCATGGAGGTCACAAGTCCTGTCATCAAAGCTGCTCCAGCAAGCGCTTCTCTATCCACAGGGCCACACGTCCTCCCAGGAGCCTGCTCCAGTGTGGCCTTCCATGGAGTCACAGCCTCTTTTGGGTGTCCATCTGTACCAGGATGGGGTCCTCCACAAATTGCTGATGGATATCTGCTCCACTGTGGACTTCCATGGGCTGCAGGGGAACTTCCAGTACTGGAAGCATCCCCTTCCCTTCTCTCTTAACTCACCTTGGTGTCTGCAGAGCTGTTTCTCACGTATTCTCACTTTTTTCTCCGGGTTACATTTGTGCAGGAAATTTTTCACCCTCCTTAACTACATTATCCCAGGGGCAGTTCTATCCCCATTGATGGGCTTGGCCTTGACCAGAAACAGATCCATCCTGGAGCTGGTTGGTGTTGGCTCTGTTGGACATGGGTGAAGCTTCTGGCAGCTTCTCAGAAACGCCACCCTTACAACACCCCTGCCACGGAAACCAAATTAATTCCACACTCTCTTCTGTGAATCACATATTTAATAATTATCATTAAAATACACATTAATCACACAATCTTCTCAAATTTCACAAAATTCATTCGCATTAAAAAAAAAAAAAACAGGATCCCCACACCAAACTCACATTAGCATAACCACAACAGCGAATGAAAGCAGAAAATTTACACTCATTCCACCCCTTTTCCCATCACCACATGACAACTGAAATTTCCGAGATCATTCTACTCTTCATTCTCTAACTCCATTCAGTGCATTCTCTAACTCCATTTCCTCTCCTTGCTTTGAAGTCCTCAGGCCCTACACTGTTCACCAAAAGAATCCATGGTGGGTTGATCTTGGTTGGATGATAAAATTATCTGATGCCTCACCATCTACTTCCCCTCCCTCCAAAATCTTCTCCTCCTTAAGAGATTAAAATATATTTGTGGAGGTGTTCCTAAAAAAAAAAAAAATTATTTATGTGAGTTTTAAACTCAAAAATTAGCATCAAAAGCCATCCTGATTTGAAATGCTAATCTGGAATAAAGTATATTTTCTTGTACAGGTTATTAACAAGATGTTGGCAGGTTGCTCTTGTATCAGCCTACCTTATCTTGGATTTCTTACCAACTTTTCTCACCCCTCAAACTTTGTGTCAGAGAAGACATAATGTCTTGTGTCTACTGTAAAACCAATGTTAAGGCACTTAGCCTGACTATAACTGAGAACAGTGGGCTGCAGCACATTTACAAATACAATCCTGTGCTGATAATCCACCTAGGTACAGCCATCCTCCTGGGTGTCTGCCTTGTGCACTGGGCAGCTTATAGCACACCACTCTATGAAAATAGATTAAATATAAAATGGCAACGAAAATGAAGTACATTTTCCAGAACACATAATATTAAAATTCACCTAACAGGACCTGAATCCAGATATTTCTGTTATAATAAAATAATTTAATTTTGGATTAATTGATATTTTTCCTGTACAAAAACTTCAGGTGAATCTCTATGGCTGCCTGTATTTAGTGCTTAGTCATTATGGAAGATTTTAAGGGTGGTAACATTGTATTACAGCATTCTGCTGATTCAATGTTATAAAATTTGTAATTCAGGATAGGGTTTTATTCAAAGAGGAGTGCGGAACAAGGCTTTCCTTTCCTGTTTCCATATTTTTTTTTTTTATTTTCAGTGGTGGAATAACTAACCTTAAATATTATTAGGTTTAGGAAAATTATATGCAAAAAAGCTGTTTCTCAGATATATGATTAATATTTCAGAAGAAAAGCTTATTATTTTCAGAAACAGTTTCAACTACTGCAAATGGGTGTTTGGGCAAACTAAATCTCACCTTACTCTACCTTGGTGGAAATGTTTTTCAGGGGTGCAAAATTGGTTCCTACTTGTCTCAGTTGATTGCTGACAGTACTGAAGGAAAAACATAAGCATGTGTCTAATTCTTCACTTTTTAGAAAATGTCGTAATTGTAATTCCAATTTTCTTCTATAATTAAAAGAGACAGTTGCTAATTTATTTGGTTATAAATTGAGGATATTTATTTCAATTTTATTAACAATGTGATTATATTTGCATACACATAGATTGGTATTGTAGAATTTAAATATTTTAAATAAAAATCTTTCACAAATTTTAAAATTAAAACTTCTGTAAGAAAATATGAAGAAAAATATAAATGCATTGTTATGGACTATGGTCTTATTTTCAAGGAATACTTAATTTCATTGAAATGCCATTTATAATAGGGAAAATCAGTACTTTCTGGAATATATTGAATTTCTTTGTCAGGCTAGACTATTTTCAAGGTCTTTGTTAGATAATAAAGTGTATTCTTCACATTTTTGTGTAGGATAGATATGTTCATTTTACCTTAAGTAATACATGTCTCAAAATTATATATGACGCATTGCCCTGCCTAAATGTATAGCAATAGAGGGGTTTTTTTCTAATTATAGAGAAGCTTAGCAGAAAAGAGGGAAAAAACTCTTGGTGAGAAAAATCCACTCAAGAACAATAGAGAAATTTAAATCTGGGAAGACTCCACTCTTCAATTCTTGGCAATGATTATTTTATGCTCTGGTCAAAAGAAGTAAGATCAAAAGAGAGCAACCTATTAAGAAGAGAACCCTACAGTGAGGCAAAATCTGTCAGCTTCTGAGGATGACATGGGCATACTGAGAACCAAGATTTACAATAGATGTGAATTTACTGCTATCTCAAACACCAGTATATGCCATGTTTGTGTAGAGACTGAAGGGAATGCCAAACATAAGTCAGTTAATGATTGTATTTTTGCTTCAAAACCACCTCCAGCTGGTCTAAATAATTTAGCAAAATGAACCCCACTTTGTTTATGTGTATCTGCTCTACAGTTGCCCAATCCTGTTATTTTCCAAGGCTTTAAAATAAAAATATTCAAGACACCAGGAAAATTACATTATTTCTAACTTTAAAGTCAACAGTCAAGGTGATTTCAAGGACTATAACAAGAATGATCTGCTCACAGAGAAACAGAGGTGAAAGTCAGGCACTTTGATCAGGCACAATGACGGAACTGAGCAACAAAAGCCGAAGCTGGCTCAGAGAGCCCTAATTCTGAAAGTCGTACTTCAGAAATGAGATCCTCAACTCAGGTCCTCAACAATAAGTGTTCTGTTGCAAAGAAGAACACCTTCAACAAAATAATGGAAAATTTAAATTTTGAAAATATATTCTTCTTCTAGGTGGCAGAAATTAGGATGAAAGATTATGTGGGTACAAATTATCTTGATCAATCCCATCCACTTTTCTCTAAAATAATTGGGGCCAGAAAAAAATTATTCGGAGCTAGAAATGTCTAATAAATAAAATTTCTTACAAGATTTAGCAGGATGGTTTAATATATATTTATGTAAACAGCATGGTAAACCACAACAATTTGTTATATAAATACTCTGTACATTTTTTCCCACTCAATGATGCTTTTTTCCCCAGACTTTGTCCACTTTTTCTGCCTTAATATATAAATAATCTTTTTAGATGTATAATCAAACTTTATTCTTGCTTGAACATTGGTTTTAACTGCAAGAATAAAAGTTATTTATAATAATAGAAGTTGAAACTAAAAGAGTTCCAACAAATTTATTGTTCATGTGGCTTACTATAGCTGCTACAAAAGGTTTGCTTCAACTGTTTTAGCTGTTTAGCCATTTATATTTAATTCAATTTAGGAAAAAAAAAACCCAAAGGTCAAGTTCTTACAGTTTCCCAAAGGAATCTACTGGATAGTGTAATGGACTTCAGCAGAAAATGGTTTTCAATAGAAAAGTTTTATGCTTGTATTCATCCCACCTCTCCTAGAATTTCCACTTATTTCCCAGAAAGAGCAGTTTATTGAAGAGGAGGAATGTGATATTGATACTACTGAAATACCTTTAAGTTGTGATGATCTTCTCTTAGTCATTCTTTATTCCAATAGTCATTGCATTGATAATGAAGACAGTGAAATACAGGATGAAGATTTATATTATGTCTTATATTATTGTACGTCAATTATATTATTTTATGATGATACATAGACATGTGCATACTACATTCTATGCAGTATTTTATGTTTTGTTTTGCTTTAAAAAATCTGTATAGTTTTGATATGATGCAGTCTATTTGGAGTGTTTGATTTCTCACTGCCTGGTGGTACCATAATGTAAAAAAAATGAAGCTCTAAAATTGACATGAGAAAAATATGTTCTTAATTTTGGACCACTTGAGTGAAGAATCGTGAACGTCCTAGACTGACAATTACAGCACTCTTTTGTGAATTCAGGCAGCTGAATTCCATCTTTTTTGCATATATAATTTAGGAGTTTTATCTGGTGAATTTGAAAGACCTGGAAGCAAGTATGTAAGTGCAGTGCTCCGTTTTTCATCCCCTATAACCTGTAAATTTGTTTAATTTAAACCTATAATTAGTCCATACCTGACTACAACAATCTCACATTTTATAAAGGAAACATAGAGGTTGATCTCTCTTTTCATTGTATCCCCAGTAAAATTCCATTATGTTTCACTTTTCAAGTAGCAAAGTAGAAGTGGTCTAGGTGAAAATTACTAAATCTAGTTGTTCCACTTCCTTAGCACAAATTATTACTTTTTGAGTAAAAATACGGGCATTGCTTTTCCAACTCCTCATTAAAATAGCATCACTATGTTGTTTGGCCCTGCTTTCAGGAAAGAACTGAGTGGGTTGAAGTCTGTGTTGAGGTTGACAAGGTGAAGTCCCTGTACAGGTGACTTCTGGTATAGAAACTTAGAAACTTGTATAGAACTTCTGGTATAGAAACTTAGAAAATTTAGAAACTCTAAACTTAGGTTTTTAAATTATCTGTATTCAAACTGGGGTGAAAATAATCTATTTGTAGCCTGATGACAGGGATATTCCTCCACACAGGGGAAAAAAAAAAAGAAATAATATACTTGAATCTCTTGTGAAATAGGCTTCTTTGCTTTTGGGAAAATGTTTCAACCAGAATTTTATGTTTTGCACTTCTTTTCATTGAACAAAAATGTTTGGGGTGGCTAAACAATTTTCACAGATTAAAACAAATACAGTGAAATTCAATTATTTTGAAGCAAGATATTTTCCATGTATACCACAACATCGGATAGTTTTGCATAAGTTTAGGTGTGTTTCTGAAAATGTGTAAGCATCCAAATTTAGGCAAGTAGTTCATATTGGAAGCAATTATTCATTTTAGACTGTTCAAGTAGTTCTGGAAAATAGGTTCTTTAGTATTTTTTAATGAGATCTACACACCTTGACCTTCCTAAATGCCTAAATATGTAACTTGGGTTAGTCTAAAGTAATTCAGTTAGTTTTAAGCATTTAGTCTGAACCTTGAAACATTTCCACATAAGGGTTCCATAAGCTTAAGCAAGTCTGTCTTTCAGAACACAGTATAATTGCATAGGACTTAAGGAAGTGACACACTATTTCCATAGTCAAACAGCTCATTCATTGTGTACTGAGACTGTGAAAAGAAAAGGAATTTTTGCCATGATACTTAAAATTACTTTGACAGCATTAGGTATTGGAAATAAAAGTTTTGCATTCTCCTTTACTTATAACGAAGCATTTAATATCTTGCTTCACTCTAAGCATAATCATCTTTCCAGTGAAATTGTGAAATTTTTTTATTGACTTCACTTGTTTTGCATAAAAAATTAGGAAATATTACTGAACTCTGTAGAATCCTAAGAGATTTATTTTTATGGGATGTCGAATATATATGTTATTTTTATATTTTAAAACATGAAGTGTAGTTATTTTCTGATTTTGAATTTGATGACAAAAAGCATCCGTTTACTTTTAATTGCATAAAATTTAAATAAAAATCACCAAATTCAATGAGGATGGTCATGTTTAAGACACATTGTTAAGGTAAGAGATATGCAGCTGTCAAAATTTACTTTCCTGTAAAGTCAATATTTTGTAAAGCAATCTGTCAGGTTTTAAATGTAATGTAACTAACTTGTGTATCCTTGTATTTCTGTACAGTGTTACAACAGCTACAGCTCAGTGGCTGCTTTGAATTTGACAAGAGCCATTAATTTACAGCTCTGCAAAAAGCCACCGTCTCCTCTTGTTTTATGATCACTTCAAATGGACCCTTTGAACCTTTTCTAATATCATACCATCAATGTCAGAACAGAAACTGTATAGACATACTCATTTATACTTTTGGAAATGATTTTCTGCATTTTTATTAAGGTGTGGGGGAAAAAA
Organism: Onychostruthus taczanowskii; assembly: GCF_017590055.1. Classification (NCBI taxonomy): domain Eukaryota; kingdom Metazoa; phylum Chordata; class Aves; order Passeriformes; family Passeridae; genus Onychostruthus; species Onychostruthus taczanowskii. The sequence goes on along the minus strand of NW_024499239.1, from coordinate 10,640,403 downwards.
GTAAAAAATCAGAAATCAGCAAGAGTTCTGTACTGCAACAGTACAGAAATTAATCTAAAATTCCAATAAACTCATGTGTCCCAAAGAAAGAGATATACAATGATGAGATGATAACAGTGACAATACATACAAAATAGGATTGAGATTTGTTGCTGGAGTCTTAGCTCCCACTTCTACTATTGACTGAGCTTGACACTTTTCATGTGCATCATTTTGCAAACATGAGATGGACTTACGATTGCATCTTTAAAATAGGAATAACTAAATGTGATGTACTGGGGGACCTGACTTTTCAAAATGAGTTTTAGAATCTGTGTCCCTTGTGATAACTGAGCTCCAGCAGGATTAATGGCATTTGGTCGCTTCAAAAATGTATTATGAACATATAACTAGTGTTCACAATTAACATTTGAACAGAACTATTGAAGATATTTCAAGGAGTAGAAATGCTGCTTGGAAATTCTTGACTTGACTCTCAGTTATTTCTTTAGGTTCTGTATATTTCTATGAGTGAGCTATAACTTGAATTTGCTGTGTTCTGTCATATCCTGCTGATTATTTTCCTTTTGACACATGAAGGGATTTCTAGATATGTCTGGATTGCATCTGTCTCTTTTTTCCTATTCTGTGGTCATCTTTAAACGCAAAAAAAAACTCCTTAAATGGTTCAAGTTTGAACCTACAAGAATGACCACAATCATCTTTGATCATCTTTCTTAAATTAGCACTCCCAAGAAATGTGGGGCTGTTTTTTGCAGGCATAGCACTTTATTCATAAATCCTAACATGCAAATTTATAAATAGCATCTGTTTTCAGATATTTTTTTTACGTACTGTAAAGATTAGTCTGATGGAAATTTCCACAGGTTACAGAATACCTGTAGCCAAAATACTGTTCATGTCTGCTAATTAGTGATGCATTGTATAAAAAAAATTCATTGATGAAGAGCAGTTTCTTTTCCATTAATAAGAATTGCCTATATCCTTACTATGCTTCACACAGAATGTTTCCTAAGTTAGAACTAAGTTGCAAATCTGCAAAAGCCTTTAACTAATTCAATCTCTGCATATACATGATTAATGGTTGTGGTGAATAGGTTGGGAATGACAGTGTTCTGCTTAATGGAGATGAAGAGACATGCACTCTGCACACTTATGATATAATGTGTGTTTTGCTGTGTAAGAGTTGAGATTAAATGCGCTGTGTAAAGTTGAGAAGAATAAAAAAGCAATCTGGTTAATTAATTAATTATTTTCCTGGAAAATCCTTAAATAAAATAATATTGTTCAATACAAAATAATTCTTAATAAATTAATGTTTTAGTCCAGATGATATCAAAACTTTGTTTAAATGGTATGGATACAAATTACCTAATAGTTATTTATATCATAAACATGATTAAGAGTTTCTGTAACAGTATGTGTAACTGGACAGCTGTGCACAAATGCAAAAATGTATTTATGTCTTTTAAATCAATTCTATTTGGAATGTAATGTGATACTGTTTGCATCACACTATAAGCAGTAAAACTGCCTCTTTCAAGAACTCATTCCCATAAAATGCCACTTACAACAGATGGAGGTAGAAATAATGCATTAAATAAGGAACAAATATTTACAGCTCTCGGCATATCATGGGCATCCATTAAAATTCAGCCTGCAGCAGGACTAGAATATATTCTTACTGATGTGATATTTCAGTGTTTGAAAAAAGCATGTCTTCTCTGCTGCTAGTCTTCTCATTTGGCATATGATGTCAATTTGTTCCAATAATAATAAAAATTACTTGTTTTCTGTCATTTCAGCTGAATACAGATTCTTAGAAAGATCGTTAATCCATAGTAAAGATTTGGCAAATTCTTTAGTCCACCTTTTATAAACACAGAATATTTTTTTCCTAAAGTTTGGAGTTCCATAAATAATATAGGAAATTTTGCACAGATCTTTGAAGGACTGAGTTTTAAAGGTAGCATATTTTTTGCTACCTTTAAAACTATGTTTTACTTTGTACCTTTAAGTCTATGTTTTCACTAAAAATCTATGAAATCTACTAGAAATCTATTTCAATTATTTAGGGGGACAGTCCAAACTTTGTTTTAACTTCCTTTATATCAATCTGAGTTGACTATCTGAACAATAAACTATGTTTCAGTGGCTAAATTATGTATTTTAGGGTAAACTTATTTTAAATGTTTGTGATCGACTCATGAAAGAGAAAAGGTTTTTGGAAGCAGTCCATGTGGATCAACTAGGGATGAATCATCAGTGTAATCAACTTCTCTGATCAAATGTCCAGGTCTTCACATGAAGAGCAAGCGATCAAAGAGTCTCCCAATACATATGCAGAGTATATTAAGAATATGGATTCAGACTTCCCACAGTAGTGCATGATAGGAAAATTAGTAGCAACAGGAATTAATTGAGACAGTAGAGGCTCTATCTGAAATTAAGGAAAACTTTTCCACCATTAAGAACTGCAAGAGGTTGTCCAAACACATGATGAACTCTCTGTCTTGGAAGGTTTTCAAGACCTGACTGAATCAACTACTGAGAAACCCAGTCCAATATCACAGATAAAGTTGTTTTCAGCAGGAAGTTGCATCAATAACCTCTTCCGGCCCCTTCCAATCTTAAAAATTCTGTGATTCTAAATAAGGATAAACAGGAGATGGACCTGAAAACTACATCCTGACATGAACTGAAGTACTAATATAGGTGCATCCCATAGACATATACTGTATACTGAACTTATGTTGATACAGAAAATAAAGGAAATAATGCATCATAAACTCAAGTTCTTTGAAATTGTCAAAAAGCATTCAAACGAAGATGATAATGCTGCAATTGCACTCATGAATTTAAAAAATAAATTTGGACACTGACCTTCACCAAACTTTCAAAGTAACGGATGAAAAGAGGCACGATCTCTTCATGGTTAATATATTTTGAAGGTAAGAAACAAAGAGAGAAATAAGTAATTAATTATTTAATGGAAGAAGATTAACAGTATACATCTGTGCTATGGACCCTAATGTAGGGGTATTATGATCTCACAAAAGAAATGGTCCTATAATTAACAAAATTAAATGCTCCTACCAAATTATTCAAGTTAATCAGTGTAAAGCTAGCTTTGAAATATAATTGGATAATGAAATAACAGGGGAAATTTTGTATTAATAAAAACAACATAAAGAGTATTTAGAAAAGCAGTTCTACTTATGCATGCATAACGATAAGTCTTAGTCATTAAAAGTCAGGAAACAAACCTTAGAAAGACTTATAAACATGTTCTAAAATTGCCAGTGACAGCTGGAAGCGGTACTAGAATGTTAGGAAGCAACCCAATATAATTATATCATTATGTTAATCTTTGATGCACCTGGATCTTCAATATTGTGATCAAGCCTAGTCGCCCTGTTTTCAAATGAACTAAAAAGATACAGAACACAGTGACAAAATTATCACTGAAGTGGAAATCAATTTCTGAGATTCCCTGAAATGGGAATGAAAAAAAGGTTATAATGACATATTTGGGGATAGTAAACAGGTCATGCAAGACTATCAGGAACAGATATAGTCTAATAAAGGTCTATAAATATCATGTGTGGCATAAAAAGGCTGAATAGAAAAAGCCCACCTGTTACACATCTTAAGAAGTAGGCAGCAATAAAATGGTTGAAATGAAACAATAATACTTTTTCAACTGCTAGAAAACTGCATCACAGAGTTTAGAATACAGTAGGGGCTTCCAGTATAAATATCTTTAAGGGCAATTAAACACTTATGTGAAAGAGAGTTCCATCAAGACATATAAAATCAAAAGACCTTAATGGAAGTCTTCAGCTCTGAATACTGCTAAACCTCTAGTTGCCAGAAGTTAGGAAGCTATTTCAAGGAAATGCCATCTTCTGCATGTGAATCACCCCTCTTATTTGTTTTTTATGACTTTAAATTGCTATCCAAGGCCTGCATGACTGATTATATTTTTTAAATGATGAATGACTATTTTGCCTAATTTTGATGTACCATAGAACTTCATTTCAAATCTAATATATTGATAGGGGTTAAAGTGCACATTGAGATTTAAACACAGCTTTAATGAGGAAAAAAACCAACAGCTCATAAGTGTGTCTTTGAGAGTCTTGAATTAGACAAATTATTATTTTTCATTTTAACTGTGACATGGGTTCTCATTTTAAAAGATTATAAGCATACTACCCATCTTCCACAAACTGTTATGGATGCTGATAACCAAAAAAACCCCATTTTTTAGAATGCTTGAGACATGAATTCATGTTCATGGAAATCTTGTACTTAATTGTTACATGAGCAAAACCACTTCTACAAAAGATAGCTTTCTTTTCTATTGCTCCCCTGCATTAACTCTCATGTACGAGAGCCTGCTGATAGCTATCTGTGCTAAATGACTCTTCAGTACAAAGATGTTAGTGACTTTGCAGCCCTGCAGGATAACAATCCATCTCTGTATGTAACACCTGCTTAATGGACCACAGGACATCTCTAAATCTCTCTACTGACATATTTGAGAAGGCCGCCCTTGTGTTAAGCAGCAATGAAGCTGGTTTTACTGAGACAAGACTTTCTATTTGCCTACTGGAAAACAAAATTTGGTGCATATTAAACCTCTCTGAAGCAACTGTTGATGTTTTCTAGTACCTGCAGTGAAGATTAAACTAGCAACCATGCGATGTGTTTGGTTTTTTCTCTGCTGGAAACAAAATATGCAGTTTTTCCTACAAAGAAATCTCTCAGTTTCTCTTGGGAATATTTAGTAATGGATGTATTTATAAACTGACTATGTATTTCTCATTGGTTCAACATGCATATCTAATATGCACAGCAACCTTGACAACACCAACATTTTCAAATACCAATAATGTTTATAATTACTTTCATGTTACCTCCTCTATAATATGCATATTGGCGTGTTTGGTTGTTTTCATAAATCCTGGGCAGCCTTCTATTTCAAAGGTTTAGAAAGCAGTCTTTCCAAAATCCTAAACTCAGAAGAGCCCTCTTAATTCCATGTGATGTATATTACTTTGGAAATATAAACCATTCATACTCTCATCTTCCCAAGTAAATGCCAAAGTTTACATGTTAATAGTCTAATAATTCCTCTCCTTCTATGTTCATTAATTTCCTTTTGGCTCTTATTTGGCTCTGCCCTGTTGAGAAAGTGCCAGCAGCACTTAGAAACATTCCAAATAAAACGCACACATTAAAGTGCATAATGGCTGTGAATCATTTATGACTTAAAAAACTCCAAAACGTAATCTGCCAAATTAATGTAGTCATGTTCCTGTATCTTCCTAGTAGTCACTTTGTCCTCTCGTATTTTAAAATCTGTTTTTTTCTGTACCTATTTCAAAAGATGCCATTGTTTTTGGTCATCGTACAATTTTCTGACTACAGTGGGATTTAATCCTAAATTAGGTGGTATTTGGAATAATACTAAATTGGAAGGTTGTTAGTAGGCAGAGTAAAGGAAGCAGCAATACATTTAGTAATTTGAGCAAGGAAAGCAAAACCATAAATTCAACAGAAGGCTCAGAGAGATCAAAGATGTAAGGCAGATAAAAACAGCATAACGTGTGCAAAGATAGGAAGTGCCAACTTGAACATGGTCATTCTCAGTCCGAAGAAGAGTTCTATGATATGTACAGCTCCACGTTACAGAGAGAAATTATTAATACCATGGACAATGAAATTGGGAATGAGGTATGAAATATTGAAATGACACTTAAAAATAGGAAAATGTCAGAAGGAGAGGAAATTGATATTCTTACATGGAGTGGGAAGGACTAATTAAAAAAAAAAAAAGGCAAAAAAAACCCTACTAGGAAAAGCTGTATAAAAATGCAAATGCCACCAGCATCACAGTGTCTCCAGCAACAGTTCCCACTTGAAACACCAGAGAGATTTTGGCAAAACTGAACAACCAGTCCAGCTGACTGGAAAAGAATTTGATATTTGCTGATAATAGACATATAACACTTAATAAAGCATAATGATAATTAGGGTTAAGTCATCATTTATTCTTTAGAATTGTTCTAGATTGTTTTGAAATAAGAACAGGATGTTGGCCGCAGTTTTGTGATGGAATTTTCCTCATTTAATGTTCCTGTAAGACTGTAATATCTATCAACACCTATGATGCACAGGAAGCATCTTTATATCTAATTTTGTCATGTTACAGTGATATTTTTTACACTTCAATAAGGCTCTATGTGTGTTTTTTCCACTTGCTGTTTTTTTATTTTCCTTTTCCCTTTTATGAAAACATACCTGTTTTCAGATATTGCCGCTGACTTTTGCTTAGATCTTGTATGTACATACCCTTTACATATGTGCAGAAGTGGAAATTGCATGACTGATGTCACCATTTTTCTGTCTTGGTTATACGGCATAATGGACTACATTAAATTTAACATTTAATATTAAAATTTCTTGATAAGCTATGTCACTGGAAAATCTATCACTATTAAAATTTCTTGATAAGCTATGTCACTGTGATCATGGAAAATCTACAGATACTGTGTTTATTGGTGTGTCAGAATTCTTGGTTTGGTTGATTTCATGAGAAACTAATAATTTAGGGGTTTGTGATCAAGTGGTAAATTGGTTTTCTAGTTATTTAATTTTCAGATAAGAAATTGTAAAGCTCCAAGGTACCTAATTGTAGACTCTTTAGGTTGGCTGCAAGGGCCTTACCAGCACCCCAGTCTGTTTTACATGGCATTCTAAATGACCTGTCCGCAGTGCCTGCATTCAGTTATTCACTTTCATAGAGTAGGGTTCATTGTGATAGGAAAATTAGCAACTATAGCATAGTTATGATTCATACAAAAACTTCTTTAAAATAGGCTATTTTTAAGTCTGCCAGACAGAGGCATTCTCCATGGGAGTGGCAGGAGAGAAACCTGCAGCCAGGAAGCAGGACAGGCTGGGGAGAGCCAGAAGCAGCCTCAGCCCTGGGCTTTGGGCACCTGCAAGGGCCCTGGGATGTGCCAAGGACAGTCTGTTTTGGTAGTCTGCTTTTCGACAGCTTTTGTGCTGCCTTACCTTCCCACAGGAAGAAAGAGAAAATGTCTCAACTTTCCAAGCCACAAATTGTGGAAGTTTAACAATGGGCCACAATTTGCTACTCTACAGAGGAATATGGTTTCATTATTTCTGCAGCTCAGAGAATCCAGTAACTATGAGCTGCTTCTTTGTGTGCTTCTTCATCCTAGAAACAACTGCACAAGGACCCTCTCAGCCATGAGCTCAGACTGGCCAGGTCCCTGTTGTGATGGGTGCTTGACTTCCAGCAGCCTCTTGCCTGGAGAACATCTGACGTTACTGCATACGGGGTTGTTTTTTTTAATTTAGCCAATTATTTTCTGCTCAGCTCTTAGCCCCTTTCCAGACTCTTTTGATCTATATGATTGTTCTTGATGAGCTTCATAAAGCTTGTGTTGACCAATACGAGCTCCAGGGGTGTTCCACTTATTATCAGCTACCAGGCATCAAGACATAAACCATCACCCTTTAAAAGTGATAGACTACCCAGTTTTAAACCATCTAGCAGTCTGTACACCCAGTGCATATTACCACCAAAGATTTCCTAGAATAATATTCTTCAGCATAGAAGACATAACTAGAGATGAACATGACTGAAATCTTTAAAATAAAGACTGACATGCAGAAATTGAATAGATGACTATTCTCTGGATCAAGGAAAGGAGCAGGTGGCAAGTTTGAAACAAAGATGAGAAATAGTTTATTGTTAGATCAGATGGAGGATATTCACAGCAGTTCACCAAAATTTTAAAAATCCCCACAGGAATAAATGAAAAAAAATTAATTACGCAAAATTTATCAAAATGAGATGTAGCATTTCCATTCAACAGAGTGCCTATACTACAAACCACTGTAAAATTGAAAATTGTGCCAGAAAAGAATGACAAATACAGTTCTTATACCCTCAAGTTGTGTTATTGATTATTGCATAGTAAGTGAGAAGGATGATTCTTCTAGAACTCAATGCCATTCATGTCTGATAAAGACATTTGGTTTAGTAAGAAAAAGTAAACATTTTTTCTCACAGGAATGGAGCCTGACCATGTATTATTCCCTATTATTAACTGAAGTAAGGGAGGCTATGTAAAATATTACAGCCTATTTTAAAAATATATTTCTACTTAAATACAATATCACTATCCTCTGACAGCCAAAAATATTTTTAATACTCTCCCACCTGGATCCTCTGATCTGATCATAAAAAAAATCTAGTGAAATCATCAACAGAGATTATTTGATGCTGACTAAAGTTATTAAAGGAAAATAAATATGTGAAACATGATTTTGAAGCTGTTTCTTTTATCCTTTCCATCATTTAATGACTAGAACTTTATCAGGAAAGACAAAAATGAAACTTTCTTAGCAAACAAGAACTAACTTGCTAGAAGTTACTATTTTAAGTGTAGTCTGTTGTTAGGGTAACTAAAGTACCAAAAATACTTTAAATAAAAAGGACATTACCTTAAGAGCTACTCAAGTAGTCATAGCAACAGTGTTTTTAGAATAAAAACACTTCATAGAGCATTCTTTCCTCCTGACCTGAAGTTTTACAATAATACATAGCCAACTTCTATATATTAAATACATTTCTTTATCCAAAGTAAAATAAAATTCAAATTAGGAATATTCTGGAGTATCCTAAAGAATTTGATATGCAGGATACTAACCAACTTAAGCACACTTCAAAATTTTTATCACTCTTTTCTGTAATTCCAGAAAGGACGTTCGTACTGCAGTTTTACGGGAGCTCACACCAAAAAAACATTTTCACATTTCATTGGCCTATAATAGATACATATTTTATTTTAACATTCATATACATTATATATTTATCAGATAGATAATTTTCTCCATTGTTTTCTTTCAAAAATATGTCCCAACTAAATTTTACTCTCTTGTTAGTAACAAAGGCATCTATTTTTATGATGAAGACATTTTCTATTTAAACCTAACATGCAATTTAATATATATACTACATGATTACTTAAAAGCAGTGCTTTTTTTTTTTTTTTTGATTAACACTAACTATATGGCTCTTAAGGGTAAATTTATTATTTCCATGTCTGAATTCAGATAGTTTAAAATTTACCTTCTTAAAGAAGAATCAGTAATACTTTTGATTGTTGTTACTAACCAACATAGCTAAGAAAATTACTATTAATCCTTCTTGCACATCATTAACAGAGTTGCTAAATAAAGGCCTTATTTAAATCTTATGAAAGTCAGTGTAAAGACATATTGGTTCCAATAACCTTTGAATTGGGCTTAACGTTTATTTAGTTACAGGTGTACCACCAAAATGAAAGTTATAATATTAGGGAGTTATCCCTGAAGACATAATATGAATGTAATTGAATTTAATCTGTAACCAAGGGCCTAATTTGGCATGCAAATCCTTATTAGCAGAGATGACAGATACAAAGAGAAGAACACAGCTTGAGCCCAACAGCTCAGGTTGTGATTTCAGGAGTGAAATTAGAAATCAATAAATTAGAAATCAATAAATTAATTGTAGATATGCACATTTAACATCATTGAGAGGCATCAAGCATAGAAATTATGAGACAGTGCCTCTTTAGACCAAAGATGTTGTAAAAGTTCCTTACCATTTCAGAACAAAATAATACCTCTTCTAAACCAATATAATTTTAATACAAAATAAATAGTACCCATGTTTGGATAAAACCAGAATAATTTTGTATCCAAAAGTCTCATTACTGCATGGATAATATTTTAAGCTTCTGAGAATTTTTAATATAAGCAGTATTCATGAGGAATTAAGGGAAAATTTAGGGTGATCATGTATGTGGTTTCTTCTTTGCCTCCCACAATTTTTTTTGTCATATATCTCAACAGCTTACCAAAATATTTTTATCACCGCTTGCATGGTAAATATCTTAAAATATGCTTATGGAGCCATCTCAGAGAAATGAAAGTGATGCTATATTATATGGATACTATACTATATGGAAATATGCAAAATGTGGCATTATAAAACCTTAATCAATATTAAAATAAAATGGCAAAAACTCAGCTTTATGAAAAAGCTACAGATAAAAAAAGTTTAAGTTGAAGAAAGCAAATACTAAGAGTCAAAACAAATGGAATAAGAGAGAAAGATCTACTTTTCCTCTGTTGATAAATACATTACTAACAGCAAATCTAATCAGGAATATAGGTTGAAAAAAAAAATAGTTTGCCATAAATTCTAGTCAGGAATGATGAAAGCAATTCAAATTTGTCAGAGAATTTTCTTTCTCAGTAGTATTCTTCTGTGGTTCAGACATTTCCTGTTTTTACTACTCGCAAAAGGTTGCTACCTAGGTTTGCAAGCTTCAGGATGTGTCTGTACTTCTTATTCTGTTAAGAAAAGAAAATTCTTAAAGATTAAATTTTCTGAAAATATCATATGTTCCAGGCTGACAACACTCTTCTGAAAGCTTCCACTGGAAAACTCTAAGAAGTAGAAATTTCTGTTATGAATCCATTTTCAAGCAGCAGAGTTTAAGGTTTATTAACCATTTCATTCTGAGATGGTAAGTCAATGCCCATGTATGGTTTTCCAAAACAGAATACTCCTTATAGTCTTTCTTAGATTCATTATTACTAGAGTAGCTCTTCAGTCTCCTTTGCAAAATGCTTTCATGAGGCTACAAAAGCAGGGAGATTGAGACCAAGGAATTAATTCTCTCATCCCTTGTGAATAAGAAATCTGTGCTTATTTTGTGCTGGATTGTGCACAGACTAGGCAAACACAATCTTGCCTAATGGAATGATTAAGTGTTTAAAATGATGTTTTAATTCAATCAATTAAAAGCATAAACAGCGTGAGTTTGATTGAATCAGTTTAGAGAAATATACAGAAGTCAATGTGGCTGTCAGCAGGGGTGAAAAATTCATGTATCACCTACACACAGCTTGAATTCTGCATTTCTCAATTAGATATTACAAACAACCTACTCTATCACAGAATAGCTCTTGAGTGAGAAAAAAAACATAGCAAAGCTTTGAGAACATGTGCAGTTAATTAAAATTTAGGCACTCAACAACCACTGTCAAACATTTAATAAATATGACAGATTGATTAGTCTTTATTCTGTGTCTTTCATAGACAATTTCAAGAAAGTGTTTGGTAGATTTAAGATTAAAATACAATTTTAAGAGGAAAAAATGGTTTAGTATTTAACAAAATGTCAGACTTCTAGGAATATGCAATTTTTATATTTGGTAAATGCATTCTTAAAACACAATACATTAGAAAAATCATAAATATTTAACTACTATTAATTGTACCAAGTACTTAAGACATAACAACATGAAAGAAAACCATCCAATTAAATTGTAATGTAAGATTGCTTTTATCCTACAATGCAGTCATTTATATGGTAATTTATTTATGTAAATGTTAGGGCAAGATTTTCCAGAAGTGTTCAGTTTTGGCCTAATTAAGTATTTACTTCAGTGACAAAACTCATTGGCTCTAAGACAATTTTGATTAAAAGGAAAGATGAGAGGCAAACCGCTTTTGAAAAGATATGTTCCAAAAATTAACACAAATATATTGTCATCAAATTTCTTATTTGAATGTATGATTTTAAATCCCTTCTTAGGTACATAAACACAATCTGATTATTAAAGTAAACTGATGTAGTTCCTTCCATTCCTATACTTTAGTTTATATGCCTCTGCTTGGCAATTTTTTCCTATTAACTTAAGGTTTCATTGTAATCAATATAGGATATTTCATTTTCTCTATATTTTTTCAGTATAACATTTTCAGATGACTAATTTTTCTTTAAAAGGTTATTATCATAGTAATTTCTTCACAGAAAAAGTTTGTCATTATAAGAACTTAATATCAGTTTTAAGATACTGATATTTTAACAATATTATTTTTAAGAATACTATAAAGAAATATAGGCATAGAAGCAAATAATGCAGGCAAAAGTTAGTATTTTCTCCTTTGATTCTTCTCACCTCATGCTTAGTTTATCAGCTTGGCTCCAATAACCCAAGTTTTAGAAGAAGGGAAAGACTATTTATTGGACTGATAGTTTTCACATCATTCATACATTAATGGATACTTTGAAACAAAGTTATGTTGGTATTTTACTCATGGTATTTAGTTCTTCATCTGAAAAGGGGCTGAAGTATTAAACTTTTCTAGCTAATATAAAATACACAATCAAAAATCCCTCAAAATATCTCATATGTCAGCACAAGTTTTGCAAGCAAGGAATTGGTAGGTTTAGGTTAGATGTTAGAAAAAAGTTCCTTATTGTGTGGGTGGAGAGGCAAGGTTTCCCAGAGAAGCTGTGGATGCACCATCCCTGAAAGTGTTCAAGGCCAGGCTGGATGAGGCTATGAGCAACCTAGTGTAGTGGAAAGTGTTTCTGCTCAAAGCACGGGCTTGGATCTAGATGATCATTATGGTCCCTTCCAATCCAAACCATTCTATGATTCCACGAATTAAAAATACATTATTCAAAAGACTTTGCAGAAAAGGTGTGTGTGAGAGACTGAAATGTTGAAGACTAATGACTCACACAATTGGCCATTTGCAAAAGCAGCAAGTGTTTCACTGAGGCCTGATTCGCACACATACCCCCAAACAAAGGGGAGTCTTTTGCAAAGAGAGTTTTTGTCTGGTGGCAAAACCTCTATCTACATTAGGCAGAGAGGGTGTATCCCCACCTCTGGAAAATACAAGCTGGATTTTGACCCAGGTGGAGGAGTAGGCTGTAAGAAACAGGTCCTGTGGAGGAGCAAAAGTACTTTTTATTATGCCAATGTCCTCCCTTACACAACTGGCTCAGTTGTAACACTTTCCCTGGGGAATTTATTGGGGTGTTCATATTCACACAGGATATTCCCATGTAGACTTGAAGGTATTTGTTCCTTCTGATGGAACAGAACTGGCTCCACCATGCTGACCTGAGAGGCAGCTGTCCTGTATTAGGTGTCACACACCATCAAGGACCACCAAAGTGCCCCCTGACTAATTTCTGGGGCCTTCCTCCTGAAGACTGTGTATGACCTCCAGTGTTGCAACAGACGATGTAAAACTTCCTCTCCTCCTACAGGAGGAAGTACAAAGGTATTCCACCCAAACTAAATTTATATTAACCCATTGAATTTTATGTCTCAGGGACTTCCCTCACCCCAGCAGATCAAGACTGCTACAGTCGCTTCGACCAATAGATGTCAAAGTAGCAACAATCAAATCTTGTCACTGAATCCAGGTAGTGACATCTTTCCACAATCTACTTTTATAGCTTGTTTTTATTTGTCTTCCTAGTACATTTTCCTAAGTGTTATTTTTAAGCTTTTGTATTGTCATAATACTAGAGATAATACCCAAAATGGCAACTTTGCTGTTTCCCATTGCAACTAAATTGTTCTAAAATAAATCCTACATATCTATGTTTATTTACAAACATCAGTCATTCACTGTCATTTCACTCTAATCTGCCCCAAGGGCTCTATTAAAAAGAACCTGAGTTGCCCTTGCCTTCAGGGTTCATAACAGTGCTCTTAAATACGATGGAATCCTATAAATCCATTGGATACCATATTACGTGAAAATGAGCTACCAGGCAGCATAATATGCCCACAATTTACCTCAACTACTAATGAGATTATGTTTTTAAGAGAAAAGGATTATACAAACAGTCTAATATTGTATGCATACTAATTCACAAGCCAAGTCATATTGCAAGACCAGTAAAAGGTTACTGCATATGTAATACTAAAGGAAACAAGCATAGTAAAATACTTTGGGAAATTCAGATAGCTTTAAATGTAGTAAATATAGTCAGTCACATAGCAATTATTGGAAGTTAGACTGGCAAAAATTTTGAAAAAATGAATTGTTCATACTTTTATAGTGGAGGTCTACAATAACTAATTTCAGATAAGAAAATAGAAAAGGAATCCCTTGTTTTATTATGTCTTTACCATCCTAGGAACAAAATTTTCTGCACATCACCACTCATTGACATAGCACTAAAAGAAGAAATTTCATAAGTTGACTTAGCTCTTAACTTTCTTTTTAAACTCCTCTTTATTATTGCTAATGCTATCTTTGCTTCTTTCTCCAATACTACATCAGATTGTTGAGTCCTACACCAGTATCCTCTTCTAATTGTTGTGCCTGATGATGAAACTTAATAACTTGATCATTCTGCCAAAGAATGGAATCTTGCCACATCCTACCAAACAAGATTCAGAGATTTCATATTTAATAAAGGCTCAAATGACATCATTTCTAGGCCCATCTTACAGAAATCCAGACATTACATCCTGTTCAATACAGCTACTTCCATGTTTGTATAAGTTTTTAATGAACTGAAAATGTCCTGGTTTTGTTAGTTTAACATAGACTCTTAGTACTTTGAAATTGTCTTACTAAATGCTGTTTCTTTCTGGTAAAACCTATTGCTTATGCTTTGACTTTGATCTATTTTTAAATTTTGCCTTCTACCTTATACTTGATGCTAACCCATATGAAAGTTGAAACAGATTAGTATTGCCATCTATTTGATTTTTCTCCTTCCCTGCCTCACTGTTTCAGGAGGAATGACACTGGTTCAGTAAATTCTTAGAGCAGAAGACCCAAAAACTCCAGAAAAATAGAAAATGTCAATGGTTATGATCTTAGACAATGAATATGGAATTTGAAACATTCAGATGAATTGAATGTCTTTGACAAGAAGGAGAGCACAAAACATCTTTACAAATTAACTTTGGGTGCAAGTGTAGATCTTGGTAAAATTAATCAAGTGATTATCACTTTTTTACTGGGATATTGGATCCATGTGATTATATTATAGTATAGTTGGGTGAAATCCTTATTTTCTCAGAGAACACAGATCATTTAATAACATTTTGGAGAGCTTGTGTTAGCACTATCTGTGTACAAAATTAGAGAAAACCCAGTTCTTATCTGCAATAGAATTTCTGTGTCAATGCATTTTTCTGGGAAGCTGAAAAGACTCAAAGAAGAGAGGATTGTATCTACAGTCTTTCGGAAAGTTAGTATGTTTCTCCCATTGTGCAATTTAACTGCTGCTTCACTAAATATGATAGTCAAATAAACCCTCTCATATTTGTTAAAAAACAGTACAATTCACACCCAGCATCAACTCCACCCAAACTAGCAAATGCATCTGGAAAAGGCAAAGTCTATGCACAGTGCTTCTGTATGAATCTTCAAACTTTAGTCCTGCCTTGCTGTCAGTCACCTGCTGATACCTCATAACTGAAAAGCTCCTCAGCTTCTCAGACATTCACAGTTTCTGCTCTAATTAAGCCCGTTATCTGTTGTCTTGCACTATTACCCTTTCATATTTCCCTTTTAAATTCCTTAGTACAAAAGGTGAATAAGGAAAAATGCAAGAGTGACCATGAGGTGCTTCACTGGATTAATGATTTCTGATTAGATGTCCTTGATCAATAGTGAAGTGGTATTGACAAATTCCTGAAAATTAATCCTCTTTTTATCCTTCCTCACATTTTAGATTTTTACTCCATCTGAGACACCTTCTTATTCTACCCAGATATCAGGTCATTGTGACAGTAAAGGATACATTGTCCAAAAAGAACAGCTGCATTATCACAGTGCTCTTGAAAAACAAATAAAGTGCATGATGCAGTCATAAACAAAAGTCTAAAAAAATTAATGAAAACAGTTTAGTGGTAAACATTTACTCATTTTAACCTTATCTCTATTATTACTACCATATTAATAAATACACAGTCATTTTACAATATATATTACAGAAGTTTGCTTTTGTTCAAAACATGTCCAAGGAAAGTTTTGGTTACATTTTTAAAAAGTATTTTTGGGAGCTGAACGCCCTTTTTTCTGTTTTTTATTTCTGGTGGCAGGTGTCTATTTCCATTACCATTTGCTAGTTTTGTGGTAAAAAAGCAAAATAGATAAATTGTTTTCACGTATAAAGATCATCTCAAAGGGAGAGAGAAGCTGATTTTAAAGAGTTCTGTCTATAAACTGAACAATAAGTCAAAAAGTTAACAAAGTTGCAATAAAAATTTTGTGTGTGCCACTGTCAAAGGAATTGACTCAATTTCACATTGTTATTGAAAAAGTGCTATATTTTCAAGAATCAATAAATAAAATACTGAAATTTTAATGCAAAATTATAAAATCTCCCTTGATTTTAAATATTTTAGTATAATTTTTTAATTTTTAGCTAAAAAATATAATAGAAGTATTCTTCACGTTTAAATTCAAATTGTAATTGTTATTTTTGCCTGGGAAAAATTTTGAAAGAACATATGTGCATTATCTCTAAGTAATTCTGAAGTATGTCAAGCTTTAATGTGTTAAAGGCATCAGAACACCTCATGCTTTAATAGACACAAGTGCACAATGTAAAGCTCATGGAAAACAGTTTTAATTACATAAAGACCAGTGTAGGCATTGATGATTTTATCCAGACTACAATTAAGTACCTTAAGGTATTAGCTGAGAAGCACCCAGAATAATGAATTATAATTTTAAAAAAAAAATCCATTTTAGACATTCAGTGTAACATATCTAAAGTAGTATAAAGTATTTTTGCTTGATTCTCAGAAAAATATACAGTAACATAACTTAGATGACTTTCCCATCTAGCTTAGTTGAGGCCTAACTACTAATCTGGTATTTATTTTGTTCTGTGTTTCTTTTTATAGAAATGTTTATCTAGTACATGAGATATCGAACAATTAGTTGCAAATATCTACAAAAATACCTCCAAGAACACCAAGTGAGTCTGAACCAGTAAAGCAAGTTAGAGACTGTTTCTACTTCTTTCCTTTATTCATTAATGATTGTAATAATAAAATTCAGATACCAAATTCTGATGTGTTCAGCCATTCAGAATCAATGTAGATAGTTACTTTTAAATTATACTTTAAAAACTGAATAGAGGATCATACATGTTAAATTGGTCAGGTATGATTTTAAAGATCAGCCTAAAAATATTTGCCCATTCATTTCATTCAATAGTTCAGATTCGAGTAAACCATAATCTTTCTTGCTTATGATTGTACTGATATTACAGACTGTTTAATTTCTCAGCTATCATAAGTCTTATTCCATCAAAAAAAAGTTACAAAGCAGGAATGAAAAGGAAACAGGAAAGTTCGGACCTAAATACAGAACTTAAAAAGTACAGAGACAATAGCAGGATAGTAGCAGAATATCCCTACTACTAGGAATAACTTTCAAAGTGCTTCAGTGCATGCTTTGCATGAGTAGTTGAATCTAACAAACCTAAAACTTGTAAAAATTCCCCTGCCTTTCCAAAAATCTTTTGCTACTTATAAGACTAAACTAAATTTATTTCTACATGTAAATGTGAAGAAAGATCTTTATGAGGTTAAGATTGAAGCACTCAGCTCTGGTTATTGCCTTTAGCATACTGGATAAATAAAATCTAGGCTCAAAAAGTCCTTAATAGTCTTCAAATGTCAATATTTCTACAGCCCAATCATGGTTTTAAAAATAATCAAATTATCACTTGATCATTCAGATAAAAATAAAAAAAAAAATCAGAGTAAACAACAAAAAAGCCTCATGTGATATTTTGCAATAGCAACATAAATTGCAGCTATTTAGAACACATTGAACCATATCATTTTCAGCAGTTACTACAAGATATTGTTTAATTTCTATTCCCAACACAGATCACAGTACAAAAAAAGATTAGGAAAGAATGTTTAAAAGTTCAATAGTCATGAAGATGAGGAGAGTTTGAAGCTTGTGGTATTGTCATTTTCCTTAGGAAAAATATTCCTTGCACAATTTTTTTTTTTCTCTAACAATTACACAGGTGAAAAGAAATTGTAAACCTAGGGACGAGGAGTAGGATCAACTCAAGTTTCAGGCTGACATGTACATTTTGCAGGTTTAGAACAGAAGCCATCTGTTACAAGACTTAAAAGATGGAATTATTTATGTAATTAATGGACAGACATTATATGTGCTCAAGAACATGTCTGCATCCTTTTCAAAAAGCTGTCATTTATTTACTCTGAAGCACACCCTTCATTATCTTCTGTAGTAAGTCTTACCAAACTTCTGTCTATGCAACTTCATGTCACAATCTAGAAGAAATATTTTTAGTGTTATGCAGAATCATTAAATGCTTCACTACTTACACTCCTCCGTATGCCATGACTACTATGTATATAAATGTGCTTAACATATGTTTACGGCATTTTAAAAGTTTTAAAGTGTTTTAAAGTGAAAGGTTAGTCCTTTTCTTGATAATTTTAACTATCAGAAATCTGGGTATGTCTTATTTTCAAAAGTTTATTGAATTATTCCTCAATGCAGAAAGTTGGACTTAACTGATTTATGGGAATGGTATGACTTCCCAGCTGTGGTATTGCATCTAGATCTGGGGCCCACAACACAAGAAAAAAAACTGGATTTGTTGAAACAAGTCCAGAAAAGAGACACCAAGTTGGTCAGAAGGCTGGAGCACCTGTCTTATGCAGACCAGCTGAGAGAATTGGGGTTCAGCCTAGAGAAGAGGCTGCAGGGAATATATTATAGCAGCCTTCCAGAACATAAAGGGCATCCACTAGAAGACTGGAGAGAGGCTTTTGTCAAAGGCATGTAGAGATAGGACAAGAAAGAATGGCCTTAAACTAAAGGATGGCAGGATTAGATTAGATATTAGGAAGAAATTCTTTGCTGTGAGGGTGGCAAGGCACAGGTTGCCCAGAGAGACTGTGACCTTCCCATCCCTGCAAGTGTTTAAGACCAGGATGGATGGAACTTTGAATATCCTAGTCTAGTGAAAATTTCCCGGCTCATGGCAGGGGGGTAGAAGATAGATGGTGTTTAAGGTCTCTTCAAGCCCAAACCCTTCTATGACCCTATGATTGTTGAGGATTTTGATCTGGGTATGTGTGCAGTTTGGGAGAAGGTAGAAGTGATTCTCTGGAAATGAGCTCAAATTTTAACATTACGTCTCCAGGAACCTCAGATTAAGAATTCCCACAGGAGAATACAGATTGCTGGAATGGTCCCAAGGCTATGGATTGGTGAGAACAAACTTTTGATTTACCCTTTACTCACGGCCTGCTGTGCTCTCTACTGACAGAACATCTGTTCTTCGTGTAGGTGTATTAACTATGTATGGAGTCTGTCATGCTGCCTAGTCTCTCTGCCAGTACACACATCAATCTACTTTTTTCAATTCTTCTTGTTTTGTAGGCAGCTAGACGTGTTTCTTACAACTTTTTTTTTTAATGACATTTTTGCTAACATTGCTTTAAATGTTTCACTGAATTTTGCCAGCTTATTGTATCACAGACTGCAGAGCAAAAAGTAAGGATTTACTTTTACAGTTACATTTCCTTATAATTGAGACCTGTAAATTTTCTCTAAATTAATCATATCACTTAAGTCTGTTTAAACTGCAGGGTTTTCAGCCCTACATTCCTTTGCACAGAGCCTTTTCCTTCAGTACATAGAACCTTTGCTTCAGCTAAGCTTGTAAATTATCTCGGCTGTTGATATAATAATTGTTTCCCTTGTAGATTTTAACAATTTAGGTTAATTGCTCTGTTTAAGAGCAGGAAAAATGGGGGAAATGAAGGATCTTGTTGTGTACCTGACTGGACAGAAAACTAGCTAGGTGATTAATAAGCATATGATCAGAGAGGTACACGGCTGATGTGCCTCAGTAATTCCTCATTTCTTCAGACATGGGGTTAGTTAAAGAGGATTCTATCTCACCCCAGAGCCTATGTAGGAGTCCATTATCAGCAATTGCTACCTGATAACAAGTAAACATGATCACAGGAGCTGCAAAGGGAACCCTGCTGTTGCAGTAGCTTACTGCATAAAATCCTGCCAAGAGCCAGAAATATTTCTTGTACTGAAGATCTACCTGTAGGTATATTTTTTCTTTGAATCAGTGACTATATCTGACCTTTAATATATAAAATTCTCTAAAATATTACCATAAGGAGTGTGGAATGTATTGTCAATTATGACAATCTTCAAGCTGCTGTAATGATACTTAGCAAACTTTAAAGCATCTTCTCCAGACATATATAGTGATCTGATATTCTACTACAAATCATATGCAATTTTTTGCTGAGGAGATAATCTGGTACTATTGTAATTTATTCTACATAGAATATAAAAATGGGAAAAAATCATCACAAAATTATTCTCAATTGCAAAAGACTTTACTCACTATGACATTTTGGAGCACAATAATGATATTATTGTGGCATATTCCAGCACCTAATATTGAATATTGGCTTGACTATAATTGCAAACATATCAAGAAGGACTGGAAATTGTCATCAAATGTTGGCTAAGTGTTTATTTGGGTCCCAGAGTTTCAGAGTCTTGTGAGTTCTTGAGATGAAACTTAAAGTGCTAAATCTCAATTGCTTCAATGGCACTGCAGCATGCAAAAACAGAATTCTGCCAGCACTGAGAAGGGTCCTGATTCAAATAAGGTGCACAGTATTAATTTCAAAATTTGCCAAGAGGAATATATTCCATATAATTCCCTTCCTGTATTTTTCTTGCATTCACAGAATTACTTTTATTGAGGTCCCAATCAGATATGTAGGAGAAACTTATGGAACGGAAAAGTCTAAAGCAGCAACAAAAAGCTGGATAGAGCTCACTTCATTTTCAGCAAGCAGAAAGGTTGTTTATTGCCTAGATTACAAAATATCTGTATCCTTTCCTTGCTTAATCATACTTTCCTTACATGGCCTTGCATGAGTAATTCAGCTACTGGATGACTCCTCCATCTGTTCAAAAAACAGATTATTTACCCACAAATAAGGAATATAGCAAAGTTTAAATCCTTCACACAATTTTCAGAATTCTAAAAATCTTTTTATACCATCTTAATGAGTTACTTAAAACTCTGGGTTGGTAATTTCAATTATTTTTTTTTTTTCACTTTAAGTTAGTC
Organism: Onychostruthus taczanowskii; assembly: GCF_017590055.1. Classification (NCBI taxonomy): domain Eukaryota; kingdom Metazoa; phylum Chordata; class Aves; order Passeriformes; family Passeridae; genus Onychostruthus; species Onychostruthus taczanowskii. The sequence continues at coordinate 10,619,350 of NW_024499239.1, read as the reverse complement.
GTCATCTATTTCTTTTCTTCATAACAATGCATAACTTTATTGTAGAAATCCTGATATGAAATAAAACTTTTATGCAAGACTACAAAGGAAATGTTTTTCAGTAAGTGGTTCTCCCTACACATGTTCCTACTGCCTAGAGGGATATTTTTATTTTAATTTAGAACCACAGAGTGGCTTTACCAGATAGCTATATGCAGAAGTTCAATATTAGTATACTAAGGCTAGAAAAACTTCCATATAAAACTTGATTACTGTTCATAAATAAGTAGAGGAAAAATTATTCTTTTAATGGCTTTTAAAAAAATCTACTTGAGAAATAAAAATACCTTTCTGAAATGCTTATTTATACAATAGTTTACACAACTTTTCCCTCCTCTTCCCTGATTCCAGCAAATGCAAGAGACCTGCCTGATTATTGTCCAACAAATCAGAGTAAACATTTTTAACCCATTGTACAATGCTCTAAATGAGTACACAATAAAAATAAATTATTAATCTGGGCCCAAGTGATATTTGCTTCAGTAGCAACAAGACTGCAAGATAAGAAATGCTGATGCGACTAAAACTCTCAGAGACAGAAGCCAATGAGTTACACAGACATACCTAAGAAGAAAATGCTGTCTGTAGGCTTTAGCCAACAACCCAGGAAAAGGTTAGAAACTATTGCCCTGTGTAATCTGCTTGCTACTGTCAACCTTTTACTTGTTAGACTTCATTGCTCTTATCACTTTACTGATTTCTGTTGACTTTTTAAATTGAACTAATTTCCTCTGTGTTTTAGTTCACTTGCTTTTATCACTGGTTACTCTATAGTAGTAACAATTGTCATTAATTGGAACACAACCATATTCTAAACCAGACTGCAAATAGTTTTGGTGTTATCAAAACATTTTGGGTTTTCCTTTTTTTTTTTTTTAATTATTTGCAGGAAACAGGTAGCAAACTGTGCACTTAATAAGTCTTAAAAGCAATTCCTTTTTCAATTCTCAGCCATCTCTCATGGAGCAGCAGTTCACTTTCATAGTATACTGTAATAGTTTTTCCTGCAATAAGACTAAAGGGGAAAAATGGAACACTTGGAAGAAGTATCTTTAAAGTAGATTTAAATGATTTGGTGTTTCTGCTATAAAATTCTTGAAGCTAAAGTATCCTTACACAGAGACCCTTTTCCCTACTCTAAGAGGTGACAGATTCTAAGCCGTTCAGAAGAAATCTGTACAGGCAGAAGTGGTTTTTTGAGAAGAAAATGTAAGAATTCAGCTTTAACTTTCCAAACAAGGTAAAATATTTGCATTTGGTCTTGTGCTAACAATCAGAGTGTGACTATGACAGAGAAATGTACCCTTGTTTCCAAGGATATACAAGCAGTGAATGAATCTGAGAAAGTGCTGACGTTGTTTTGTACTTAAGGTGAGTCTAAAGTAGAATATCAGTAGTTCTAGAATTTGTCAGTCTAGTTATATCCAACTACAGCTGAAATCACACTTTCTGTTCTCCCCACTTCTTTATATCATCAGTAAATCAAATGATAGGGTTTGGTTGGTTTTTTTTTTAATGTAGTGAGGGGACAGGTAATAGCTTGGAACAAATTCTACACTGCATGTATAAGTATTACTTATTTACTAGTGTACTACAGTGTGCTACAACTATTATACAAAAATATAAGTGAAAATTCTACAAGTGGGTCATCTTCTTAATAATGGGATCACAATCACATAACCTCAAATTAATTATTTTTTTTATGTAACCAGAATTGTCCAGGCTTCTGTCTACCCAAACCAGAATTTTTTCAATAGGCTAGATTTTAAAATTGTGATGGTTAAAATCACTGGGAGAAAAATTATAGACACTATTATTGATTTATGTGAGAAGTTGTTTTTTTTTTTTTTCTATTTTTACATGCTTAAGTTAGACCTTTTCATTTCAATTTCCTTTTCCTGCATTTGGTTGATTTTTATTTCATTTAGTTTTTGCTACAGATTTTTAATGTAAATATTACTCTTTATTCCCGCTTTTCCATTTTTTTTTTAAATTTTGGTTTGGCTTCACCATACTTTCATTTTCTCCTTCTTTTTTCAACTAATTTCTTTCAGTCATTATTTGAGTTTGCTTTTGCTGTCTACTTAGTTTTTCCTCACATCACTTGTTAGGATGATTTTTATCTGTGTGTTAGAGAGCAGCGAGAGTAGTGCTGCTCCACAGAGTATGAGGCCACAGCACGGGCTCCGCTCTCCCGAGGAGGGCAGAGCTCTACAGGATCTGACTGCAGCACACAGGGCAGGCTACTGATCACAAGATCCACCAAGAGTTCTGGTTCATACGAGCTCTTAGTCTTTAGTAAATAGATAATTACTCACATGCTAACAGCCGCTCATTTTTAACATTTGTAACTGTTAAGTGTTAACTGGCCCTCGTGCAGGTTCATGTGTGACTAGGAACATAAGATGATCCAGCACCACAAAACATATCACCCAATAGACAGCAAACAGGTAGCAAAATGTTACTGTAAAGCTTTCTTCCATTAGCCTTCTCACCTGGATTAAGCTGTAACACTCAGATGCCAGCTACCACTTTATTCAATACATATTGAAATTACAACAGAGAATTGGATTGACCTGTATATTCCCACCATATACATTTATTTGTATATATGCTTTTCTAGAGCACTTGAGAAATGTAGTTCCTACCAGTTGTCATGGTTGCTGCCTGCAATCTTAATAAACTTCCTAAAGTGTTTTCAAGAGTGCACAGAAATACCATCCTAGGCAGTCTGCCAGCTGGAAGGATATTATAAAATACTGCACTTGCTCACAGGGGTTTCCCACAATATCTTTCCAGCTGGCAGCCTGATATGCTAGACAGAAGCCTCTAGAAGAGCAGCACTGTACCTGTTGCTGGCAGATTTGTTCACACTATAGGGGTGGGAGTGTCCCAGGAGGAGTTTTTAACAATTTCTTCAAGCCTGGACATTTATGTGGTTTTACTTCCACTACACCTATGTACTTGACAGAAATCTGCCTGTTATAAAAATAACATGTGAACTGAAAAATTCCCCAGTTTACAGAAATATTCATGTAATATTAAAATTTCTAAAGATTCTCACACTAGATTCAGGAATAGTGAATCTTAAATCATTGGAATAAGGAGGTTAGTCTTGTACCTCAACAGAGATCTGTAGGGCAGATCACTCAGATTTCATTGGTTGACTAAATTAATATAGGTCGTACAGTGATTTAGCATCAGCAAGAGTTTCATCTCTCTAAATAGTTTAGAACCATAACTTTGACTCAAAAAACAAAGACAAAAGGTCACACAAACTCTTTCAAAATTTCATTGAAGGATCTGAAGACTACCTTTTTGTCTGCTTTTTAAAGCAGTCTCAGGTTTCTCACCGTCTCCAGGAGACCATAAAAGACGCTTCTTGTGAATGAATATCCCACTTCTGAATAGCTTAACACATATTAACTTATTGAATGAAAATTCAGCAACCAATAACCAAATTAAAAAGTGGAGGTCCATCTGAGAAAAAATCTTTTAAAATATAAATCAGAACCAGCAACTGCAATTCGGAACAATCCAAATGTTCCACCTCTGCCTGTTGAAGAGCACAAATCGTGACATAGGAATAACACAACGCAACTGTTAAACTATTCACTTTCAGACATAATTGTACAGGATTACATTTAGATGGTTCTTGAATACCTCTGGTGAGGGAGATTCCATCTCTCTGGCCAACTTGTTCCAGAGTGCAGTCCCCTGCACAGTAAAGAATTTCTTCCTCATACACAGCTGCAACTTTCTGGGCATCAGTTTCTGCTCATTGTCTCTTGTCCTGTTGCTTGGCACTACTGGGAAGAGCCTGGCTCCATCCTCCTGCCACTCTCCCTTCAGGTACTCATAGACATTCATGGGGCCCTTCTCGGTAGCCTCTTCTTGAGGTCAAACAGGTCCGATTCTCAGTCTGTCCCCAAAAGGGTCATGCTCCTTTCCTTTCATCATCTTTGTCCCTCTCCTCTGGACCTGCTCCAGGATCTCCATGTCTCACTTTTACTGAGGAGCCCAGAACTGGACACAGAACTCCAGATGAGCTTCACCAGGGCTGAGTAGAGGGGCAGGATCACTTCCCTCAGCCCGCTGGCAATGCTCTCCCTAATGCACCCCAGGGTACCACTGGCCCTCTTGGCCACAGGGACACTGCTGGTTCATGGACTCTTGGTGTCCACCAGGAGCCCCAGTCCTTCTCTGCAGAGCTGCTCCCTAGCAGGTCAGTGCCAGCCTGTGCTGGTGCATGGGGTCACTCTTCCCTGTGTGCAGGACCCTGCACTTGCCTTTGCTGAATTTCAGATGGCTCTTCTCTGACCATCACTCCTGCTGAGTCCTTTCTGAAGGGCTGCTCTCTGCAGCACTCTGCAGATCCTGCCAGTGCATTCTGGGCCCTCACAAGAGGTGCAAAAAGCTACCAGAATGAGGTGTAAGATTTTGTTACGTCGTAAGTCCTGGAATCAATTTTCAGTAAGTATATCCATAGGAAACTCTACAGGAACACAAAAGGTTTCTGGCAAATAATGAATAAAAATAATAAAAATCAGTTATTATTTTGTATCAAATGACATTAATTTTGTATCAAATGACATTAATTCTTTGAATTGCACAGGATAGTGTCAACAAACCAACAGTGGGCTTTGCTGGCTATTCATTTTCAGACTTGCACTCTATCATACTATAAGCTGAAGTCAGACATATGCCTTGGTGCAAGGGCTCTCAATTTCATTTGTTTTCAAATGAACTAAGATTTTTATACTATATGACATAACCAACCTTTCACTTCTTGTTGTGTTGTCCCTTTCAGATATGTCTAATTAATCAGATTAAAAAAATATTGGCTCTCAATGTTACACAGTCGCAAGACTTTCACTTCAGTATGAAGAAAGCCAGCCCTTTCAGCATCAATAAAATTCAGTTTTCTCCTGAAAAGAGGAATAGCTTTCTATCTGAAGGGGAAAAAATTATTTATGTCATATTACTTGACTTTTCTCAAAATTTACAATCTGATTCAAATCAGTAGAAGAAAATATTAGATATAATTGTGAAGGTCTGAAAAGACAGAAATTTTGACAAAAGACAAAATTTCAGCTTAGCTTCTTGGACCTTTTACTTGGTATAGCTTGGTCAGACACATCCAAGAATCACCTCAGATGGAATAGTCGGTAAGTTCCATTGCATGTTGAAGAGCATCATGTTGTAATTGTAAATATGACAAATACATAGGATATAAATCTCTTTTCCAACCAAACAGGCTGTATCCAAAGATGCTGAGAAAACCAATTTATGTTTTTGCAAGGACAATTACTCTGTAAAGTAATAGAAGAAGCTGAGTGATGGTTTCAGAATGAAGTTTTCTCACTCAGATGATGTAAGTTCAGGTATGTGTGTAGCTTTCCTCTTGAGACAAGCCCTTTGCAATGAAGATACAGGCTGTGTTGATCAAATACTAGAACTAGCAGTCCCTTGATAGTCAGTGACATTCTCCCACAACTTGCTGTGAAAGAATTCAGGTTTTTTTTATGAGTGAAGGATCATTGAATGAGCCTCCAGAATTTGTCTTACAGCAGAGAGTTTGTAGAATGGTCATGAGACATTTTATTTTCTTAAGTTAAAAAAAAGTATTTTAGAAGTAAGTCATAACTTTCATTATTCTATTAACACTCTCATTGTTGCAATCTATCCCACATTTTAAATTTGTACCTTTCATCACATCTGATTTTATTCTAGATTGCAAACCATGAAATGTTATGTTTACCATTACCAAAATTTCTGTTTAGCAGATGTGTCTATGTACAGTGTGTGATGTTAACTGTGGTCTCTGTGGTTGTGGTATTTTTTGGGGGTCCCCGGACGTAGGAGGAAGGAATGAATCTGACTCCATGTTCTTAGAAGGCTAATTTATTATTATATTATATTGCATTATAGAACACTTACTAGACTAAACTACACTAAATAATAGAGAAAGGATACAGACAGAAGGCTACAAAGAATGATAATGAAAACTCTTGACTCCTTCCAGAGTCCCAACATAGCCTGACTGTGATTGGTCATTAAGTCAAAACAATTCAGATGAAACATTCACCTGTTGGATAAACAATCTCCAAACCACATTCCAAAGCAGTAAAACACAGGAGAAACAAATCAGATAATTATTGTTTTCATTTTTCTCTGAGACTTCTCAGCTTCCCAGGAGAAAAATCCTGGGCAAAGAGATTTTTTCAGAAAATATGACAGTGACATGTGGTCTCCCATTAACAGCCATTTTCAATAGCTATTACTCAGGAAAAAACTAAATTAAGCTTTTGGTTTCACCTAAATACTCAGTTTAATTGAGAGAGCTCAATTAAAGTATACTTGTGTCAACTACATTAATTAAGATGACATCCTTAAGCTCACAAATAGCTATAATGCTGCTCATAGCTGACTGATATGGACCATCTGGAGATTTTTTTGGGTGCTTTTGCTACTTTCAGAATTCTCTGTGATTACATGAGTCAGAGGAGGATATAGATTTGTAAAAGTAGTCACGGAATAGCATAATTGGATGACTTCTTGATATACTCCAGTTATACAAATTACTTTAAAAGGACACCTCATGGAGTTCTTTTAAGTGCTACGGAGTAAAGTACAAGGCAGGGACACAAAAGTAGAAAGAGACCAGTTTCTCAGACTGATTTTACAGTGTTCTGCTGTGGGACTTGCTACACATTAGGGCAACCAAAAAATTCTATCATCAAAACGTTAGAGAAGTCCCATATCTACAGAGGACATTCCTGAGTTAATCTTCTGGATGGCTTTGTGGGGAATGTGACTAGATTCCAAAAAAATTCTAACGCAGATTGAAACAGAATGATTGTATTTACAAAAGGCATTACAAAGAACAGTGCTTTTCACTGAAAAAATTCTAAAGAAATTGTCCCTAAAGATGTTGGACAGACCAAAGAATACTACCTTTAAACTGCATAAATTAGTATTTATGAGATACCAATAGAAACTGAAGCATTTACCTTGATCACATCCACTAAAAAACAGAAGACAAAACACCTGCCTTTGCACAGCCTAATTCTGTCATTATTAACCTGACCTGACTGGAAATTCTTCGGTAGTTTTCAGCATTGTTTAACTGCATAACTCTATTGTAATCACAGAAAGATTGATTTAAAGTAAGTAAGCTTAAATTCAATAAAATCTTAATGATTATGTACTCCTTCAGAGCCTCTGTACCACCTGTCCTATCTATACAAGGACTGAAATTATGATTTACTTAATTTACTTTAACCTCCTTAGTTATTAATTTATATGATCTCACACATACATATTTCCCTAATATGAACTCTACTTTGTACTCGTTAGAAGCTTGATAACATTGCTTGAGTACAATCACTATTGGTATAAAGCCAAATAACTAAAACTTTTGTATAAGCAAAACAGAATATACTTGAAAAAGGGTTTTCATACAATATCCTTTTTTTTTTTTTTTTTTTTTTTTTTTTTTACAACTTTCTGAATAGGAAGTATTTGAGTATAATACATTCAAGTTTAAATTCAGTCCTACAAAATTCTGGAGAAGCAATTAGAGAGACATCAACAAGTGTTTTAAATAAATCTGTAATATTATTCTAGAGGTGATTTTGCTTTATAAAAACTGATAGTACTGAGAAACAGCTGAGTCATCTAACAAAAACATCATAATTATATGGCTTCCTTAAAGGAAAAAGGAACCCAAACACTACAGTCTTTCAGTTATTAGACAAGAATTTAAAATACTACACATTAAGTAAATTACAGTCTTCTCATAAAGAGAAGAAAGCAAACAAGGAAATGATCAAATGAATTTGTATGCAATTACGTAACTAAAGCTACTATCCTAATTCACACATACGGGAGGATCAAATCAAGGCTGCAGAGGTACTAGGCCTGCCCATTTCACATACTGAGTGAATATTATGACACTCCCCAATTGATTGGTTATTCTTGTAGTTATTTTTTTCTCCCAAGTTATACAGTGTCTTAAGAGTAATAAAAGTGTAGCTATTACATCATGGTGGCCCCAGAATTTTGCAGCTAACAATGGTGTTTATAAATGTGCCATGATGTATAATTTTTTAAATTATGACACACACTTAAAAATACTTTCATACAATAATAATGGTTTGTGTAAGTTTTTATTTATGTGACAGAAAATGATGTATATCCTTCAAGTGGAAAAATCAGCTTCTAATATAATACAATATCATAATATAAAAATAAAATGGGAGCAAAGGATGTTTCAGAGCACCAATCCATTCAGATGAAGGTAAGATGTGATTTAAGTCTGTGCTAAAGCCAATAATGTTTGTCGGGACTGAATAGATACATCAAAATGAACATATATAACAAATTTCAATTTTTTTTTTTTTTTAATGTCAGAAGGTCGAGAGAATATTACTAATGAACATATATAACAAATTTCAATTTTTTTTTTTTTTTAGTGTCAGAAGGTGGAGAGAATACTACTGAATTGATAGAATATTTGTCAGTGTTTTATGAACACCAACCATTTATAGGAAAACTCTAAAAATACACTGAAAACTATATCTGATTGTTACAAAAATATGTCGTAGAGGTTAATTTTAGGATCTTAACAGACCTATAATTCAGAAGCTGCTTGGGTATGAGGAGTTGTTCCTAGATTCCATCACAGTAAAGCAACTGATACTGAGAAATCTTGGCAAAATCTGCATATATTAACTTATTGAAGATATCTAAATATACCTAAGATCTTGCCAACATTTGTTGAAATAGAGAGCAATGCTTGTTTACTTTTCTACTTTTGCTAAATGTGTAAGTGTTCCAAGTCCATAACACTCTCTACTGATCTCCCTTTTCAAATATGTAGTTTAAGTGATAAGGGCCAGTCAAACATTTCCTGCCAACAGCTTCTCAGTTAGAAAAATGTTCATTTGATTGAAAAAAATAAAAAAGGGGGGACAGAAAGCATTTCAGATATTGCCACTTTTTAGTGTAAATAGTTCTGTGCTGCTGCAGGATGCAGTTTCAAGTAAAAACAGGAAAAGATTTCTATAGAGAACAACAGTCAGATTCAAAAAGTACACAAGCAGGTAAGAAGCCTAACATTAGATCTCCTTATTTAGGAAGCTGAGGGTTTAAATCATCTTCAGAACACCTGAATACTTTAATCAACAGACTCACAAAGCGTTTCATAATATGTGCCTCTCAAGCTCTTTTTCAGAGAAAATATTATCTGTCTGTAAAAATAAATACTATTACAGTGCTCAAAGAACTCTTTTTTTTAAAGTCTTTTAATACTTAAGTCTCTAGAGCATTCAATTACACATATGACATTACATCTGCACTAGGGAAACAAGAGAGTGAAAACAGAATAACCAGTAGTTGCTTGTAAGAGCCTGAATGAGAGATGCGGGACTCCAGGTGGCTCTTCCAAATGCAGTTTATTACATCCAAGGTGTTACAGCAGTCCAGGGTCGTGGGCGACAGAGCCTGTGCCTACAGCTGTCAGCTGCATCTGCAGGCAGGCCTGGATACCCTTAGTTTAGGTTACAAATGCATTATATACTTTTCTTTACTGAGCATCTTAATACAATAGAACCAATCTATACCTTAACTTTTATCTATAGCCTATCATAACTACAATAATTACCATATTCATGTTACTATTCTCCAATCACTAAGAGTTAGCACATTACAGTTTAAGCTAGAAGCTGTTTTTCAGTTTTCTTGCAGTGGAAAATTCTGAGACTTTTTTCTACTTGCAACATTTGCTGACTTGTTTGCCTGTGCTATCTTTCTGCTTGGTAAAAGCATCTTCTTGTTTGAGGTGGGTTTATCCTTTGCTCTAAGTCATAAAAACCCCCTTCTAACTAACATACCCTTTGCCTCCTTGGCTATCCAGTGAGACTGGCTCAGCAATTCTTTTCTTCTATATCAAAATTTACTTCCATCTCTATTCCTTCCTCAGCTTCTACATTCAAAAATCTTTCTGTCAAGCATACATATTTGTGAGACTTTCATGTCAAATTTTCATCCTTCCCAACAGTTGCCGACAAACCATAGGAACAGTAATAACAGGAGGCCCCCAGTTTCAAACCCCTCCCTTAAAAGTACCAGATACTTAGTATGGATCTTGATTTTCTTTTTCACACAGCAGAACAGTCTCACTAGTACAAGCAGGAAATATTAAAGATAGCTTAGCCCTCAGATGGTGCATCAAACTCGTACCTTTTCAGGCAAGGTGAGGTTCACCAGTTATTCACAAACCAAGATTTTTGTATTCTCTTGTCCAACACTGAATGTTTTATGAATGTGTTGGCTTGGTTAGTTTGTGGGGACTTTTTACCACTACCATCCCCCTCACTGTTTAGAATCACCACAGTGTAGCAGCAGAGGGAAGCACAAAGAACAGGGCCACACCTCAGGGAAGAGCAATCAAGAGTGTTCAGGGCACTCAGAGGGCAGTGCCCTTGCCAACCAAAGTGGACCTGTCATTGAGCTGATAACGGAGTCCAGCATCGCTCCCAGACAAAGCAAGGAGATGAAATAGGCACAGAGTCTATCCAGGAATCCAGTGAGGAACAACAGAAGACAGGACCAAAGACAAGACTGGAAGCAAGAAGAGAAGCAAGAGAAGCAAGGGAGGTCCTTTCAGGAAACAAATTACCTTCAGTGTAGGTCCACGGTCCATCGACATGACATGAACAGGACAAGTATGTTTCAGCCATGGCCCAGGACAGGGGCCTGGATAATCAGTCCTCAGCTCACGTGAACGTCTGAAACCCAATGCAGATGGTGTGATTGGAAGCCCCAGGTGAGGCTGGTCAGGGTCATTGAGACATATGAGCATCTTAAGAGCCTTGAGAATCACAGCCTTTCAGCTTCTTCATGATTCCAAAACTTAGGAATACAACCAAACAAGTTTCTAGTCAAGCTTGACTCAGAAAAAGAATCAGCCTAACTGTGCTCAGGTTTCTTGGCTCAGGCAGCAATATAACACACTGTGTAGATACAAACATGACTTTTTTTAGATCATCTGTGAAACCCCAAATTTATTGTTTATTCCACAAAATTCTGGTTTTGATAATACTGAGAACTCTTCCAAGGAATGTTGAACAACAAAGGACTCAGCTTAGGTCCAAAGTTTGTTGGTGTCCACAAAATCATTTTATGTCCCACTTCTGCTGGGATTCTCATGGGCAAAATTAACAGATTAGTCTCAATTCAAAGCTTGTCCATATAAAAGGGAGAGGAATTATAAGTATCAAAAATATCTATGAGCTTTTTAAAAAAATGTTGTAGCTGTCTATTTGGACAGTAGGCAAAAAGTAGCAAAATAATTTTTAATGTTTGCTTGAACAGCAAATTCTTAGTTGGCTGTAATGTGAGCTCTCCTCCCATGAAAGATGTAGTGGATGAAAAGCAGTGCTACTTAGAAATACCATACAAAGAGGTTGACTCCTTCTCACACCCAGCTGACTGAGACATTTTTGTTAATACAAAAAAATGAGTTTATACAGCAGAGAGTTAATTCCCTTATGAATTATCTGCTGTTTTATTCCATCATGGGAGATGAGAGAAAGTTTCCATGAAAATAGTTTGCTGAAGGCAATACAGAGAAAAAAGAATAAAACTCTGTTCTTGATTTGACAGCACAGGGCCTGTCCATTCCTCTGTCGCATACTTCCAAGTCTAATTGAGACCTCTATAAATTAATATTTAGAATATTGGACTAAATATTGGTGTAAGAAATATGTCAAAAGCTACCAAATCTCTACCACTAATAGCTTCATACCTAAGACATAGACACCTCATACATAAAAAGTATTGAGAGGTGTCATTTTTCTTTTTCCAAAACAGACTACTCTAGTTTTCACATTCTGAACAAAAAATATTTTTGTAAAAGATAGAGCTTTACATAAAATGAAGTTAAGAAAAATAGTTAGCATCATTTATTATGAAAATAAATATGTATAAAGATTTTATTCCTTTTATGATAAAATATATATCTTTCTGACATGAGAGAAAAAAAGTGATTGCCACATGAAAAAGCATTATTTGTGCCCAAGTATAACTTCAATTAATGACCTTAAGCATATTTCCCTATGGAATTAATACGTCCTGTTATATTATCTATATGTCAAATGTATTTTCATTTGCACCAGTTGTAAAATTATAAGACTATAATATAAAGGAACCATATAAATATTTTATCAACTTCTTTTAGGATTAGAATAACTCCATTAATAATTTGTAAAAAGAGGTAAATATCAAAAACATCTTCTCAAAAGTCACCAAAAGTAGTATATTACAAGTCTTTAGTGTTTTATGTTTAATTAACTTAAATTAAATTTCCATATTTCATCCAAAGAGTAAAACTGGTGCTTTCATCACTACAAAGGTAACTTTTTTTATATTATGTCTATATAGAAAGTTTTCAGCAAGATAATTTTCTCATTAATTTGTTTAATCACAAAAATTTCCCAAAAATTTAAGGTGGTCAGGAATTTTCCCCTATGCTTCCTAAACCAGAAATTGAAATGAATATTAAAAATATATATAACATTATTTTGAGTAAGACCATACAGCAGTTAGTTCAGCATTTGGTACTAGTGAGGAGAACAAGCATCTCAAAGGAGACCAAGGATTTCCTATAGCAAATCTTTAATTAAAATAGTAGGTTTCAATGTCATTAGACACAAAACCACTTTAAAAAGCTTTATTGTATTGTTGTAATGTGTCATCCATTGTTCCAGCCCTACATGTTCAAGTAGGGCTGGAACATTTATCAGCTGTACGTGGGACCATGCTCTACAGGGATAAAAATTTCGTCCCTGAACTATCAATAGAAGTGTTCAAGAATAAACCAAAGAGATTAAACAATTATAAAAAGACAACCTGTGATTGGTTTATGGTAATTGGAAAAGTTATAATCATTTAGAAGGCCGAGGTTTGACTTTTTTTTTTGGTGACAAACAGAGGAGAACAGTAATTCTAGAAGACCAGTGAGGTATGTATCTAAGGGGCAATTTGCTCTGTCAGTACATCAAAAGCACCACTGTCCTTTTTAAAAATTATAGGTAAGAAAAAGAGATTAATTCAGCAATTTATTTAGAAGATCAAAGAGCTCATTCCTATTTGGTTTGATTTTTATTTGTCTTGAATTATGTACATCAAAAGCATATACCTCAGGCTTATAAGAAAAAGAGAATAAGAAAGTCAAAGCACTAAAATTAACATCAGGGGAACAGATGAGGAAGCAACTTCAAGACCAATAAGTAGCTATGACTTTTTCTGTTATAAAAATAAACATTTTGACCTTTTTAAAATATGACTTCTGGAACTGCAAGGGCAACATAATCAGGTCTTTTTCAAAGGACACTGATTCAATGTAATAAATTGAGGAGTTCTCAGAGAGCTGGAAAAAAGTGAAATTAATATAATGTTAAGGCGTGATTTTCTTGTTTTTAATAAACTTGGTTTTTAATAAACTTTTAAATTCAAGTGTTAGAAGACTGACAGGTTTCTGCATATTCCACTGCAAATTTCAAAACTTTTTTGAATTATCCATGCTGTGGAAACTTTTCAAGGTCTTGTAACTTGCAACTTTTGCACAATAGCATTGTGAGTGTAAATGCAATACTAATGTAAACTTATTGTCAAGTACATATATCTTATCAAAGTGTACATATATTTTATGCATATGAATCAAAACATCACATTTTTAAGCAATTCAGTTTCAAGAAGTCCTTACAAATTTACAGAAAATATGTTAGCAGAAAGTACAATTCTGCTCTGAAAAAAATCACAGAAAATTTTAACTTGTCATAGAAAAATAGCATGTGTCACCTCTCTAAAAGAGAGAGCTGTCTGTGAAGCTGAGCTGAATAACAGCTGAGTAGTTTTCTTTCCCCTGAGGCAAACGACATATGATCTTGAAGAGTCCTTTCTCACCCACTTACAAGTTATTCTCTTGGGTATATTCCTTAATATGGAGGTGTGAGCTAGCAGTTCCCTTTGGAAATTCCCAGCTTGGGCAGACAGTCCTGTCCCACTGCCCAAGCCAGGAGGGGAGTAGGGTCACTGGGGGAAGCCCCAGGTGCCCCACTGAGCACCTTGCTGGTGAGGGGAGCCACTGACTCCAGGCACAGCTGGGCTTGGTTCAGGGATGGTCAGGGCTGTGGGGACTTGGACAGCAGCCCTGGGACAGAGAATGAAGGCCCCAGTAAGCTGTAACAGGGTCCAGAGCCCCACACAGGGCCACAGAGAGGCCCCAGGTGGGGCTGAGCAAGGACAATAAGGCCTGATATTGTCATTAGGGCTCTGACAATATTAACCTCTACTTTTACATCCACACGATCTATTCACACGGCTTCTATTCTCTCTCTTTTCATGTTTCAAATCTGTCCTTATTTTCCTTCACTATTTTCTTCTTCATTCTTCCTCATGATACCTTAGTGCCTATGGGTTCATGGCAGCAATCTACTAAAAAAATATTCAAACAAAGGAACTAACTTTTTAAAAATCATAAAGGGAAAGGATCACTTCCCTCGACCTGCTGTCAACACTCCCCATAACACAGGACAGGATAATTTATTTTATTATAAAATAAAACAGTATCACCAAAAATCTTAATTTCTGACTCAGTGTTGTTATGTATCTCTACAATATTTTTAGTATTAATGGTTAAAGATCAACCCTAATAGTGTAACAACTGCCATTGCATTGTAATTTCGATCCAATCAGTCAACACAGCTACTCTACAATGGTTGTTCTGGCATTCAATTTACAGTTTCTTTTCCTTAATTTCATGCCAATATTCTAACTACATCATCTTGTCCTGCACTAAATTATTTCTCTTTGACTTAATACTTCAAACCATTGACTATTTGTACCATGCTAATTCTCTCTTTTCATTGTTGAGTCAAGATGTACAGACTTCCTTCTCTTATCTTTCCTCAGAAATCAATCCCTCCATCTCCTTGATCTGGGGCTTGGGTTTTTGGTTTTTTTTTTGGTTTTTTTTTGGTTTGTTGGGGAAGGGTTGTTGCTTTTTATACTTCATTCAGTTTGTCAATATCTCTTTTGGAATATAACTTCTAATATCAAATGCATTATTCAAGATCTATTCACTCCAAAACACCACAAAGAAAGAGTTGTTTCCTTGGTTACTGAAGCAGTACCAAACTCTTTACTACCTTCTGAGCACTTTATGCTCTGCTCTGCCACATGCAAAACCAAAAGAAACATTTAAGTCTTTCATAACAGATGTGTATATCTATCTATTCTCTACCTTTCTTTCCAGGCTTATACAATGATAAACTTACTTGGAATGTTAATAAGCAAATCTCTCAGAACTAAACAACACCAATAATAAGGGCAAAGCACAAGAGAAAGAAGTCACATAAACACATTACCTCTCTTATGTTATCTTTACATTGAAAATTTTATCAGATTTTGTAAGTTTTGCAGGTCTCTTCAAAATCTTACAAGTTATTTGCAGTTGTTAATAACATCAGATTACAAAGGACCCAAAAGGTCAAGCTTATTTCCCCTGCTACCATAAATTCTATTGTAAATTAAATTGTTTATAAGTTTATCAGTCTATATAATTTTAGATTCTACAATTCTAGACATCACAAAATTCACAGCAGTTCACAAACAGACTGGCAATTTTCAAAAATGAATTCTTGAAGCAGCAAGATAGTCCAAGTTATCACAAATTACTCACCATAACTGTCATAATCAACAGAATAAAATGAACAGTGAAATTAAACACATGTTATTTGCTCCTTGTGGTGACTTTGGTCCTGTAAAAAATCATTTATTAATGAAAGAAATTTATTTTCCACAGTTCATTTTAAAAAATCTAAACAAAATTCTAAAGCAGCTTGTGAAGAACTTATCAATATACAATTTCATAATTTTCCTTTATGATAATTTTTGACATTTCTAAGCAGAATGGAAAAAGAAACTGCAGTGAAATACAAAATGGTCTGTTGTTAGCATCAGTACTGTTGCAGACTTTCAGTGTTAAATTTATCCCACTAGTGGCTAAGTATGCTGGTTTTGTCCAGGATAGAATTTATTTTCTTCGTAGTAGCACCTATGGCTGTGTTTTGGATTTGCACTGTAACCAGGGTTGATAACAGGGATTCTTTCATCACTGCTGAGCTGCACTGAGATTTTCCGCTCCTTATACCACCCCACCAGCAAGGAGGCTGGGGGTGCAGAGCAGTTTGGAAGGGAACACAGCCAGGACAACTGACCTCAGACAACGAGAGGGATATTCCATACCAAATGGCATCATGCACAGCATATAAAGCTGAGGGAAAAAGAAGGAAGGGGGAGAGATTCGAAGTGAGAGTGTTTGTCTTCCCAAGTCACCACTATATGTGATGGAGCCCTGCTTTCCTGAAGGTGGCTGAACACCTGCCTGCTCAGGTGAAGGTGTGAATGAATTTGTTATTTGGCTTTACATGAGAATGCAGCTCTTGCTTTGCCTATTAAAAAGTCTTTAACTCAACCCACAAGTTTTCATACTTTTGCCCTTCCAACTCTCTCTCTCATCCCACCTCTCTCTCATCCCACTAGGAGAAAATGAACAAACAGCTGCGGGATGTTTATTTGTTGGCTGGAGATCAACCATGAGACTCAGTAACTAAACCTTTAGCATCCCAAAACTTAATTCAAGAACAAAACCAAGTAAGTAAAATAGGAAGGTAAATCTCCAAGACAAGACAAATACTGCTTTCTCATAGTGTTTTTTCCTTTATCCTTCAGTTGATTTTTTTCTTTCTCAATAAACACTGATTCTTAACAATATTGCAATAAACTTCACAATTGGTATGTTTGAACATGTGGATTTTTTGCACTTATCAAAGTAGATACATAAAGCTTCTTGGTCTAATTTTTTTTAATACTTATTTTTTCCTATGACAGAAGGCTATTAACTTTTTTTATTTAAACAATTTTGAAAGCTGAAGCAAATACAGAAGCAAAACTGCTACAGTCCAATAATTCTACTCATTATTAAAAAAAGGGAAAAAGCAATTTTTACAAATTTGTCTATATAAGGGTTTTAACTGAATTAGAGGTATCACTGCTGTGGTCAACCTTTACAGCATGAAGAAGATAAGGATATGATTTCCCAGGGTCAATAGGAGACATCTTTTCTGTTAGTGAGGATTTGTCAGTAATATTATTGAAACTTGGAAATGCAGCTTTAAAGTAATTTGAACTGATTAATGAACATTGTATAAGACAGTGTACAACTGGGGAGAGGGGAGAAGAACATGGGTTCAGGAAGATGCATTTCTAATAAGCATTAGGAGTGTCTACTTAGCTTCATTACAACAGGTTTCTGGGATTAAAAGACCATGCTGCCTAGATGGCATAATGACAATGAAGTCATCTAGTGATTTGACATCAGAGGATTCAACTTTTGTGTCTTCTAAAGAAATCACTTCAGCAGGCAAGGGATTGTAAAGGCCACAGAGAGAGTCATTACATCTGCTTTCCCCTAATATTCTGCAGGTCAGCAATCCTGTTCTGCTCCTGAGATTTGACAGCATCAGTACATTGTTATCTGCTACAGCAGATGGTCTTTAGCTGTGACTTCCTGTATTGTGGAATTAAAGCCGTACAACTGAAAGTTTTCTGACCATATCTTTGTAAATATTAACTGGATAGAATTTCAGCCACTTACAGTATTTTTCCAGGGATAAGAAATAGTCTATCCACAACAGGTTCTTCAGAATCCATGCTTAGCATTCAAACTACCCTGACTAAACTTACAGGATCAATGATTCTGTGCTGAGTGGTTAACAAAATTAATTATATCATATTATTATAACAATATCAGGTGTATGAATGTGACCACATTATATCTCCAGGCACCTTGCATGAAGAAAAAAATGTTCAAACAGCTCAAGTCAGATACCTATTTCTATAATAAAAACACTCTTTTTTTCTTTCCTGGTAAATGTAACTTCCAATTCTTTATCAAGAATTTAAAAAGCCACATCTCTGCTTTTTAAATCAAGTTAGAACTAATAACTGGATAAATGCATTGTCTGCAGTTCTCTTCAAGCCGTTGCCTGAAGGTGCTAGCAGTCCCATGCTTCAAGGTTTCAAACAGTTTCTTGGCATAAGGATGGATACTACAGTGAAAAGTTCTAAAAGCATTTACAGAGATTAAAAGAGTATGGGAAATTAGCCTAGTCTTCACAATATCCTAATTCTCATTTAATGCACTGGCACTCCATCCAAGGGATGCACATGTGAGAAAAATCTCATATTCTTCATCAAGTGGGTTCAAAACCTCTTTTTTGTCTAATCTATAAAAAATCCTAATCAGGTGCCATGGCAAAACAGTCCCTGACAAGGCATACTGACAGATATAATGAGAACAACTTTAAATTGAAGCATGGTGAAGTAAGGAGCACAGGTTGGGAAATAATAAAGTACAGAGAATGATAATCAGCAGAAGATAAAGTTATTTTAATGGACTTTAAGAGTCCTGATATGTGCAAAGTGATGGTGTCTGAATATATAGTTATTTTTTATGAACTGAAGAAAAAGACCCCGCAGTACGATATCATTCTAAGGTAGCTAAGTGAAACCAAACAAGTGAGAAGAAATTATTAAAGAATAGGGGAAAAGGAAAATAATTATATCCTACCTTTTTGTTTAAAGTTTCTTTTTCTCTTCCTTATGCAAACTGTCTACTTAAACTGAAATAACTTCAAAGTAGCAGCTTATATAGTTGCATAGCTGTTGCACACTTCTGTGGACCCTACACAGATGCCCTAAAATAGGGCTTTAGTAACATTATTTAGACTGATTATGACAACAATATAAAATATGAAAATTAACTCCTAGCACCTTTGAAGACAATTAAAAGATCTTGACCTTTTTGAGGCAAACTTTCAGTCCAAATATGAAGATATCTCTGTATATGGACATATATGCCCTATAATATGAATATCCCAAAATGTACTTTACATTTTTCCTGTATGTAAATCTCCACAAAAACCTTTTTTTTTTTTTCTCCTGACAAATATTGTATATTTTTTGAAGAATAAATTTAAATTGAAGGACTTCAGTCCTTAAGATTAAATTCCCAAGAATTCACCTTTAGGGAAAGACTTTGTCCTGCCAACCTAAGATACTGTCACTGAGCAGCTCCAGTAAAGCTACTGGGTCTGTAAGAGAGATGAAATCCTTGTTTTTAATATTCTTTCTATGGACTATAACTCTAGGCAACCTGGTTTTGTTTTTTGTTCTAGAAAGTAAGTTTTTATTTTCTTTTCTGTGGAATTCATTGTGAAGTGCTTGTTTTCCTTTCAGTATACATGGAGTGTAGGTATTCAATTCAACATTCAGGAATTGTCAGTCCCATTTTTGGATTCAATCTTGAGCACTGATATATTCATAATGAAAGCAAATACAAATCTTTTCCAATATTAGTCCAGGCTTTACATTAATTGAACTAGGGAAATGCAGAAAACCTTTTTACCTCAGTATTTTCATAAAATGCATTGATAGTATTCACTAAATACAGAGAAACATTGTGAAAATTAGTTCTTCCTGGATTTTGAACACATCAAAGATTAAAAAAAGTTTGTTATTATTTTTTTTTCATTACTGCTTCTTCTGTACTTGTTGGCTATTGAAAATAATTGATCCTTTCACCTTTATTTTGTCCCTTTACATTTACATAGAAAGTCATTACAACTGTCCCTACCATTCTTTTCTTCACACTGAAAACATGCAGCTGTTTTAACTATCCTTTTCGGGTTCAATTGTCAAAACTTTTCGTCATTTGTTTATGTTCAATTTCCACTATTAATTTTGAGCAGCTGCCTTCTTTACTGATTGAAGGGCTATGACTGAGATCTTCCACTGCTGAAATTTTCCTCATGCGCTTTGTTAGACCTCCATGAGCTACTGCTT
This sequence comes from Onychostruthus taczanowskii, assembly GCF_017590055.1. NCBI lineage: Eukaryota > Metazoa > Chordata > Aves > Passeriformes > Passeridae > Onychostruthus > Onychostruthus taczanowskii. Next base: position 10,599,337 of record NW_024499239.1, on the reverse strand, counting down.
ATGTTCTGATTGTTAAACCAACATAATCACAGCTTAAGTTTTAGCTACATCAGTTTGCTTGTCCCTCCTACTGCACAGACCCAGGGTCATGAGTGCTGACTCAAGAGGTCCATAGGCAAAACATGGGGACTGGGAGAGGTGTAACCGCCCCTTTCCTAAGTGCTGTTCCCTTGTGAGAAAGCCACTAGTTTTTTCTTAGTGACACTTCCTCCTGTCTTTCCAACCCTGATTCATCCTCACTGTATTTCTTTTCACTCTATTTTTAATAGCTGAAACTTTTCATAATTCATATCACTTTGATGTTTCCATGCCCATTTTTTTTTCATAAATCCTTCCTAGGATTTTCTGCAATCTTTATGGTAATAGCTCAGAAAACCTAAATGGAGTCTTCTCTATGTGGAATGAAAGTGTTATTAAATGAGGACAAAGACAGAGGTAAATATGAAAGAAACCATAGCTCCTGGCTCTATGTTCCTGCTGAGTTTGAAAGTCAGTGGAATGTGAGAGTCCTTCCTCTTCTCAAAGGTAAGATATTTCTAATCAGCACTATCATGCTCTAAGGCACTATCTTACCACACCCATTAGTTGTAAACTCAGCAGGAAATGTAACCCCCTGCCTCTCAAAGAAAAAAATATTTTTCCTCTATGTGATCCAGATTATCCACAAAAAAGGAGACAAGATACAAATTACATGTGAAAATGTGTTACATTCCCATTCAAGCTGCAGTTGACAATACATTATATAAAAAGTCATGATCACATAAGATATTGAGTATTTTTCACTTAAATGAATTTTAGTAGGAACAGGATTTTCAGATTACTCCTCCTGTGTGCCATGAGCTCCAGGGATCAGGAAAAGACTGCTGACTGAATTTTCTGCACTCTACTGGGTGTAAAAGAGAACATTCTATCCTACAAATGAAAACAAGCAATATTGAAAGGGAGCAGACACACACAGGTGGTAAAATGATCAATTTTTCTGAGTGTGGGAGCCCAAATTACCTAAATACATTGCTGATCTCCTCAGCAGTCTTTCTTCATAGTATACCAAGTAAGGGCTGGCAGAAGAGTGAAGCTGTTCATTTAGGCACAATTGCAATAAAAACAGAAAAAAAGGCTTTGATCCCCAACCTCTCTTCTTGAAATGAATTGTCATTTTGATACAAGTATTATAAAATATTCAGATTGCAGTTATTGTATTTCAATTCCTAAATCATAAATACAATTTATTATAATTATTTTCCAAAAAGGTAAAGAAGGGACAGACATGGAAGGGGCCAAAATCCTTGAAAAAGTCAGTGTTTCGGACAACCATTTGGACAAGAAATGAGTCAAAGAAGCCTTTCTGTAGAACACAAGAGTCTTCAATAAAGCAATGATAAGAATTTGACTATTTAGATAGGGACCACCACAGATTCTAGCTCACAAAATACTCCACAAAAATATAAAACTGGAGAAAGTTAAAATTAATTTTTTCCTGCTTAGACCAAAGATAACCATTTTCCTGAAGAAACACATTGACTTTTTAAACACCTTAGAAAATTCCAAAACCTCATACTTTATTTCCCATCTTTTAAAGTTCAAATACACCCTTTTTCAGCTACAGCACTACAAACTCACAAGGTTCACTAAGTTATAACAATCATCATATGAAAATTTTCCTTCTCACAGCCCTCTGTCAATTATGTTGTAAGAAAGCAAGAGTTGACTGATTTAGACTGCATGTATGTTCAGTATTCACACATTTTCTCCCAGCTACATGAGAATTAGTGAAAATACTTAGATCTTTGCCAAGCTAAAGAAGATTTGTGAGCAAATCCTTTCTTGTATCTTATTTATAGACACTTAGTCTAGGACTATTTTTTTTCTCTGTTTATACTATGTATCTAGCTGGTCTCTATTTTTTGGTAGCTCCATTGTATAAGTATTAATGATACTTATGTAACAAGAATCCACTGGCCAATTTAATCTCAGGCAACATTTTTCCTCCCCTCTTATGGATCAGAACATTCACCTCTCCTTCAAATATCTTTTCTAATATTAACAAAAGATAGTTGCGTCCTGAACCTTGTCATTATACATCAATTAAGAAAAGGCAAGACTCACAGATACTTGTCCCTCATGGTGTTCTCTTCTAAATTCTATTAAATGACATACTACCTTTAGTGCTTTAGCCATAATCATTCTGTTTAAAATATTTTCTCAAATGCAGTGGGATTTTTAATGTTTCAATAATTTTAAGGGATTTTAGGAACATTAGACATCTGTTGGATACCTACACAAACACATCCTTGAAATGAAAACTTTAATGTGGAAAAATGGATGTGAGCATTTTTTAATTAAAATGCAACCATTTTAAAAGGAAAACAATGAAGGACATATATTAAAATGGCAAAGGTGTCAGCACATCCTGTTGGAATGTGTCAGTCAGATTACATCATAATATTCCTGTTCTGCATGGTGCTCTTTTTTCCACCATTCTCATTGAAAGACAAAGCATGACTAACAACATTCGAGTTAGAAGAGGAAGGAGACAGAAAAATTCAGGTTTTATTTAGGTTTCTGCTGTTGACCACAAAGTTCTGGAAAAGCCTTATAACTCAGTCTTCTTAGAAAAATGCTAAAAATCAAAGTTCAGGAGAAAGAGGTGACGTGAAGGGCAAGAAGGAGAAAAGTCACTGTGCAGTTCACGTTTTTTTCTTTTCTACATTTATGGCAGAGGGTATAAGATCAAATGCTCTTTCTCTGTTACTTCTTCATACGACTAATCTTCCTTCTCTCTTCTGTATATTTTTTAAGTGCAAGGTGCCACTTTGTGCAAATTCCACTTAGCCTCTTTGTTTACATAAAATCTCAGATTTGAGATCGACTTCTCAGTGGTATCCCTAGCAATGAGTAACTAAACCCCATAAACATGCAAATATAGTAAACTACATGAAAAGGCTGAAGTAAAGTACAAGTACTGTCTGGAAAAAGTTGAATATTTTAACATTATGGTGACAATACTATAACTGGCAACTATTATAGAACCTATCCTAAATCAAAATTTCTCTGCAAGTACAGTATAACTCATATGAGCAACTGAAAGAAAATATTTTTTTGTTTTTTATCAACAAAGTTCTTATTTTCCCAGTTTAAATAAACCTTACTTATGCTATTCCTGCTGGGTTTTATGCTCTCCACCTAATTATTAATATATTTGAATTTCTTCTTTCTTTAATATTTCAGTTTTCTATATTTTCCACGGCCTAATTCAAATTCTGATCATCTTACTAATAAGAATGAATTAACACATCATAGAGAATGTTCTCCACAGCTAGGTAGTTACCTTCACATGTCAGTGAGCTGCTGAGTTCCTTTCTCACTCTCTCCTGTCATTTTAGGGCATCTCAGTAAACTATGATTTCAGAGTTCTAAAACAAAATCCAAAGCTGAATCACAATATGGGACACCCCAGGTTTCTATAACATTATGCTTCACTGAACCAAAAGTATACCCTTAAGCAAATATATGTAAACCTTTATGAGAAAGAAGGCACTTCTTTCATTCACTCTTTCACTCAAAGGCCACAGATATCTTTCAGCTGCAGACATGTTTTTGTAATAGACTGTGTGCCCTGCTGTTGCAAAAAAAAACTTAATGAAATAATCCCATTCACAGTATTTTTTCAATATTAATTTCTCTCATGCTTAGAAATATTCCTGAAACATATATTCTACATTTAATCACAGCAAGTTTATGCCCATTTGCTCTTGTGCAAAGGTATTTTATCTTAAATCATCCTTTTCTCTGGTGTTTATTTCTGGAAGGCAAAATAGATCTTCTCCCAGATTTTACCTTACAAAACTTTCTGTGCTCAATAAGTTGCCTTCAATAAAATAAAGTTTTCACTCTTCTGGTCACCTCCTCTTTAAAGAAAAATTATGTCCAGAACTATATAAAAGAGTCAATAAAGGATTTTAGCAATACCTTATGAAATGTTATTGGCATTTCCTTTTCTGTAACAGAAATAATTTCCTGATAGATCCTGTGGTATGTCCCACGCTTCACCTCTTCCTGTTCTGCCCTTAGTACTCTACTCATACTGTAATTGTTCAGAATGTAAATTTATTTGACTTTTATAGCAGAAATTTACTTTTTTAATATATAAATGGATGATCAACCCATTTCTAAGATCATTTAATTCTTTCAATCAGATATTCTGAACACTTCTGTATTGGTATTAGCTTCCAATTTTCAGAAAATTTCATGATTACCTTATGGCTTTTTGTGAACATCAGTGAAAATCAAATTGCTTTCTCAAATACCCCATAATCTAATGGATAAAACCTTCTTGGGTTTCCAAAGGTTTGAAAAGGTTCTTGCCAAATGCTTTTAAAGAATATGGTCAGCAATGGCATAAAAGAGCTTTGAAATGTTAAATTATTTAGAGAAAGATAGGAAATGAAGGTAAGAAAAGTCAGTTCTCACAGGAATGAGAGGTCAGCTACTGATGACCACCTATCACTGAGAAATGATGATGAGTTGCACTGACATGATTTGTGAAAATATTGATATACAGTTTAGCAAATGGGGCAAAGTGACAAAGTTTGCTGGTGACAGGAGTTTATTCTAGATAGTAAGGATAAAGTCTGGTGGTAAGTAATTGCAGCAGGAACTAATAACTAGGAGAAACTAGCTACTAAAATGGCAGATGGACTTCAATATGAATAAAGATAAGATAAAAGACAATAATAATTGTCTTTACAATTGTAATAAAAAATTTAATAAACTAGTCTAACTTCCTATAAAAAATGATCAGCTCTGAGCTGACAATCAACCCTTCAGAAGCGTGGTTAGGGGCTACAAAAGCAGTTATCACAAAAATCATTAACTTTATATTCAGGAGTGGCCATAAAAGCAAATCAGCATATTAGAAGTTAGTCAGGTAAAAAAAAAAAAAAAAAAAAAAAAAAAAAAAGGAAAAAAAAGAAGTGTTGTAATTTTTCCATGTACAAACCTAACATTATCCTGCATTTTCAGTACTATGTAAAATTCTGTTTCATTCTTCTCAGTACGAATAAAATAACAATGGAAAAGAGGATGAAAATAAGATCAAAAGTATAGCAAAAATATCCCAAAGATCAAAATCTTAGTATGACTAAAAGGAAATGCATCATAAATATTTTAAATACAAATACATATTGACAAGAATTTTTATTTATAAAAACTGAGCAATATAATCAGGCTAAAGCAAGCAATAATTATACCAGCAATCATAGTCTGAATGAATATTGAAAAACCTTATTAACAATAGTACTGTATTTTTATTCCGGTACAAGAAAAATTAAAATATCTTTTCTCCTCTCTTATGCTCATCCCTACAGAGTCCATCTAGGTCCGAAGGTCTGTGTCACCAGTCTTTCTCAGGAAGAGAAGAGTTGTAATAACAGGAAATTACTGACATCCTGAAGGGCACGTCCCTTCGTCTTCAGTGTTGACATCCATTTAGGGATTATTTTCTGTGTTTTCTAATAACAGCCTTCTCCTTCTCATTGGTTTCAGTAAATTTCCCCTCACCTGGCAAAGGATGGACAAAACTGACAGCTCCACTACTGCCCTGCCACCTGAGACATGTCCAGCCTGCACACTGATGTACCAGCCTGCACTTGGTTTTTCCTGCACTCCCCTGCCCTGTCCAGCCATTCCAGGTCTGTGTCTGACACCAGCTGCCCTCACATGGGCCTACTCTGACCCATGTCCTGGATTTTGTCTCAACATTGCGCCATCCCTCCTTGCCACCATCAACCTCTGGGGACATCAGCCTGTTTCTGGCCCTGGTCACCATGGCTGGTTGTAAAAGCTAAAAAATCTCAACTCATTAAATTACATTTAAATAAATTTATTGCCAATTATCAGTTTTTAATTTGTTAAGGTAGTGAGTAATGAAATATTTGGGGAAATGCCTTCCCTCTCTCTTGTCCAGACTCAGCTTTAGTGCAACACTTCCTCTTTCCTTGTCTCAACCACTCTTGTTTTCACCTTACTCTCAGTTCCTCCCTTTTGATGAGGAAACAGGCAGTGCAGAAGATTGGGAACAGTACACAGAGATTTCTTTCTACAACTACTGCTTTTTCATACTGCTCCCCTGCTCTGGCATGGGCTGCCTCTGGGCCACAGTCCCTTCAGTGGTGTCCCTGCCCCAGCACAGGCAACACAAAGGACGCAATCCCTCAGGGGTGTCCCTTGTCCATCACTTCCAAAGCACTACCTTTCAGGAGCTCATCTCTTTAAATGTTCCCAAAAATTCTCTTTTCACTCATTTTCCTCAGTCTTTCTCCAAATACTCCTCTTCACATACTTTATCACGTGTCCCATTTTGAGTGTCCTCCTGTGTCTCCTGTGTCCTGCTTGCATTTCCTTCCCCCAGTAGCTACCATCCTTCTCAAGAAAGAAGAGAAAGAAATGTCATGTGTTTGGTTGAAGTTTTGGGGTGTCATGGACTATTTCCCTCCATCTAGAGCTGTTTGAAATCCACTGTGAACAGCACAGGACAATTTGTACACTCCTTCCACAGAGGACACCTGCAGCCTCAGCCTCAAACCCTGCTTTTATGCCCAGTGCATCAGGGCTTCCCTGCCCCATCCCTAGCTGATGGCACAGGCACTGGCGGGTGAGGATTGTGTCCTGCCAGTCCTGCATATACATCAAATAATTTCCCAGACCCCAGGCAGCCAATGGTCTTTATTATCCTATGAAACTAACAAAATTAATGGCCTTTATGCAATGACTATATAGATTGTAAGACTTTTACCATACCAGGAATTCAAGGAACTGAAGTTGAAACAGGTGTGTTGAGTGGCCAGCTGGTAAAAAAAAAGCCAAAATTATCTGAGGCTAGCTCCCTGACACACTGCTCTGTCACTTCCTTAATCGTGTGACCCTCTACTAGGAATTGCAAAAGAAATATATTTGATGAGTCACAGTATAAGGACTGATTATATAACTCATTTTATTGCCAACATGACAACTCAACAATCAGAAAATGCTAGATAAAACAGAGTGGATGGAGCTTATTCACTCTATCTTTAACAAAGTTTAGGATGTATCAGTAAAGTATTAACAGTCAGATTTTTTAAAAACATGCATGTCTTCATCAACTTCAATGCAAGAAGCTGAATTTGCCACAGGATACAGAAAAGATCAAAAAATTACTAAGTCTGAAGGTGTCAAGACCTGACCACATGCTATAGAGATTCATGGAAAGCTACAAAGCAGACTATTTTTCTGAATTAGAAAGTTCAGAGCTGAAAAGAGATAGGGAATGGGTAAGCATTAGGATGAAGCATCATATTTTGCCTGTGTTCTTATTCTGCCCTAGATAAGTATAAAGTCAGTGTTGAAATGGTACATTTATGAGGACATGGACATCTCTCACACCTACCACAGACATTCACACATTCCTGTGTTCTAAGGCTAATAACTAGTAAAACTGCCTCATACAATTCTGTCTAACACAACTATCTCATCCTCAGCATTCACATTCAAATCTTTCTTTGAAACATGAGGTTCCTGAGGCCAAAAGTAAGTCATTTTTAATTCCACACTGACTCAGTCCATCAATGTCTGGTTTGTCTTTCCTTATTTTGTACTTATTGACACAAATAAAATAGAATAGACAGATTCTTCAGCTGAGAAAAAAAAAAAAATATTATCTCTTGTTGCCCTTGTAGGTTGTCTATTAAGATGCTTTTTCCTTACAAGTAGGCTCCAAATATATTTTTAATTTGGACCTAGAGAAATTTCATATATTAACCACATTCAGAAACCTATTTTTCCCTCTCTTTGAATAAGAATCCTGAAACCAGACTTTTATTCATTCCTTTCTATAATTTAAACAGAATCCTTATTTTTCGTATAATTGAAAAGGAACCACTTTAATATACTTCAGAAATAGCATACTGTCTGCCTCCATCTTACATATTTATTATTTGCCAAAAGAAAAATGAAGTATCATAATCTTTCTTGATAACTTTTCTGGAAGAAGTGAATTTTGCAATATTGATAATGTATCTTATTTTATTTATATCCATCCACTGTCTCATTAATGCAGTTGAGTGGCATCTATTGATCTAGTTCAAATTGTTTAGTGTGCATGTTCTCTCACTGTTTCTTTGAGGATTTGTAAAATCCTAAAATACACAGATATTCATCTCTGGAAACAAAAAACAGGGTTAAAACAACTAAACTTCTGAGACTAGCCAAAATTTTGTACTTGGTATATTGTTCTTAATTTCACTCATATTTAGTCTACTTCAACATTTGTTTATTTGGAAAAATATTTTGATTGTATTTTCTGTTAGATCATAGAATCTTGGAATCATAGAATAGTTTGGATAGAAAAGGGCCTTAAATATTATCTAATTCTAATACTCCTGAAATGGTCAAGCATACCAGGTTGCTCCACCCAAACTGGTCTTCCAGGGATTGAGCATCCACAACTTGTCTGGGCAACATGTTCCAGTGCCTCATCACCCTCACAGCAAAGAATTTCCTCCTAACATCTAATCTAAACCATCCTCTTTCAGTTTGAAGTAATTTTCCCTTTTCCTATCATTACATGGCCCTGTGATAAAGGTCTCTGCATTCTTCTAGTAGACCCCCTTTATTTACTGCAAGGCTGCTGTAGGGTTTCCCCAGAGCCTTCTCTTCTCCAGGCTGAACAACCCCAACTCTCTCAGCCTGTCTTCATAGGATAGATGCTCCAGCCTTCTGATCATCTTCATAGCCCTCCTCTGGACTTGTTCCAGCAGATTCCTTTCCTTCTTATGTTGGCAGCCCCAGAGCTGGATGAGGACTCCAGTGGGGTCTCATGAGAGCAGAGCAGAAGGGAGAATCACCTGCCTTTACCTACTGATCGCATTTCTTTAATCATCTCCCCAGCCTGAACTAGGATTGCCCTGACCCAAGTGCAGGACTTTACCCTTGGCCTTGTTGAACTTCATTAGGATCACACAGAGCCACGTCTTAAACCTGTTATGGAGGCCCTCTGGATGGCACCCCTTCCCTCCAGTGTGTCACCTGCACCACAGCCTGGTGGCATTGGCAAACTTGCTGAGGTTTCACACAGTTCCACTCTCCATGTCACCAGAAAAGATATCAAACAGTGTAACACCCAATACTGACCCCTGAGGAATGCCACTCATTGTTGGTCTCCACTTGGACATCAGGTCATTGACTGAAGCTTTTTTGAGTCCATCCATCCACCCAAATTTCTCATCCACTGACTTCTCCATCTGTCAAATCTATGTCTCTTCAATTTATGGACAAGGATGTCATGCAGGACAGTGTTAATTCATGCAGGCATCCTGTCTTTTTTACCTGACTGTCTTTACAGGGATGCATTGCTCCTGAGGAGCCAACCCACCATGTCCCCATGCTGCCAATAAGGTCAGAGCCCTATAGATATGTAGTTATCTCTAACTCCTCTTATTTTTTCCCAGCATCTCACCCATTTATATAGAAGCACCTAAGTCGGGTCCCCACTAAATGTTTTCACTTTGCACTTAAAAGGTCTGAAAAACCTTCAAATAATTACTTAGCACATTTGAGCAGAGGGGCAGTAGATAATGGGAGCAGCCATTGGCTACAGTTTAATCCAAAGTGGCATATCTCTATAGTCCTTAATTGCCACCAACTAAACATTTGGTCTAGACAAATTTAAACACAGCAGTGGCCTATGCACCTTGCTGTTATATTATTACAACCCAAGAGGCTCTTCATCTTTTTCACCAAGTGATTTTAAGTAATCTAATGCCAAAATAACAAGGGAGAAATAGGAAAAAATAACCATATAAATTCAAATGGTTTTAAACTGAACTTATGAAAAGTAGAGTAAATGATGTGTGGATTAAATGGTTCACTAACAGTTTTTGTGAATATACCTGTCTTTCACTAACTACAAATTAACCTCCAAAATTAATATGGTATGTCTAGTACAACTCCCTTTCACTCCTGTATTACTCAAGTATTTTTCCTACTCATTCTTCTGGAACAGAGGTAACATCCCTGAAGAAAAATCTGTTTTATTTTTCAAATGCAATTTTTCTTTAATATTTTTATTAATATATGGGTATTTCCCCATTAAGGATAAATTTTATCATTTGTTCATTTGGTTTTATATGGTAAGTTTTTATCTTTAACAGAGTGAAAGACAGACACAGTTGATTAGAAGCGAACACACCGTTGATTAGAAGAGAACAACCTATTTTGCTAATGGGCACAAGGTAGGCCAGACTAATTTTCACTTTAAGTAGAGCCTTTCTCTGCAATCACTTTATTGAATAAAGGCCAACTCAGTAACAAAGCTGGGCTATTAATAAAGAGTTGGTCTTCTAATGAAGAAATTTGTTCTACACATGATGTCTCAGTAATTACTTTCCAGAAGACGGTCATTCGGTGGATTTAGCCAGAGGTATAAAGCTAGCAACTTGATCTCAAACTGAAAATCTATCTATCAGGACTATCTATCACCTGGAATATTAGACACATCTCAAATTCTGAATCCATCCACAGAAATGTAGGCACTGGTTCTTTAGTAGCATATGATCAGTGATCTTTGACCCATCTTTGCTAGAGGCAGGACACTATTCCTGTTTGGCATGAAAATTTTTCAGAGCATTAGACAAACCGATAGAAAGCTGGCATCTCAGAGGGCCACTTCAAACAAGCAAATAGCATGCAGGAAAATGTGTTGGTTCAAAATGTGTTGATCTAGAAACAAGTCTGCAAATTCCTCACAGAGAGAGGAGTCTTGAATCAATAAGAAGTAAGCATGAGAAGGCATCCACATTATGTAGAAGAAGCAAAATTGAGCTGTGTTTTATCATTCCAAAATTCAGTCATATTACTCAAAACTTAGTGAAAAAATATTTTCCTGGTATTATTTTTTTAAATAGAGATAATTAAATAAAATTCAAGAAGAATCTTAGCAGCAGAGAGATTGACTCAGTTTTCCATCCTGCTGAAATATTCTAGCCACTAGTTTTCAGTATCATACATTACATTTCTTCTCTTTTTTCCTCACTTTCCCTCTCATTTTTTCCCCACAAATCTTATACTCTTACCTATGTAGTGACAGATTAAACAGGAAAGTTGGAAACCACCCTCCTTTTCATACATGTCTTCTTCCCTTTCATAATTGTCCCACAGTGCAGGCTGTTGATTAAAGCATTAAGTTTGAGATGAAAGTGAATCTGGCTGTCTGAATTCCCTCACTCTGAAAAGATCAGTGGTCTGTCAATAGCATATTTTGAGACAGTTTTCTATCAATCCATGATACGGCAGTCTTCATTCAAGTAACTAAGTTATAAAATAATCTCCTGAAAAAAAAAAAAAAAATAGAGAGAACAGTCACAAATACACTTCCACAGTTAATGTTCTCTGTTATCAGACAGAGAAGAATACAGACATAAGAATACCTCCTTCACTGAGCCATTAAGAGGATTTAAACTAATGGAGATCTGAATCACTGACTAACTAAATATATAAGTGTGTATCCAGCTGCCAGAGGACAATCTAGTGATGTAGATGAAAGAGTGTAGAAATTAAACATTGACACTTTGGCTTCCATGCACCTCTTCATGGCAGAATTCTTTGGTCTGAGTTAGATGAGTTAAGGCAGAGTTCACATTACACACAAAATAAGAAGACAAATCAAAAACCCAAATCCTGGCCAAAGAAGTAAGGTAGCATATTTTTCCATTCACTGCTCAAAGTAAAAAAATATTTTTGAAGTAAGAGAGCTAAACCAAGCTCCATGTATTCTGTATCCTAACAATCACCTGAATATAGAATACATATTTTGCCTGACTTAGAAATAATTGAATGCCTATAAATATCACTGAAAGCTAAGACATTCTAAACAAAGCTGATTTCCTTTTGAAATTAGCTCAATAAAAATACTTAGCTTTACAAATATGTCTAAAATCAATATAATACAGAACAATGTGTTCACTTCAAAAACAAGAGATACAGATTTACATTCCTCCAAAAACAGACAAAGAAGAAATGGCATCAATCTTGTTCTTTTCAGAAAAAATTAAAATGCATACAAATACAAACAAACAAGTATATAGTGCATGTATTAATTATGTATGTATTTACTATGAAGAAAATCTGTCCTCAGATATCTTCTTACCTAGGGATTCTCACAGATTCCACAGACAGTTTGATATAATTTTTTGTTTGTTTGTTTGTTTTTCTTATCAGAAAAAAGATGTCTTCATCCAGGCTGTATTTGAATTTTAGGTAACACATATTTGCAAGAATGATTCACTTTGTGATGTAACAAAGAATTACCAGAGGAGGAATGTTCATTGAATATCCTATTATGCCTAGGCAACTTTGATTGAAAAGGCTGTCCAACCTTTGAACTTTTGGGTGAGTGTGCAAGTTGACAATTTTTGATATCTTAAACTTTCTCAAAGTACTCATTTTCTGTCAGCCACATTGCCACAAAAATTTGTCTCACTTACAAACACACAATTCAAAAAAACCATGTTAGGTGATGAGACCAAGTCCACTTCTAAAGGTGGTCAGCAATTCCTAGTGACATTGCAAGTCCAGAATCATTCCTTCAAAAAAAACTACACTCAGCATCTTTTGTAGATGTTACAGACTGTTTGACATATAAGCTCCTCTTTAGATGGTTATTAATCTGTTTTCTTTTCTTTTCTTTTCATTTCCCAGAGGAACAGTCTGACTATCAATCTTCTATCTTAAGCCAGGAGAAATCTGAAATGAGACTACACAGCAATCTTAAGCGGATGCTTCCTAAGAAAGCCAAGCACAAGGTGACTACACCTTGTAGTCAAGGAAATATAGTTGAGACCATCTTTTTAAAACATAAACAAGAGAGTTTTAGAAATTCCCTCAGTGGCATGAGTGCAGAAATAGACAAAATCTGGCAGATATTTCAGGCATATTCCTAAGCTGAGGTTTATGGAGATATCATCAGAATATCAGGAATGTTTTTTATTTGAATAGTTCTTCAAATTAACTGATTTTTGTTTCAATGATTAAAGAAATGTAAAAGACACAGAGCTTTCTCACCCCTCATCTCTTCCCTCTCCTCCTAATTGCCAAAGGTTGCCTCAATCCCTTCAGCCCTTCAATGAGTCATATCTGGGGAGTGTTTACAGTCAGTGCACAGTGGTTTGTCTCTGTTGCTCCTTCTGTCTCACACTTTTCTTCTAGTCTCATGGGGGTCCTTCATGGACTGCAAATTAAATACCTTCTTCAGTGCCTGGAAAACCTCTTACTGTGACTGTGGTGTTCCCTCTGCTCTTTCTCACTTTTGGTGTTCTCTCCACCTGTTTGGAATTTTCTTTCCATTATTAAATATGTTTTCCTATAGACACCACCAGCTTAACTGATGGGCTTAGGTGTGTTCTGTTGTTGGTCATCTGGAATCATCTGTAATAATCAGACTGGACCCAAAATTGATCCCTGGGGACACGACTAGTATCTTTTTGACCGGCTGGTGATGCCTGAAGCACCCCAGGACACAGGTGGCCCTCCTTGCTTCCAGGGCACTGCTGACTCATGTTCAGCCTTCTGCCTGCCAGGATCCCATCTGCTGTACTGCTTTCCAACATCTCAATGCTCAGTTTGTACATACATCCAGGCTTACCCCATCCTAGGTGCAGAATCTGGCACTTTCTCTTGTTGAACTTTACATGCTCAGCCCCTGATTTGTTCAGGTCTCTCTGCAGAGTCTCCCTGCCTCTGAGGGAGTCAATAGCTCCTCCCAGGTTTCCATCATCTGCAAAATTGCTCAGTTTCCCTTTTAGTCATGGGATGCATCAAAGTAATTTATGAAGCTGGTAAAGAGCACAGGGCCAAGGACAGAGCCCCCGTGGAACCCCACTAGTGACAGGTCACCACTCTGATGTCACCCCATTCACTGTAACCCTTTCTGCCTGACCTGTGAGCCAGCTGCTCACCCATCCCAAGCTGTGATTATCCAGCTGTGTGTTGGACATTTTGTTCTGAAGGATCCTATGAAAGTCAAAAAGCTTTACTGAAATCCAAAAAGATTATATTAGCTGGCTTCCCTTGATCATCTAGGTGGGTTAAGTTCTAGGTCACCATTTTTTATCACAAACCCTCTATATAAGAAGTTTAAGGTAAAAGTTGAAGCTAAGGGAGTGTTCTCTCATTTCCATCTACTTCCACATTTTTAATTTCTTTGTCATATTCACTAAGTGATACATTGTTTGAATGTACTTTGTAGTCTTCTGGAAAGATTAATAAAATATTTTATTTCCCTTGCTCCCCAGATGATCATTAATGAGCAGTAAAATAATTCAAAATACTACAGATTGGTGGAATATCTTTTAATCCTTTCCCAGGCAAACCACAAGATGTAATTATTCTCTTAGCATTACAAGTGTCTGATTGCTAGTAGTCTCACATCTCTGGATGCCTGTAATTATCCACTGTAATTTGTTAGCTCATTTGATTAATTCAGCGAGACTGTATGTTTCTTCTCATACAGAGATGCATGTAATGGTATGGACCTCTTACTTCACACAGTATACTAATTGCTAAATTTTGCGTTGTGTAACAGTATAACAACAGTTGAAAAATCAGTAAAGAGATTAACTCTCCCAGTCGAAAGACAGAATAATTACTCTTACAAATTAACTAGCTCTTTCTCCCATGAGTGAAGAATCTGTCTAATTAATGGTCACTTCATGCATAAAAAATTACTATCAGCTGTTCAGCCATTATTTGAAGATGTTTGCAGTAACTGATAGAGTTTATCTGAATTTTAAATGGTAAACAATGTCAGTGAGACTGTAAAATATATTGAGCATGCAATTTAATAAATACAGTTTATGAAAAATACTATATTGTGTCATAAGCATCACATATTGTATTTTTCTTACTGATATGTTGGGGTTTTAACTTATAAAATATCCCAGTTATATAATTTAAAAGTATGTGTAAGAAAACTTAGCAAGTAAATGCAGTTATATATGCTGTAATCAGTACTGAATTTTTGAAAAATTACATCTAGATACATAAAAGATATTCGAGATCTAGTTACACAGAATTGGAACATCAAACTACAAACTGTTTTTCAAAAAAGTTCCATGCTTACATATTTATCTGTCAAGTATAGTAGGTTTCCTCTCATTTGGGGAAGTTAGTCAGTGTTTTGGTGCCTATTTTATTCCTACTTATTTAATAAACCAATTGTTAGAAAGCTGCATCAACTATTTGACTTTTTGTGTTATTTTTTTCATTTTCCCCATGATACTTTTCATTTTTTCAGCCAGCAAATAGTCTAAAAACAAGTCTAGAGAATAAAACTTTTTGCCTCCTGCTGTGGGCCAATCAGTGTTTAATTACTTAATGCAAGACAGAAAAAAATGGGTGAACTCCACGTAGAACAGGTGGTTAGGCATATAATTTTAAGAGAATTCTGCTAGTAAAATTAAATTGCACCTCTTACATTTAGTGTTCTAGCCTGTATAAAAGCAGAAGGTAGTTAGAGCTATATATGTAGTAATTAGTTGTGATCCAACTCCATCAACAGCAAGTTTTACTTGGTCAGATAAGTAGTGTCAATCCTTTTACATTTAATGACATACAGATTTCTCTGTCAGAGATTAAAGAGAGAAAACTTTTTTTTTTCCTTTGTAAATGTCTTTGATTTATTTTTCAGGAGAGAAAATTAAAGAAATATTCAGCAGTTACTATTATTAATAACATGTATTTCACTTTATGGAGACATTAGAGACAACAAATATAATTTTTCATATGGCTTGATTCATGTAACAAGAATGGTATGTAGCCACACAAGCAGATATAACTATAGAAACTGTTTATTTAAAATTTAATTGTAGCTAGCTATCTAGGAAGCATGTAAGGAAAAAAATTCTCTTCTACTAGAGATGATTAATTAAACAAAATAATAAGTCTTAATCGTGTCACTCAAAACAAGTTAATTTCCTTCAATCATTTTTGTTCCAGTATCATGATTGCCATTACCTCTGGTCTTTTCTGAGGTATATTGTTAACTTACTCATGCAACTGATAGAAACATGATTTACAGGTTTATGTTAACACTGAGCACTAAGTGGGCACATTACAAAATCCTTGAGCATTTGCTAATGAGGAAGAGCACTGTTTCTCACAATGACTTTTTAACTCGTTAATAGTTCAGCTAGGGATAAACAGTGATTAAATGTCTGCCATAAATCTCAAATTAAGATTGAAATTAGTACTTTCAAAAAAAAAAAAGTAGAAAAGTGTGGCTTGTTGGAAATACAGATAACACCTTCTTATCTGGATAAAAGAATAATAAATAAAGTGCAAAGGGAGAAAAAAACTGTTATGAACCCAAATAACTTCCAGAGTGAGAAATTAATTACAAAGACATCGAGACTGCAAGACATTTGCAAAGGTTGAAGTACTCATGTAGTTTTCTTCTCCATGCCCAAAGAAATACGTACCAATTCATCAAATGAAACTTGAGGGGAAGCATATTATGCATTCATATTTGTTCAGCTGGTTTATGTGGCTAAATGTGCATTGGCTAATTCTTAAAATTTCCTTTGAGCAGACAGTCCTAAAATTTAGTTAAATAGAATATTTTTGACAGTTCAAGAAACAGGCTGCTTCCTGGTATTTAAAATACACAGGGGTGAATTTATGTCCACACTACCACAAAAAAACATGGGATCATTTTCTGATATTGAGACCAGCAAGGGAAATATTTCACATTGTTACTTTCAACCTTGTTACTCTCCAAAACAGGTGTCTTCCATTCAGGGATTTTTCTCTGACTTACATTAGTTCCAGGCTGTGTCTAGGACTGCTACATTTCACAAAGCAGAAGTATTTCAGGGATTTTTCAAGCAATTTTAAATTATGAACAGCAGAATTTCAGAGTCTGGAAGTGCCGCTTTACTCTAATTTACTAGATTTTCTTCAAGTGATCTTGCTTAATTAGCTAGGAAAATCCTGTGACATGCATCAAAGTCATGAGAAGTTAGCTTTCACCTTGAAAGTACTAAGAGTTGCACAAAATTCTTGCATTCTCTTTAATTTAAGATGTCTTTTAATGGGAGCTCAAATACCAAATATATATTAGATGGTTCCTAGCTACTAGATTTCAGGGTGCAAATACAAGCTCTTTCACAACATAGATAGAGCCTGGGAAAATATAAAACTATACTTAATGAAGAAAAATTATTATTGAATATCATTGAAGAAACTACACAAATATCAGGGTGAAATTAGAAACTCTCCATTAATTAAATTTACTTTGAATCCCAGATGGTTGTTCTTTCTTTGGAATTCAATCACATGTGAAAATAAGTATAAAAACGATGTGTATCATCAAAGAAGAGAAACAAATTAATGAGAGACAATAATAAAGATAGGCTGAATCATACTGGTTGCCTATATAGGCTATATTTTCTGATAATAGCTGGTATGAAAAAGCAAATTTTGAATAAAGGGAGAGAAGGAGACACATATTCAACAATTTGAAAGTCATTGTAAATTCTGAAAATTGTCTTGTGATATAAAAACAGATCTTGCATTCATTCTGATTTTCTCAGTTTTATTCATAAAGCCAGCTGAATATTTTATATTCATGTTGTAACTGCAGTTGAGTTTCCCCCCTCCCTCCTAGGGAAAAAAAAAAACCAGCCAACCAGCCAACCCAAAAAAAACCCCCCAAAAACCTCCATACCACTTGAAGGAAAAGTGCTTCCAGATTTAAGAATTATTGTGTCATCATCATTGCACAAAATGACGACCAACTGTCAGGTAAAACACAGTTAGTCTATGCAAATAAATCTGTTGCTAGGTAAGATTACTAGTCTTTGGATAGAAGCTACAAATTTTCTTTACAAATTGTTTCCCTGTTAACACAGAATAAAGAATTCTACTATTAGCTGTGTTTTGTTACTCTGAAAATCGGAACAGAGATGGAGATAACAGCATGGCTACTGCAAAGGAAATTCAGACCCCTTTAATCTACTAAAATGGTGGATAAATGGGAATGTAATGTAACGTGGAAATGTTCATGTAATTTTTTTAGGCCTTCCAGAAATCTTTAGCAAGTCCTTTGCAGCAACTTCTTACTCATGTGAAGAAAGGTAAAATACTGCAATGCATTCTAAACAGATTTAGATATTGAAAATAAAGTGTAAGAATAAATTATCTATTTTCAGCATGACAAAAAACCTAATAACTGGATTTTCCAAAATGTTGTATGAAGAATGTGGTTGTGATACTCACATGTACTCAATACTGATATGAAAAAGATGATGTAGAGGAAGGCCATGATGTTTTCTAGGAATACAGCATTATTCAGATTAGTCAAGATTGAAGAAATGGTATAAGATTTCCAGAAAAATTGAAATTTATTTCAATGATGGCAATAGAAATCTAATTCTCGTAAATGGAAGTAGCTAAACTTTAATAACTTGCAGTCTTAAATCAGTTCTATCCACTTACAAAGTAGGTTACTCTACCTTTAGGGACTATTGACTGGAAAATGCTGCTCAGTTACAATAAAATAGAAAATCATGAAAAGAAATAATAAAATATGATTTAAAATATTGTGAGCCAATGCACAATATTTTCTGACATAAAATAGCAATTTCAATTTCCTAACAAACATGTATCAGAAAAAAGAGAAAAGCAACTTTTGAGCAAGACTAAAGTTTGGGTTTGTATCCTGTGTGATCAAGATGGAATCAAGAAATAGAATTAAACTATTCATGTTGATGGTGTAGATGCTTTTCATACTGTATGGCATAATAAGTATATATATATATATACTTATATATATATTATATAAAGATCTACATGTGTTTTGTTTTATTACAAAATATGCTTTGCTCTTTTTGTGTGGGGACATTAATCTTTCACATCCTAGTATTTTCTGTGGAATATAAAAATGAAACTTGCTAACCAAATTTAGCAAGCTATTTCTTTCACCTATTTTTAATTTCTTTTCCTTTTACCCACAAAAAATATCATTTTAATAAGCAAAAATTATAACAAAAATTCTGTCTTGTTCACAATAGTTTATGAACTAAATTTTCTTAGAGAACAGTGAAATGGAAATTTCAAAATATATTTAAACAAAGTAATGGAGTTTGTAGTATCCACTGACACTTGAACTTGGTATATATGTGTACAGAAAATACTATATATGAAGTAATTTAAATGAATAATCCTACATACACTTATGACATAGACTTAAATGCGAGATCTGTCTATTTAACAGGCAATTATCTAAGTGTGAATTAAATGAAAGAAATATTAGCTGTTTGATCTACCTGTTGCATATAAAAAATAAAATAAAATATGAGTAGATATAATTAAATGATTGTTAAATGAAGCAATGGCCTCTGCATTGAGCCATGAGGGGCAATGTCAGGTCAAATGAGAAGGGCGGAGGAAAGGGTGAACCTGCTGGTTTCCCCGCTGCACCTTGTCCCCTGCAGCCATCAGCTCTGGGACAGGCAACATGATGGCATGGATGAGGCACTGGAACAGATTCTCCAGAGAAGTTGTGGATGTTCCATGCCTGGAAGTGTTCAAGTCCAGGCTGGATGGGGCTCTGAGGAACCTGGTCTAGTGGGCGGTGTTCTTGACTGCGGCAAGGGGATTTTATCTTTATGGTTCCTTCAACAAAAACCATGTTGTGATTTTATGACTCTATAACTTCACATTGCAGATTCTATTACAATAGTGTATTCTAATAAATACAACAATATATATTTACAACTAATATCCCATTAGTCAATATTTTAGTCTATTAACCTAATTCTTCTGCTTAGACAACCATATTGGTATCATATAAAATTGTGTCAAAAAACCCCTTTACCATTAGTGATAAATGGAACCAGAGAATAGAGACTATTGTTGATAACTCCAGATAGACTATATAGCATTCCTCTTTTGTGTATGACAAATCTGTATATATTATGCCTACGTCAACAGTTTGCAAGTTCAAAGATTTTTTTTTTAATTCAGGAAAAAAATTTATATATTTGGGGAGTTTTGATTCTAATTTATCAGTGACACCATTCTACATAACAACCTTACTTTTCCTTAGACTTCTTGTTAAACTTCTCCTCTTATAGGAGGTTAACATCTCTTAAATCCCATCTCATTCAGAAAATATAAAATATTTGGAACCCAGGACATTCCTCTGGCTGCCCTGGATGGCTCGAGACGTTGGCAAGGGGCTCAGAGACCTTGGCACAGAGTCAAAAATGCCTTGCCTTCGATTTTAATCCATGGAAAAAATTACCAGATTTGTATGAAGATGTACAAGCCACAAGAGTTTGAGTAGAATGATAGTTAATTTGTCACAGGGTGAAAAAGTAGAATTTTTGGGGGTTTTAGAACTAGGATTCAAGAGGCAAGATGGAGGAATCTGGGTGGGTTCTGCCCTTCTTCTCCTTCTTGTCCTCCATATTTTGCTGTGATGGTGACACTTTTGGATTGGCTTTGAGTAGAGACAGACTGTCTAACATAGGTGATAAGTATTGGAAAATTATTGTAAATAAAGTACATGTAGTTCTTAGTATAAAATGTTAACACCACCCCAAGGGCAGGCAGTGTGCCATGAACCAACCTGCTGGACAGACCTCTGCAGGTCAGAAAAAGAATATTGTAGATAAGGAAAAAAAAACAACCTTGAAAAGCAGAACCAATGAATCTCAGCTTCTTCTTTGGTCACAGGGCTGGGAAAAAAGAGACTTTTTAATACCTTGGGGTCATCTCAATCCAAGAGACCACATCAATTTATTTCTTAACTTACAATGAAAATTAATGATTTAAATAATTAAAGGATCTTTAAGAGTATGGAAAAATAAAATTATTCCACTCATCATACACCAGAAATCAACATAGGTAAGATGAAAATAAGTTTGTGGAGAAAACAGTAGAACAGATTTTTTTCAAGGCTTCCACAAATTTGTGCAAATGTGTCTTCACTAGTGTTTTATGATTGTGTCTTCTAAATGCAACACACATTGCTTTGACATCAGCCAGCCAAAAAAAACTCATGAGACATCTGATCACTATTTTATTCAAGAGTCAAAAGTTGTAGAGAAACCACCAACAAGAACTCAATTCAGATGCAAATTCACAAGTCCAAAGAGGTTCTGGAGTAAGAATATATAGGATATTTTTTCATTAGAACTGCAATACATTTTTATTTCTCTTTTTAGTGTTAGAAGTATGATTTGGATCTGTCAGCAAAAGTATTGAAAAGGAGGATGGTAATTTATTTTAAAAATAGCAATTCAAACATCTACTGAGTAATTTCTTATTGATGGACCATATCTTTATTTATGTATGTACATTTATGAATTAATTTCTTTATACTGTTATATGCCAGCAGCAGTATCAAAATCAGTTTTTGTTTTGAGCTAAACTAATTTTTTTTTCCCCAAAGAAATACAGATATTCAGTGTGTGATAACACATGGCTTAAAGATGGACTGTTGATAATGAATTCCCTAGAGGCAATATTATCTGCCAAAAAAAAAGATAAACCAAACTATCTATCACATTCCAATGGGCAGAGGTCAGTCTAACATCTGCCCTATCTATTTTTCAATTGTTTCTGAATTCATATACAGTGTTCTTCAGTCCCAAAATTTGTCTGAGCATAAAACTGCAGTACCAATGAATTGAAATCTTCACTCTTTTTTTTTTTTTTTTCTCAAATGATATTGTGGCAAATTGCTTTTCAGCTGCAATAGCAGCTTATTTAAGTTTTTTCCTAGCATTGTTAAAAGTGAATAAAGTGGCCAGACACTGAGTACATTACAGAGACCTTGCTACTAGAAGTCAGCAATAATGAGCAATTTATGAAGTATGATACCTATGCTCTAGTATCAAAAGTAATATTATCCAATGGATTTTTCAATTTATACAGCAGCTTTTTTTGCTCCTTTTTTTCAGTTTTACTTTGCTGGTGGCACTAGCTTTTGAGGCCACCCTAACTTTTAATCCTCTTTTATAGCAGGAATCAACTAGTACTCAGCTTGCCTGTCTACTTCATTCTATTTCTACAAGAGAACCTTTGAGAAACATAAAGAGCTCTGGACTCAGCACAAGTTCCTGTCTGCAAACCTTCAGGCTGCAGCAAACTAAGTATGTGCCTATCTGAGTTTCATTTTTGCAGACACTGGAAGAAATTTTGAGTAACTGGAACCAGAACATAAGCTTGCTACTATGATGAATTTTATTTGATCACTTATTACATTGATAACAAGTTACTTGGTGATTTTGGTCTTCCTTTTTTTCTTACATGCTTTATTAACCCGTTAAGTGAGTTTAGAGACTGAACCATTTTCTGCTCATAACATGTTAAAATTTGCAAATATACGTGGAGAGGGGGAAAAGGAGAAAATCATTATAACCAATGGGTAGTGTGAGACTTTAACTATAAGAGCTAACAATAATGTGCTGCTTTGAAAGGCATCACTTTTTTCAGCACATATCCAAAGCACAGCCCCACAATAGCTACCATGAAGAAAATCAGCTCCAACCCAGGCAAAACCAGAAAATATGATCCATACTCTATCATATTTGATTGCATTTGTTATTGTGTATTGCATTTGATACTGTGACTGAGCACATGTAAAGCCCCAAAAAACTTGCTCAATGAGACTTGTAAAATGGCTTATGGGTGTTCATGTATTCTGAGTTAGACACATGGGAGAAATACTGATAAGATATTTTCAAGAAGTCAAAACAACCAAAACAACTTCACTGGCAACCTTGGAAGTCAGAGGATTTTGACAAAGGCTTAGAGCAGCATTCAATCAACATAAAACCCTTCTCAAAGTATTAATTTAGCCTACTCATCTTAGCAAACTCCAGGACCATTTGATTGTAAGTTACTCAAAAATTCCAAGAAGAGAGAAGTAGATGAAAAAAGAGGCGATAAAGACAGAAACTATATAGAAAAGGGCACAAATACCTACCAACTCCTGGGTTCCAGCAGCGTTCAGCAGATAGAAATTCCAAGAGGAGGTAGTGTAAAGACATGTGCTTGCCTTGTGTTCATCTTTAAATACCCTTGGGCTTTACTGGGCCCATCCCTCAGGTAGGAATCTGGCCACTCATGAGCTGGCTTAGGGGCTCCACCAACAGGTGTGGAGCATTGTCTCTGCTGTGCCAGGGACTGACAGGCACTG
This sequence comes from Onychostruthus taczanowskii, assembly GCF_017590055.1. Classification (NCBI taxonomy): domain Eukaryota; kingdom Metazoa; phylum Chordata; class Aves; order Passeriformes; family Passeridae; genus Onychostruthus; species Onychostruthus taczanowskii. The sequence continues at coordinate 10,576,101 of NW_024499239.1, read as the reverse complement.
CTGGCCTGGGATACAGGTTCTAGGGATGGGGGCTGCAGAGCAAGGCACTGTCTTGCCAAGCTAAGGCCTGACCTGCCTCTTCCTCCACACACATGCACCCCAAATATCTTAAGACACCAGTCTTTAGTCTCTCACAGCACTCACACAGTTTGCCCAAAGAGGCTCTGGAGTCTCCATCCCTGGATATTTTCAAAAGCCTTCTCAACACGGTCCTAAGAAAACAGCTTTTAGTGACCTAACCTGAGTAGGGGAATTGGAGGAGGTGACCTTCAGAGGCCCCTCCAGCCTCAAATGATGCTGCTATGGGAGTGGAAAATTTGAGAACCGTACCATATTCACTGCATACCTGCAGAAATCCTATCTCCTTACATTCTTCTGTTGGCATCCAGCCTATGAGTATTCAACCTTAGCAGCAACTTCCGAGATTTCTGCAGAGAAAATATTAGCTAATGCAGACTCTTACCTGACTAAGCAGCTGTGGGTTAACTCCAGCAGGCAGCTCAGTCTCACACATAGCCAGTCATTCACTGCCCTGCACTGGAAAAGTGGACAAAGCTTCAGAAACCACTTCTTAAAGGTGTTTAAATGTAAAATTATACAATTTTTAAAATATAGCAGTGAAATTTGCTATAAAATGAACAAGGTATATCTCACAGGTAGAGTAACTGTCAGTAACAGAAACTGAAATACCAGCAAATTAGAAAACATTTAAAGAAGGCATCACTGAACATATGATAGGGGAGGGAATATTTTCTTTTTTTCATCCTGTTGATAAGTAAAACTAAAAGTTGCAATAGGTATGTTATGTTAGATCTTGTCTAGAAATGTGCAGCACTTCTGAAGACCAGTGAAAATTTTGGAGCCAAGGGATTCAATGTATATTGGTTTTATTGCTTCTGCTTTTTTTTTGCTGGCAAGTAAAGATATCTTCTGCTGTTGGTAGCATGGTGTAAGGAATGTTAAACATTAGAGATTAGAGAAAACTGAACTGTATCATTGCTGTATTCAGTTGTTTTGTGATTATATAGAGTTAGATGGTAATGAATTAACATTTCAAGTCTATAATTCAAAGTTTTTGTATAATCAATAATAATTGATAAAAATCTTAAGTATTATTCTATTTAAACTAAGTTTCACTTACTCTTTATATTTTTGTCTTTATTCTTTATTTATCTATCAAGAAAAATTTTCCATCTTTTTGTACATTTCTGGTGCAACTACTGAAGAAGTTTTAGGAGCACCAAAGTCCTCAAAGGCATTTTTTTTTTCCAAATGCCAGAAGAAATAATGTTCTTTAGCACAGATGTATAAATGCACAATAGATGTACATAGGTGTAAAAATAAAGGAAAGAAGCTCACAGCAGCCTGCACCTCTCTACACAGAATCTAATGGTAATCAATATACTTTACCATAACAATTGTGTAGGAGGAAGGAACTGCAACTATACCTATGAAGTTGTTTCTACTCCATTTTGTAAAATCATTATATGTTACCAAAATATAATGTATATATATGTCTGTATTGTGGATTTCAGTCACTCTATGTTGAGACTTCACTTCTCCATACTTCAAATCTTACTCCATAGTATGTCTAGAATATTTTCTTATCTTTTTAAGATATTTTACGCTGATGAGAACTGAAACACTGGTGTTCTCACCCTGAGAAAATGGGCCACACACAAGTGTATTTAAATGAAGAATATTATTCTTATTGTCAAAGAATAAAGTCTTAGGAGAATTTGTTCTGGAACAATTGCTTCCATGACAACAAGAACATCATAAAGATTTTGAGCAGGACTGTTAGTACCACCTATTATTAAGGTTGGCCAGTGGTTCATATTTTAATTATAACTTTGCACATGTTAAATGGTCTGAACTCATATTTTCCAAGCTAAGTGAACAACTCAGGATGGAATACTTTGCTATTTTTTAGCATTTCTGTCATAAATGTTCAATCAAACATATCTGCTATTCCGAAGAAAGTGTCTAAGGAAAATCAGACAAAATTAAATACTATTTTCTTGTATTACAATTTACAATGCTATACATTTTGGAAAAGAGATTTTTACAAAGTCTGTCAAGAATACGTCTGTTGTTATCCCATTAACATCTGCAAATCTGCTCAAGGTATAAGAGTCTAAAAAGTTTTCATTACAGAATGGATAGTGATAAGCAAGATAGAACTGACCAAATGTTTCCTCAGAAAACTACTAGTGACTGGAACTCCTGATAGCCATATTGGTACTGAACTCAGAAAACTCACCTTCTTAGGCTCTTTTTCATTAGAAACCACATAAAACTAAAAACTAAAAGAGAAAAGGTCAGTAGGTGGACAGAAAGCAAAAACTTGTGATAGTAAATAGAAATTACAAGGAAAGATCTAAGAATAAACAGAACAAAAGAAGTTGGGATGACTGGTGAGGAGTCAAGGTATTTGTATGAAGCCTAAGTGATGACACAGATATCCTAGATGAAAGAATAAAGGAAATGAGTGAAATAAGATGAGCTGGAGGAGAGAACTGATAGAAGAAAAAAAGGTTAATGACCAAATCACAAAAGAGGAAAAATTGTGACTCTGTACCCTTGAAATTATCAATGAAAGTCAAAGAGATTTTTATTCATATTTTTTGACAAAAAAACTCAAAGACCTGGAAGACTGTGTTTCCTACAGTTCTGTGATGAACTGAATTATCTGACAGTCCATTGCATGTGTATGTCATTGCATGTTGAGAGACTGAGGCTGGATATTAGGAAAAATTTGTTTACTGAAAGAATGGTTAAATATTGGAAGTGCTCCATGGACGTGGTGGAATCACCATCCCTGGAGTAGATGCAACACTTTATGCCACACTTCGATGCACCTGATGACCTTCAAAGCCTTTTCCAATCTTAATGATTCTATGATTATATATTCTGTCTATAAGGGATGGTTGAACAAGAGGGGAAAGGCTACTTGTCCACGTTGCTGCCTTCCTGTTAAAAGGAATGCTTAGAGGATAGGGAAGACTGCAATCTTAGGCTGAGCATTTGGTCAGCTTGAAAAATATTGTGTGAGGCAGGCACTGAGGGGTAGCCTACAGGATAAGACAGATTGAGACCTTCTTTGAAACAAAGGGTTTGCTGTTAGGTAGAAACAAATGCCAAACTTGTGCAAGACCTAGAGAGAATCTGTGGGGTTTTCTGACCCAGAGCACAGGGATTTCTTTGATTCAAAATCACAGCTAGAAAAAAGTAGATGGTGCTGAAAAAGGAGAATTGTTTAAAGCCTTCTCAGAGAACATCTGTTTTGGTTTTTTTTTTTACAAAAACGATTACCTTGTTTTAATTTATGTATTTTCTAAATAATCCATTTTTAAAGATTGAGACCCTTTAATGTCTTTTAGTGTGTTCATTTAAAGGAAGGAGCATGTGGAGATACTTGCCTCAAGATTCTCCTCTAGTTGTGTTTGTCAGAGTCTGGACATGCAAAAACTTTGTGATACAAAGTAGAACAGTTGAATCACACCATTCACACAATTTTTTTTTCATGCAGCAGGTTTTGAGTTCCTCATTTTCTGAGAGTACAATTAATGCCATGAATGGCTTCCAGATGAACTACAGGACGCCTGAAGCTGCATTTGAAGATACTGCAAACAGTAGCCCAAACTGAAGGGCTAAGTACTTTAAGTTTCTAGATATTCAAACCAGTCTTTGATTTATCAGATAATGCATCTCAGTGTTCCAGTCACAAAAATTACGATAATTCTACCTCTTCAGTTCTCCAACCCATTTTGAACATAAATTCAATACTCTGTTGTGAGGCAGTGAAATACCATGAAGTCATAGGTAGTGTAACAGGTAGTGTTAAGATTACCAAGCTTGTCAACAAACCAAATCAGAGCAGTTTTTGCTAGTGTGAAATGGATAAAACACAGGCATTACATTGAGTAATGCTCCACTCAAAGCACTGAATGTGAACTCTTTCATGAAGAAGGCAAAAAGACAAGAGGGAAAAACAGAACAAGCAAAACAGGACAAGAACAGAGGTCTCCTCCTTGCTAGCTGATAATTTTCATCACAAGATGAAACCCACACTTCTTACATTCAAAGTGTAGCATTAGCTTCAAGTGCCAGCTACCTGAAAATTTCATCCACCAATGGCTGCTAATTCTCAGTCTGTACTCCATGATTACTAGAGTATAGTAGTTAGAGTTGTAGATTTAATCTTTTGCTCCAGATAAACTTAATTGACAGAAGTATATTACTCCATGAATATATTTCAGAATTCCAAGGAGAGCGAAAATGTGCATTCTGTACTATTCAGTTGATATTACATACTGACCTGGTCAAACAGAGAGGCTTTCCAGAATGGACTCAAATAAAAATCAAATGTCACTGTTGAATGGGATGGGGGAGTGGAACACTCTCAGCAACAGTTATTTATTTCTATTTATAGTAAATTATGACAGCTTATTTTAAGACAAAGTGAGACAAAACACAACTATATATGATCTCTATGATTTCTTTTCCTATCAACTTCTTCTGGTAGTATAATATAGAACAATAAAATCATTGTATTTTTGTTAAAAAACACGGTTGGGGCTGATATGTGTGCCTTCATTTCATGTTTGAATTCTACTTCCAATGGAGATATAGAGGTTTTCTTATTTATACAAGGCATTATATACTTTAGAGAATGATATTCTTATTATAGTCATTCCTTACTTTAATTTCTCTTTGATTTCCCCTAGGCAGAACTTTGTTTGCAAATATTTATCTGAACTTTAAGCAATATTCTAATACAGCTTTCAAAAAAGTTCTTTGTCACTCTTTTCATATCTTGCTCATACTTACAATGTTCTTTCTCAAACAGTTGTGGTATATATAATCCTAAAATCTGCTTTAATCCTTGAAAGAAGCTTGTTGGAGCTTATCAGTGTGGATTTGGAAGATATGTATAACCAACTCTACACATGATTAGAATCTGGATATGCAGACTTACTAAACCAGCTGACTCCTCTGTCTTCAGCAAAAAGCCTTTTTAGCATTGTGGCAGAAAATAAAGCATCAGAGCCTTATTTAGAAAAACTTAAATCCTTCTATTTTCTGAGAAAACCGTACCATTTTCTTCACATTTGCGTCCATGTTCTATGTTCCTGCAGTAGTAACCTGCCTTTTTGTCAGTGAATTATCATAATCACTCACAAGCTGTAGAGGTACAGACCTTTAGAACAGGTCACAGTGCTATTTAAATAATCTGACATTTTCTAGCATCTCAAACTGCTGTCAATAAAGAATTACAATCAGTGCTTTTAAATATAATATTAAACTATTCTATGGATGAACATAAAATCTAGAAAATATTTTCATTTTTAACCTCTTTGTTCGGTTGTGCAAGCCCCAGAATAAATGTGAGAGGTACGAGATTTTCTCTGTATCTCCCTGATACAAGAAATTTTTTATTCTGTGCTTCTAGCATCCAGATTGAATAAAACTTGCAGATGACATTATTTCGAATAATGTTACAATGCAAGTAAAAGTGGAAACACTCTTGTTACACTATTGCTAACTTTGCAGGCATGGAAGAAAATTCTAGAGATGTGCCTTGGTAACTAATTACTTTTAGGTACTCGATATCAGTAAGGCTTTCTGCACAAAGAATAACCACTTATAAATTATGTATCATTATTTCATAATAGGTATACTGTGTCTATATGAAGTCCAGGTTCAGTTTGTAAATCACTGGATGTGCAGAAAATATTTTTCATGAATGCTCTGCAATCCCTAGTAATGCAATTAACTAATTACTGGGAGCACTTACTTAGAGATGTAAATATGTACTACTCTATGAAGTTAGTTTACCCTTATAAATATTAAATCACATAAACAGAGCTCTATCTTCAGGCTAACTTCAATAGATTAAAAGAAAATTCAGAGCCAATTTAGAGACCTCTTGTGCTGTTTCATTGCTTTTAGATATTTTAGGCCATAGTATTAAATATTTTTATTATAGAGTGAACAGTGGCAGAGCTAAAAATATGATAATATTCCTGACTTGTATTATGTACTTTGTAAATTTGTTTCAATATTTTGCTTCAATAACTTTCACAGAAATATTTTGAGCTGCAACTGCAACTGACTTAAAACTCACAATATATTGAGCAAAAACACTCAGTGCTATATAATGTTATTTTTTTTTCTTTACGTATCTTCACAGTGTGTTTTTATTATTAGATTGAATTTAATATATTAGATTTGAAAAATGCAATAGTAGAAAACGTTAAGATTAAAGCTATGGAACTGAAAAAAAGATCAATTGATTGATTGACTCTGAAGAGTTTGATAGCAAATATTTTCTGTTTCACAAAAGTTAGGGTTAGGAGAGATGGAGAGATTTCAGAGGAGGAAGTTAAAACATAATTGGATTCTTCGAACAAAGATATAACAAAAAAAAAAAAGAATAAATTACTAGAAAGAACACCAACAAAACAAAATTAACTCTATAAATTCAATAAGAAATTAATGAATGGATAAGGACAATTTAGTGCTTAAGCCCAGCACTTAAGAAACAGCCAAATTCTTTACTTTGATATGAAGAATTTAGAAGACCTTTGAAGGGCATGGTTATATGATATAGTCATCTGAAATTAAAAAGAACACATGTGAGCCTTTATTTTTTTTTACAAAATATAGGTTCAACTCATAAAATGGCAACAGTAATAATTGTCAAATGCAAGACAATGCATATGTCATTCAAGCACACATTAAAAATACCTGTTGGTTCACCAAAGTACCTTCTGAACACTATTCCTTGGCCTGTCAGTATTTTGTCTGTGATCCTGTCCAAGACATCTAATTTATTTAAATCTCCACTTTGCAGATGTAAAACATTAAGTCAAAATATACTAAGTATTTAATCTTTCATGTATTCATCCAGATATGGGAGATGCACAGAAGCAGATCTGACAGGAACAGTTTATTTGAGTAATATGAATAAAATTTATGTTTTAAACCATGTTTTATGTCTAATCTGCTTAGAAAATTTGACAGTGGGCATAACAGAACTGTTGGAAAAAATATTTTTAGTAGGGAAGTTATATTTGTTAATGAGTCTATACTTAAAAAATAGCTTTTCCATGTCGAAACCCCCTTCCCACCTAAAAAAAATAAACAAACAAACAAAAAACTAAAACAAAAACCCAGCCATTAAAACCATAATGACTCTGCTTACTTTTTAGATGACCTGGTAGCCACCATGCATACCAGAAGATATAAGAAAAGATACTTTTGTATTTTGTAAGGCATTCTAAGTCTAATGTAATCTCTAGAAATCTGCCAAATTTCATTACTTTTTTATATCTCTCTTTTTTCTGAAGTTTGCACATTCAAATTTTCTTCCTAAATCAACAGAACACTGATTCTTCAGTTCCCTGACTGAGTTTCTATAGGAAAGGCTATGATAGCTACCAAGACAATGGTGCTTACAGATCCACTGTAAAGCATTAACTTATTTAATTTCTGCCTCATTCACAGTGTAAACTCTGAAGCCCCACTTTTTAAATCCCTCTTACATACATCTGATGTTGCATTTATTATTTATGTAGTCAAAGGCCAGTATATGTGTTGAAAACAAAAATCTACTGTCAGATCAAAGTAACAACTTCCCACAAGATATCACTTAAATGTACCACCAAGCAAAAGGATACTGAAAAGCAGAATTAACCTTGAGAATTCTGGTTATCATTCAGTAGTAAGATGAACTAATAGATTAGAGGGTTTTCAGGGTTTCCAAATTTCCTGTATCTTGCAGGTCCTTGAAACTGAACGAGCAGAGTCAGGGTGTCTTTTGGCCTGTGATATACCTAGGGATGAAGACTGCATACCCCTTCAAAGTGAAGTTATGAATTACTATTTATTTAGAGATTCAAAGAGTATATGGGTTCACACAGCTTTATTGAATGGACAATCCATTCTACATTTCTCTAAGGGACTGAGGGAATGAATAAACAGAATGAAAATAGGAACCTTCCTAAAGCACAGCACAGAGTTTCTGGGAAATGGAAATATTAGTATACTCATTTATAAGCTTGATTCATATTTTACAATGCTAGCTTTACTTTCACCTGTGTGAAATTCACTGCACTCCTGCATCAATAATTCACGATAAGGGACTTAGCATTTTAAGTATATAACAACTTTGAGTATATGCTGAATTTAAGTATATTCCAACAAATGTGTTATAAAGCTGCTCCCTAGGAGGACCTTGTGAGATGTTTCCACAATACACTTGTCAGTGGTTTTTTCACCTGCTATTGCTTTCTGAGCAAGCGTCTGAGTTTACCAAGGACCAAAATCTTAGCAAATGGAGAAAGACCACATGATATGTATGTACTAGTACAGACCTAGATATTCAGACACTTGCCTGTCACATGTCTGCAGTTACTTTCCAGAACATCTTCCTTGCTTTCCAGAACTGCTACTTAAATATCCTTCTTGGATAATGACAGTATACCTTTTTTTTAATTTATTATTATTACTGCTATTGTTATTATTTTGTACTTGTAAGATATATTGTATTTTTTACATACAAAGGAACATGAAAAAAAACAGTAGAATATCTTTTCCTCTGAGTCTGATGCAAATGATTAATTTGATTCTGTACAAATTTATTTTACCCTTTATTAATATATACTGGTTTATTCTTCATGTGATTTTTACATCCAGCATTGTCATCATATTCCTTTGAAAGGTTATTGCTTTTCTTCTCCCACTCCTTGATTTTACACATCCTCCAGCTCTAATTTTGGAATGCTTTTCTTAGGAGAAGGTCGTGTTGTATTACCAACATTCACTTTGCAAGTACTGCTTTTCTGCAGTTTTACTTTCGACTTTTCTGCTTTATTAGACATTAAGCATCTCAAAAAGAGCATAATACATAGAAATGTTGAAAGTTTTACTATGATTTGCATACCATTTCATGACTTTTTCTCTAGTTTTCCTCATCATAAATTAATACTGAGGAGTGCTCTCAAATCAAGGGATCTCAAAAAGAGTGTTCATCTATGTATTCAGTACAAGGCAGGTACTTAATTTCCTTTCTGAAGCAACCCTAATTAATTATCATGGAAAAAAAGTTATTAGTTTCAAAATACATGCTATTAAATAAGAATTACTTGTATTGAAAGTCTTGGCTGTAAAAATCAGTCTTATTGCATCCTTTTAGATTTACATTCATTAGGAACATGACACTTTAAAAAAGTCATTTTTCAAAATCAGTTCTGTTTAACAATGGAATGATAATTAAAACCATTTAGAACAGAACTAGAAGCTGAACTATATTTAAAAGAGGAAATAAACATTAATGAAAATAAATGTGGTCTTGTATAGGACTGCACTGCAAAAAAAAAAAAAAAAAAAAAAAAAAAAGCCAACCAAAATACTGGACCCATAGTACTTATCAGGGGTAGTAAAAATCAAGTGATTTTTCTGAAGCTCAAAACTATATTGACCTGAATTTTTCCACTGATATAATTTGTTCATTTTTGTTTTGCCTGCTAGAGCCAAATGCTTGTCTCTAAGTGTAGCCCTAGAGCCAAAAAGAATGCACAGCTCATGTAATACGGCAAGTGCTATCTCCAGTCAGGAAGTTCCTCCTGTGATATTTAAGTGCCAAAAAAAGATGATCTGCAAAGTGAAGACAAGTACATAGAATTCCTGAGCATCTGAAACTGCCAACAGGACAAATTGTTTTTATAGTAAGTGCCTAAGAAATGCATTAGTACCACTTCCACTTGGAAGCCAGAATGAATGCAACATAAGAGCAAAACAACGCAATCTGTTGTAAAGCAAGCCTGTGGCAGACAATGACACCGTTGGCACACGCAACATAAAGGGGGAAATGGAGAAAAGTTGTCTTGGCTGTGGAGATAACTAATTCAGTACTATTAAAGCGAGCCGCATCTGCAGCTTGGTTTAGTTTTACAAATAGATACAGAGACATAGAATCCTGCAAGCTGCACAGCAGGAGACCAAGACTGTATATTCTGAGTTCTACCTTTTCCCTTCTGCAACATATTTTCAAACTAATTAATGTCAGAACGCAGAAAATACATTCAGCTTCACTGGATAAATACCTTTGCTTGATTGATGTCTCTGGTAATGAGTTCAGTCCAGAAAGGCATAATGCTAAACAATGAGAAAACCTCTTGTTTGTCTTTGGTTTATGTTCCATCTAACCTTCACAGTGATTTTATATATGAATTATCATTCACAGTATTCCTGATATTCAACAGTTAATTAAAAGTGAAAATTGAAGGCATTATTTTTTTAGATAACTTTCAAATATCTTCAGTTTTAACTGTCTAAAAAAAAGCTACAGTCAAAGTGCTCTCTATTTGCTTATGTATCTTTTTGAAAAGGTCCTAGATCACTTGGATAGATATCTTTTACATAAATTCAATTATCATTGATGCTTTTTCAACTGGTTTTGCTGACAGCTAAAAAGGATGCAATATTATGTGTGTTTAGGTGTCTTCAAAACCAAGAGAGTAAGAAAATTCAAGTTCCACTCAATAGTTTTTTTTTATTAAAATAAAAAAAACTATTGAAAGATCAGTCTTTCAGACAGTTTAATTTGTTTGTTTTCTCATTACAGCTTTATTGCCCAACAGAGTTTGTTAAGAATTGGAAATCAGATTATAGACTTAGGACTTAGTCCCCTACGACTAATAATTTTGCATTCCTAGTGCAAAAAAAAAAAAAAAAAACAAAAAAAAAAAATTGTTAAGAATTGGAAATCAGATTATAGACTTAGGACTTAGTCCCCTACGACTAATAATTTTGCATTCCTAGTGCAAAAAAAAAAAAAATAAAAAAAAATCAAAATAATCTGAAAATAATTTCCATTTAAATTTTTTCCTTTACAATTTGATTGATATTTTTAATATATCTACTAATGTTAGTGCCAAATTTTTAATTATATTAGCAAATTTGGTATTTCTCTGAGCTTATAGCAAAGTTCTTGCTCTGTTCATAGGACCTAATTATGTCATTTATGCGTATTCTTATGGAAAGTCTTTCACAATATTCAACAGATGGCTCAGAATTTGAAAAGGAATAGAAAAGGAAGCAATAGAGAGACACTTTCACTGCCATAGAGATAAAATATTGTATAACCATTCAATAAAAACATGGTAGAAAGCCCAGCTAAAACTTTTCAGTGTATCTCCATCTATATCTCCATATCAAGAGCACATTGCCAGGTCACATTTGAACTTCTCACCCACTAATACCCCCATGTCTTTCTCCTCAGGACTGCTCTTGATCCCTTCTTCAGCCAGCCCATTACTTGTACTTGGGATTGCCCTGATCCAGCTGCAGGACCTTGTACTTGGCCTTCTTGAAATGCATGAAAAGTGCACAAGCTCACCTCTCAAATCTGTCAGGGTTCCTCTGGATGACATATTCCTTCCCTCCAGCTTGTTGACTGCACCAGACAACTTGGTGTTGTTGAGCACTAGAGTGCACTCAATCCCACAGTGCACATCACCAGTAAAGACATTAAAGAGCACCAGCCCCAACACTGACTCCTGAGGATTACCACCCATGCCTGGTCTCTACCTGGACATCAAGCCATTAACTGCAAGTCTTTGAGTGCATCCATCTAATCAATTCCTAATTCACCACATATTCCATCTGTCAATTCTGTGATTCCAGTTTAGAGAAAAGGTTGTCATGTCAGTATCAAATGTTTTGCACAAATCCAGACAGATTACATCAGTTTCCTTCCCATATTCAGCAATGCCTTAAACCATGTCACAGAGGACCACCACATTCATCAGGCATAATTTGCCCTTAGTGAAGCCATCTTGACTGTCATCAGTCGCCTTCTTATTTTACACATGCCTTATCATATTTTTCAGAAGGATCTGCTTCTTAATCTTTCCAGGCATGGAGATGAGACTGGCCTCTGTAGTTCCCTGGGTCTTCCTTTTGTCCCTTTTTAAAACTGGGGGTAAACTTTCCCCTTTTCTAGTCAGTGGAATCTTCACTGGACCAGCAAAAATTCCCAAATATGACAGATATCAGCTTAGGCAATTCATCTGCCTGCTGGCTCGGTACCCATAGACGCATCTCATCAGGTCCCATGGTTTTGCACACATTTAGGTTCCTCAGGTGGTCCCAAACTCAGGCTTCTCCTACAGTGGGAGATTCTTCATCCTCCCAGTTCCTCACTTTGTGTCCTGACTCAGGCAGCATGGCTAGGACATTTGCCACTGAACACAAAAGCAAAAAAGTTATTGGGTAACTCAATCTTCTTCATTTCCTAAGTAATCAGGTCTTCCATTTCCTTACAGAGGGGGTCCACATTTTCCCTAAACTTCCTTTTATCACCAATATAGCTACAGAAGTCTTCTTTTTCTTCTTGATGTTCATGGGTTGATTTAATTCTATCAGGTCTTTAGCATTTGTATTATGATACCTGGCTGCTCAGTTAATCTCTCTGTATTCATCCCAGGCTATCTGTCCTTGATTCCATCCTCTGAACTCTTAATTTTTATGTTTGAGTTTGACCTTGTTCATCCACAGAGGCCTCCTGGTGTTTTTGCCTGACTTTGTCTTAGTTGGAATGCATTGCTCCTGAATGCATTGGGGAGCAGCTCCTAGAATATTAGACAATAGATTGACTAGAGGCTGATAGATATAACACACACACATATATATAATTATACAGACACATTTATATAGAAAGATTTATATTTATATAACAAAAGGGTTTAGCTGGATATTGTTTCTCATATGTTATGAAATAAAAATTCTTTCACATGTATCTATGTATATATTCATAATTAAACTACTAACAAAACAAATTTTTTAATCAATGTGTGTTTTTTCATGGCTTCAAAGACAAAGGATTCTCAGTGTTAGTCATTCTCCAAAACACTAGCGTGAGCACTAAAAGATATAGTCACACACAATAGTGTGTGCAGGAAGTCTGTGCTGCAGTTAGCATGTTTGCACTACTAACTCCTTGATTTTGTTGCCTGTATGTTAGGAGGTGTTAAACTGGAAGGCAGCACACCAGAACACAGAGGTAAGGATAGTTTGCTCAAGGGTCTTCCTAGTTGTCTTTTCTGCCACCTAGTGTCAAGCTAGCTGATCATTCTGATGCCGTAGTTAGTGGGGGGGTTAATAGTTGTTAGTTATAAATAATTTGGGAGTTGACATTGAAAAAAGCTTCTAAGATTCAAGACAGTACTAATTTCAAAATAAAATAAATATATTTGTCTTTGATCCAACATCTTCTGAAACGGATATTTAACATTACAAATGTAGACTTTGAAAGCAAAAAGGGAAAGGAGCTAAAACCCCAGGAAATATGATTTTTCGGTTGATTTTGAAATGAAAATTTCAAAACTTAGGTGGAAAAAGGGGGTCTATAGGCCTCTGTATTTTTATAATATTATGAAGATGTAAGTAGCCTAATTTTAAGGCTGAGGAACACTCATGAATCTCATTAGCTTCACACTATTCATGGAGAGCATATATGTTTCAGAATGGGAGAAAATATGGATCTGTGAGAAAGACCTACATCAGGAGGTCTTATGTAGTAGCTTTTTATTTTATTCCAGACCTAATCTGATCTGGTGACTTTCAAAGATGCATTTTAACTGTTGAACAATGATTAAAATATCTCTTTCATATTTGATTGCAAAAGTGGCAAGGAGGCCTTAATGGGTCTGGTCCCTATTCTTTTTACAAACATCTATCCTTTGTACTTTTATATACATAATCTGATCTCACCTGTCAACTAATTATGAACAGTTTTATATGTTGAACAACTCCCAGCCTAGGCACTGAGCTGTGCAATGTCTAAACTTCTGCCAGGTTTAAAGGATCGTTTTCTCTTCTCTCTTAAAGCTCAAATTTTCTACCTTTCTCTTGTCCCGCTCTAGTCTACAGAAAACTTTATTGAAAACTTGTATTTTGGAAATTTCTGAAAAACTGGGGAAAGAGCAGTATCTGTTGTCAGAAATAGCCTGGGTGTTCAGATGCTATGTCTAAAGGATTTTCTCTTCCTCTGCAGCAGGCAGCTGCAGAAATTGATTTTGGTCTGACAGAACCTTCTGTCCAACACAGAAAGCTAAATACATTTCTTTTACCGAAGATGAATGTCCCTTGGTTTGCACATAGCAAAAGAGCAACCAATAATTTTCTGTTTTTCAAGTCATTCTAGTAATTAAAGAAGAGATATACTGAAAGTCAATATTTTGTTGTGATCCCTTCCCCTTCTCCTTCCCCTTTCTCTTTCCCTTCCCCTTCCCCATTAATAAAAGGAAATTAATATAGGAAAAGAAAATGCATTCATAGTGTTTTAATGATTCGCCTTTAACCCAAGAAAGAAAGAAAATTCAAAGATAAGGCTTCCAATTAATCTTTAACTTGTAACATAAAAGCACTGATTTCAAGCCTTAACAACATTGCAATTATGAAGGCACAGGGGGAATGTACTGTGGACATAGTCAAAGTTTTAATCCTAAATATGTCTGGCTCTTGTGAATTTCTCATAGCTTTAAAATTTAACATCATTTCTCTGTGTGTTATAAACATATGTGTTCTTGACCCACTTCAAAAAACAACCACAAGTGAAATACCATTTCCATTAATCATTCAAGAGCTTTGCAAGAAGATTGCATCTCAAGAGATGACTTTTTCACTGAAGTTTACACTATTCAGCTTGGTTTCATTATTTTTTACATATTGAGTTGCAGCTGCTTGTTGTTCAGAGCATTGGTTTTAGAGCTTATTCCCATCCTTTCCATCCAAATGCACACATTGTCACTTAATATCCTGAAGAGAAAAATTAATTTCTATGTAATTATAGTTTTGCCCTGACAACTACAAAAAAATCATTGTATACTAATACCTTGCAAATGAAATTCTATTTTCATCCTTTAATCACTATGTAATGAGACTACAAAGGAGATGTTTGTACTGTATTGAAATAGTAAATAGATGTAACAATAATTTTTTACACTTTTCACCAGATATTTTTACTATATTTTAATGGGAATATGGATCCACACTAGTGGCTGTCCTTGCAAGATTAAAAATTGCACTTGTAGAAATTACAAATGTATTTTTATTTGTAGAAATTACTTTTGCTATCCATAATACGTCATGTTATATTGGAAATATTCTGTGATTGTTATTGGCACTAGTAAGACAGTATCATTTAAAGAATCATAGTCAATTAATCCTTTAGATCATGTATCTGTATATTATCACTAAAATTTATCATTGCTGCACCACACTTTCTTCATGAATCTAGCTCTAAAATCCTGTACTCATGAGGAGCATACGCAACTCAGTGTTCAGCATTTTAAAATCTGTAATTTCTGTTTACCTGTCTGTGCAATAAAAAGTAAAAGGAGACTGAAAAATATCCATAGTTGAATATTTTGTGCTCACCCTTAGGAAGTTGCACAATCCTTGATGCCTCAGACAAGGAAGATATCCTTGATTCTTGAACAGAACAGTCATTTTGGTTTTTTACATAATAGAAAACTATATAATAATCTACACTTGTAAGAGCAGGTGAGGCAGAAAAATTTGAATGCCATATGAAAGATACAAATTGTCAGGCGTAAGGCTTCACTACTGTGCTTGAACTAGGGAAGCTCCGTGCCTTCAGAAGGGTCTCTGGAATGATAGATATTGCAACATTAGTTTATTATATTTCATGAGAAGTCCTTTTCAAAACTGACAGGATTTCTAGTGTTATCCAGCATTGATGATTTTACCTACTTCCTGTTTTAAGATATTTTATGATACTTATTAGTCTGCTGAATATTACATTTTGATCCAAAGTTTTGTTAAGAAATAAAAAGAGGCAAGTTTTGTGGGTTTTTTTTGTTTTATTTTGTTTTGGGGTTTTTTTTGGTTTTTTTTTGTTTGTTTGTTTTGGGTTTTTTTTTTGTTGTTTGTTTGTTTGTTTGTTTTGGTTTTTTGGTTTTTTTTGTTTGTTTCATTGGAGTTTGTTGTTGTTGTTTTGGGAGGGGTTTGTTAATTTTTTGGGGTTTTTTTTGTATGTTTTGTTTGGTTTTTTGTGGTGTTTTATTGGTTTGGGTTTTTTTAAATAAGAACTATCTATCTGTCAACTCAAACAATTAGCTCGGTGGTCATCCGTCTTGTTGAGAGAGCTCAGGTATGGTGTTCACTCAGACAAAAGTTTCTTTCTCTACACACACCACAAAGGAGGTAGTGACCCAGAAGGCACAATTACAAGAGCATGCAAGGATCCAGGTCTCAGGCTGCTGGGAGTGCCAGAGTCTGGCACAGCTCTCTGAGGGCAGCAGAGATCAGCTCTGTGACATGCCATCAGGCCAAAAACGTGCTCAGCCTAGTGGCAGAGATGAGAAATGAAGCGGAAGGACTAAGAGCTCTCAGGGACTCTGAGGAACAGATTTTCTGCTGGAACTACGCTCTACCATACTTCAGACAAATGCTCCCGCCATCCACTTCACAAGAAGCAGTTGTTGTCCCACCCTCTCACCACCAGGCATAAGAATGGGAACTTAGAAATTGAGGGAAGGGAATGGAAGGGGTTTCAGATTGGGCTGGCAGGAAAATCCCCTGCAAGGGGGGCAAAAGATCTGCTTCTATGAACTCCTGTCATTGCTCAAGCATAAGCAGGAAATACACAGAAGATGAAAGCAGAGTCAGGCCACTTGGAAATTTGGCAGGAGGTACGAAGTTTTAGGCAAAGATATAGATCTGAAAACAAATTCTGCCAAGTCTGGAAAAGTCATAAGCACGCAAGAATTACTCTTCATGCTGCTGAGTACTTGATAGTGTTCACCTAATATGTTTCTGACTATTCTTCTCCTCAACAGATATGCACTTATCACAGCTCCAAGTCTGATCAGGATGTGAATACTCCAAAATATGCAGGAAATTAACATCCAGCTCAGAGGTAGAAGAGAAAGGGGATTTTTCCTGCTCTCATCTGCTCTGGATTAAGCCCCAGTGCTTGAATTAAAATATGAGAATCTGCTTCTCTGTACCATCCACATCACTGATAAAAAGAAATTATGAAAGATTAACACCTTTGATTCAAATATGTGGGGGATTTGGCATGGAGAAGACATTAGACTCCTACAAAGCCTTAGAGAACTATTAAAATAAAGTCAGAAACAAATGACTTAGAATTCACAGTAAACTGATCCCTTGCTGGCCAACAGCAAAGTCCACATCCAGTTGCCCTCTAACTCTTCCACCTAGCAGGATACAGGAGAGAATCAGAAGGGGAAAAAATAACAAAAACCTCATGGATCATGATAAAGACAATTTAATAATTGAAGAAAAGAAAAACCAACACAAAAGTGATTTAAAGGTATTTACCACCTCCCATCAGCTGATCAATTCCCAGACAGTCCTCCAGCTATCTTTGAAAAACTCTTCCACAAGGTACTTTTATTGCTGAGCACCATGTCATACGCAATCAATATTCCTTTGGTTAGCTGGGGTCAGCTGCTCCGATTTTGCTCTTTTCCAGCCTCTTGCCCACCTTCAGGCCACTCTCTGGGCAGGCTGAGTGAGAAACAGAGAGGTTCCTGGCATTCTGTAAGCCCTAATCAGAAATTGCTAAAACATTGGTGTATTAATCAACACAGCCTTGGACATAAAACTAAAACACAACACCATATAGGATACTGTGAAAAAAATTGACTTAATTCTAACCTGACCTAGTAGAGACTTGTACTGGCCTGACTGGAAACTGCTAAGTAGAAAAACCAGAATCATGGAACAGAGATTATAACACATTAAACAGGGAAGTTCTTCATTAAGCAGCCTGAATTTAGCTCACTTTTGTCTAAGTGAATGATCTAAAAAAATTATTTACTGCAGACCAATAATTTTTTCTTATTTTTACAAAGAGAGAATTATTTATTTACTTATTGGATTTGCTGAATTAATTGAATATTTTATAATTATATTTTAGTTGATTCACAACACCTACATGAGGAAATGAAAGATTAGGAATAGATGTCAGGTAGTGAAAAGAAACACAACACGTAAGAAATATCTGTAATTTTTGGGTAATCAAACGTGATATTCATTGCATGACTTTCAGAGTGCTTTGTATTATCGCATACTTCACATGTTCCAAACAAATCCCATTTCAGTTGCAGCTGAGACTCCTCAGCAGTTCATATCTCAAGATTTCCGGCTATGCTGTTACTAAAAAAAATTAGTTTAAACTACTTTCCTAGGACAATTAAAGAAATACCATGTCAAAGACAAAAGATGTAATTCCAGTAGTCTTAGAAAATATCTGCTTTTTTCCTCATTTTTGATACCTTGAAGTGAAATAATCCAGCTTCATTTTAAAACACAGAACATGAGATATGAGATAGGTAAAATTTACGAATGCCACACAGATGACCACTCAATCCCAAAGCTTGAAGGATGCTGCAACGTTTGTCTTTTTAAAGCAGAGACTCCGACAGTACCCCATGGTACAAGACCTTTTGTCTTAGGAGCTGAAAAGAATAAGAGCTGCCCTGCTGAGTGACAGTAGTATGAACATGGGACAGTTGGCTTGGCCAAGATGTTCCCGTGAAGGTTATGAAGTGCTGCCAAAAATATTAGCCATACATATATCTTCTTTGCACTATAGGCACAACCTCACAACATTGAGGGTTTTTTTCACATTAAAAAAAAAATTAGTGTCTTTCTTCTTCTCTAGTCAGTGTCATGATTTTGTGTGTTACTAATGGTACCATCAGAGAAATTCTGCAATGGTACTAAGAGAAAAAATATAAATTTTGTTCTGGAGTAACATTACTATAAAACTGAACATAGTGAACATAATTTCTAACTCTCATTTTGATTTGCATCTTTCAAAGAATGATTGTTCAGGTAAGAGGAATTATTTGTACTAAACCTCAAATTCACTTTACTTGATATTATCAGCTAAGCCTTTGAAAGAACATTAAAAGCACCTGTATTTTAAATTGCAGCCGATAAAGCAGCAAAGCTCTTGCTGAAGATAATGACCTAAAAAGGGATAACATCGCAATAGAATCACATAGTGCCATTCAATTATCTGTTCTGCCATAAGGAAATGTGCTGTTATTTCTTGATTTAAGATTATGAAGAACAATGCTGAGGTAATATTCACTTTTTTAGGAAAGATTTTTATGCATAGAATTAGATAAACAGAATTCTATCTTCTAAGGCTGCTGAAAGCCTATTGAGCACAACAAACTCTGTCTTTTCAAAAAGTCAAACAGTAAGCTTTCTCACACTATAAGAATGTCAGCATGCAATTCATATTCCTAACCTCAATAAATAGAGGTCTCATTGAGTTTTAAGATGACTGAAAGAAGAAAGAAATTGTGCAGGGTTGTCAGCACTAGAACAGCAGAAAATAGGACAAATGTACAATTTATTGAAAGCAATTTATTCATAACAAAAAGGTAGCCAGCTACTTTGAAGAAAACAACCATCTCCAACTGGTTCAAGGGACGTAGTGATTTTGAAAGTCTATACCTTCAGACAGTAAATGTAATACTTTTCAATACTTAGAGAGCAGTTGTATACTCTATTTATAAAAGATGAACTTATTAATATTTAAAGAAGAAAAACAAAGGAAAAATCAAGTAAATTCCCTATGAAATACTTCAGTGTGTGTATACCATCCATGTAGGTGGTGTACCTGAATATATAAGATGTTCCTTTACACTTATACATGAAGCATAATAGCAAAAAGCCACCAGAGAACATAAAACAGAGAAGGAGAGCTCTAATTGATGCCATGATTTTTTTCTTTCTTTTTTCTTACACTAAAAACAAATAACAGCAAATAACAGCACAAATTGCACCCTTTTTCTTTCTTGTTCCATGGAGAACTGATAACCAGAAATGTTGGAGCAATTTTCTTTTGCTCACTACAGATTAGTGCTGAGTGAAATACTGACTGCTGAGGGGAAAAATTATTCAAATTTCATGGAGCTTTTGTCGATTAAAATGCACTTAGTGTCTGGTATTGCAGAATACTTGCAGAATCCTGAAATATTCCCTGTCATTTTAAAGAAAATTAAGAAATTATTTGTTATATTATCATTAAAGCCTTTATCCTGTGATGATGAAACTTGAAAAGATCATTGTTCTCAAAATTCAAGCTCAAATTAGTCTCAAAAGAAAATAAAGTAAGAACAAAAAAAAATGTAAAGATGCTGGAGGTCAAGACGACTGTTTTAAACTGACCGATCTAAATTTTAGGTGGTTGTCTCTGTGGGAGAGATGAGGAAAAAGTTAGTTCTCAGAAGGCAAGGTTTAAAATCTCTAGTTCATCAGTGCAGAAGGGGTGGCATTTCTGAAAATGCCCATCACACCACACACATATTATGTTCAAAACCCCTCCATTGTGTAAGGCACTATATCTAAGATAGGTCTCTAGCTGGCTTTTCCATTGGGCAGTTCTTTCTGCTCAGGACCTAATCTGTCACAGCTTTTTCTAAGATGGATGGTGGCTCTTCCAAAGGGGATGCACCAGTACTGTTTTGCCTGTTGCCTAGTATTTCATATTAGACCACCTTCCTAGGAATTTGGAGAGGTGTATTCTGTGCCTGCTTTAACAGCAGGGGAATTAAATTTATGTCTTAAGACAATACTGAAAGTACTGAAAGGGCAAGAAACCCGACACTTCAAAAAGAGCTAAGCTCCTGTCTCAGGAGAATTAAAACTGAAAAAAAAAAAAAAAAAAGTCCACAGTCTAGTAATTGTAACACATATTTGTATTATATTAGGTCAACAACAAGAAAAAAGAAAGAAACTATTTGCTCAGATCCTTTTTAGCCATTTGGAGTCTAATAGACTCTGATTCTTTCAGTACTATGTTTCTTTACAGTTCAGTACAGATGAAAAGGTGACTTCCCAGAATTTAGAAGAAATTTCATTTCTCTCTCAATATGATTAAGATGAAAAAAGGAAATTTTCAGATTTTTCTGAAAACTGCTAAAAGTAACCAGTTATTGTGAAGATGAACAGTGCTAGAAGCTAAAAGATCAGGATCATGGCTGTTTTTTTCAGAATGCCCTTATAGATCTCAGTGTTTGGGGTTTTTTTTTTTTTTTTTTTGTTTTGTTGTTTTTTTTTTTTTTTTTGCTGTGCCCTGGTCAGGTAGAGACATAAGTGTGAAATATATAATTATGTCCCCAAAATAAATACCACTAAAATGTGTGAAAGCAGCAAAGATGTCAACTAATCCTTTAGATGCCTACAAAGTTAGGCTGTAAAATGATATGGAACAGCTGCTTAGAAATTAGGTAGGACTTCAGGTCTCCTTGATAACATTTCAGCAGAACAAACACCATTCAAAAATTCACTGATTTTTTTTTTCAAAGATATTTTTAGAACCAAGCAAGTAATTTGAAACAGGAGATTAGGTTATCTATCACATCAAGTATATCTAAATCATATTGTACACTGAAAAGTTAGGTATACAAGAACAGAGGGAAAGAAGGAATAATGCAGTCCTAGGAGAAAAAGAGAATGATTTTATGCATATTTAAATGTATTTTGGATAGCTACTTTTTCATCAGCCTATGACTATACTATGACTGAATTTTTGTACTTTCATCTTTCATTTGATTAAAAAATAGCACTAATGCATAAGGCAATGGAAAATGGGACATAGTCCTCAATCACTTATATTTAATTGAGTTAGGCATCAGAATGAAAGAAAAAAAATTAAAGGTATAAAACAGACATTATTAAGTCTACCAAACAGCAGTCTTATTCAATATGTTTGTATCTGAGCAATGATTTTAAAAATTATTCCAATTTTGTACATTTTCTGAGTGTATCTGAGGAGTCTCTGTACTGATAAATGGAGACATTCTCCAAAGTTACCAAGCACTATTATATTCAAATATTCATTAAGCATAAACTTTGTTGAAATTTCTGCAGGATAGGCATGTTTTGATGGACCTTATCCAACTCTGATTATTGGTAGTATTCTTATTTTGCAAAAATTAATCACCGGTTTAAAAATTCCCAAATGCTAAAATGTCAGAAAATGAGAAATTATGGAATATAGCCCATTCTCAACTAAGGTCTAAATCTTCATTACTTGCTAGTAAATACTTGACAAATGCCCCCACCCTTCAATATGTAAACATGTCCAAAAGTCAATATAGTGCTTTTTAGGAGATTGTTTTGGATGGAATCTATAAAATACAGATTTTTGTAATATATCTGGGATTAGAGCACAAGCTTAAAACCCACCTGTGTATACATGGCACCATTCCAAAGGATAAATGACATCATGACTCCACCATGATCAGCTTATTCCCCACTTCTGCTTTACAGTTTATTTTGCTCTGTGCTAATAACACCTTTCTGTGTCTGCCTGCTCTCAGGTAAGTGAGCAAGATCAGTAGTCTGTACAGAGGAAAACGGTTTCATGTGCTCCCATGATTCCTGCATTGGCACACAATAAAGCAAACAGGCATGAATTTAAGGGTTTGCCTTTTCTGTGAGTGGTGACATTAGTATTTACATATTACATGTCTCCATTAAGCCCTATTATTATGAAAAAGAATACATATATATCTTTAGAAGAAAGATGTATGGACACACTTGTAATGAACTGAGGTTGTATGCTGCTTACCTGTGTGAATAAGGAAAAACAAATAAAAGAGATAACCTTTGTCCTCTTTCTTTTGCTGGACTCTGCAGTATAAGAAGCGGGCAAAAGTTATGGAGAAAAGTTGTTTTGTTCATTAGACCAGCTGATAAAGTTGGCAAAGAAAAAAGATAATTTTTTTCTCTTCAAAAGCCTTTCTTCAGAGACAAATAACCACCAAAACCTCTTTCCCTGAATTGCTGGCTAGTAAAGAATGTGAAGTGTTCCTTCCATGCACCCTGTTTCTGCAACAGCACTCAAGACAGCAAGGTGTAAAAGTCTCAAAGTCACTTTCCCCCATTAAAATTGTACTGTGTTATTGCAAATGTTAATGGCAAGCTGGTGCCTTGAAGGTAGAGTCATCCTTTCTGATGTACTTCCACTAAGCACTGTGAGTCCTCTAGAGAATGGTGACCAAAGGACAATCAGCCTCAGTTCATGTCTTCCTCTCTGTTGTCTGCTTGCCCCAATGCCTACACATCATGTCAAATTTAATTCAAGTGAAACAAAACTGAAACAGGGGTTAGAGTCATGTTTCCTAACCCTGCATGTTTATTTCAGTAATAAACAATAGCAAGCTTGTTTTATAAATATATTTGATTCTTACTAACAAGTAGAAACAGGTACACACTGCCTACAAACTTTTCCAGGATCCATACGTATGCAAGTTTTCTTCAGAATCTTTTCAGCTAGCTAATTCACCATATTTTGAAACCAAATATTTGCAGGAAAAATATGGCTTTTGAAGTCCTGTGCAACACAAAGACATCATAGTCTGGTATTGCATAAGGTGTGATAATCACTGCCACATCTTGGAGTAAACCATGTTTTAAGATTCTAAAAAGCATTAGGACAATTGTTCCAATTAAATTTCTGTTATGTATGGGAAATTAATCCTTTAATTCCCAAGAACCAATTTCACACCAAAATAAGCACAGATACTATTCTAGCATTTTTTAAACTATACTCTCTCTTTGATTTTACCCCATTTGCTGTGTTATATCAAAATTTCAGGATATAGCAGCTCTGTATAATAAAATGAAATAGAATAGAAATCCTGAGATAATAATCAAATGAGTTTCCTTTATTGCTGAGAACCAGAAAAGTACATAGGATAAAATGACATTGCTGTAGCACAGGAATCTGAAAGGTCTTGAGTAATTTGTACTCTCTAATTATTATCAGAGTTTACAGAAAGATACACCATGTCTTATAGATTATAGAAGATATCTTCAGGTTTTATCCTCTGATATAAAAGTAGGAAAGTTCAAACAGGTCCAAAATTCTATAAATAACAATACAGTATTACAGTGTTCTGAGAATATGTCAAGTCTTGAAGAGCCAGATTGTGATCCTGGCTTTGTGCCCACACCAGGAATTATGAGGCTGTTCAGCATTCATACTGCCTACATTTGCTGCCTATATAACTGCTTGCAAGTACGGAAGCACAGAGCTTCTCTAGAACCATTGGTTTCTAGTTCCACTCTCTGCAGGTGGAACTAGAAAATTGACCATAAATGGTATAGAACTCTCCAATATATAGGAGTCCTGCAAAGTAATCCACTCTAATTACACCACTGATACGTGCTGACATATTTCTCTACCTGAAAAAGAGAGTGGGATAGAAGTGTGAGAGCACAGAACTCTGTGGCTTTGAGTCATAATGGGACTTTTTCTTTCAGGCTTGTGCATGATTATTGTTGCTAGCCTATGAGTCAATATTAATTTACTCCACGCACTATGGGCAAAGAATCCTCTCCTGACTCCTGGTATCTACAGTTCCATCTGTCCTAAGAAATGAAAGAGGAATGTTGTTTAAGCACTAGACCTTGGTACATCTACACCTGCTTATTTGATAATTCTTTCCCTAGTTATGCTTTAGACTGCTCCAAATACCTCTTTTTAAGACAAGACCTGCACAGGGGAGACAGTTTTCTTCATGAGCAAATCTCAAAAGTGTATGCAGATAAAACTTGATCAGATTTCCACCAGTTTTCCCTCCATGTATTTTACATAGTCCTAGAATATGATCCTCACAAACTTATCACACAGTCACTCATCACAAATCCACATCACACTTCGGAATTCCCAATAACAGGATCCTCTGAGTTTCTTCATATAAACTGGTACTCTAGGAAGCTGTAAGATAGTTTTCCCATTAGTTCTGGCATTTTAATCTGGGTTAAGATGGGGGAAATCCGCCTGCCACATGACATGTAAATTAAAGACGATCTCTCAGGCCTTCAAGGTTTGGCTAAAAGACAAAATCGAGCACTATGTAGCATGGATCAGGTAAAGCTGTGCAAGACTGGCTATCTCTAACCCAAGTGGAAATAAGCTTTTCACTTGACCTCAGACACTCAGAAACTCTCAGTTCTCAGAAACTCTCATCCCTTGACTCTTTTTTACATAGTACTGAGAGCATAATCTCAAGTTACTCAAGTCCATTCACTGGCAATTACTATCTGTCTTTCCCCTGTTCTTTATCTATTTCCATCTTAAGAAAAATATCATTACTACAACACTGCCCTGAGAAAACAATATGGTGAATGTGGGTATCCATAAATATAATCCATAATTTTAAAAAGTAGGCATTTACATAATTTTTGGATTTTTAGACACTGTTTATCATATGCTTCTTCAAATGCAGTAACAGATGACTGCAACAACTTCTAGTGCTATTGTGAAGGCAGACCTCTCTTTTATAAGCTGAACACTCCAGTCGTCTTCCCACTCATTACATCCTACATGTTGTCAATCTTAGTTTCAAGAACTGTCAATCAGAAATGCAGTGGATGATATGTGCAGTATTTTTTAACAGCACTAAGATGGGCATTTCTTTGATTTTCCTTTATTCTCTTGATTGCAAAGTGCAGTATGTGTCTTGCATACAAGCAAACACAAAAGTACATGGAAAACAGTATTTTGAAAAATGAAAACAGAACTTTGGTACAGTAACCCTTACAGCTAATCAAAGCCTTATTGTTAGTCCTGATTATTTTATACAGTGGTTCTAGATATTATAATTACCTCTTTAAGCTTAAGGTTATTGATTTAGTAAGGCCAATTATGAAACATTAAAAATAGAAGGAAAATAAATGTCACAGTAATTTGTTGAAGCACATTGTAACTTTTATAGTTCTATTAGTATAAATGATCAAGATGCCAGAAGAAGGAAAGGAGAAGAAGGAGAAGGAGAAGGAGAAGGAGAAGGAGAAGGAGAAGGAGAAGGAGAAGGAGAAAAAAGAGGAAAGGGTGGCACAGGACTGGAAATAAAGGCAATATTAAATGTGTGATTTACTCAATATGCCATTTTCTATGTCTTAATATAATACAATTACTGCTGCTAACCTTGGAGATGTCCAGATATCTCATATAACAATGTAAACTACAATAAAAATGCTGTTCTTATATAATCCACCTATGGAATTTCTGTGAAAATTTTTTTTATTCTTTGAGGGAACACATTTTTGACAACTCTTTCAAAAAATCTCAAGAGGCTTACCTGCAGCCATTGGTATCAGAAAATAGCAGTTTCACATATCCTTATAAAGTCTCTGGTGACTTGTACTTTAAATAACTTGCCAGACTTGCTGAGCTAGTTTGTCTCAAAAGCATTAAGACTGATCAGTTGCTGATCTATTATGGTGTTATAGAATTGATACTGATATTATTTCAGCCAAAACAAAAAATCTTCAGTAGAGAATAAATGAAAAAAATTGCATGCTCTATTCTGGTGCTAGAAAATATTTTCTTCCTGTCTTCCCCAGCAGCTTTTTTTTTTCAGTGACAATTCATGATGATTCAGTGGGTATTTCAGCAACATGACAAATTTCCAATTCAGACCTGAACGACTTTATGAATTTTGTGGGGTGACCAAGAAATTAAGCACTGATGGTAGCATTACAGCTTTAAAACATACATACTGACACAGCTTGAAATAGCAAAGGCCTTCATGTCTGACAAATGTTGCTGGTAATGAAAATATTTAGATATTCCTAACTACAGAGACTATCAGATGTTGCTAAAATTACCAAAGTTGCACCATACTGGAGGCAAAATGAATGATTGTCAGTTACTTCTGTGTTCCAAAAAGCCTTATCAACTCTAGCTTCTCATCTTTTTAAAACTCCTTTCTGGGTCTCCAAAAGAGATTTTCTCTGATTTTCTACAATGGGACATTATAATTTCTCTTCCAATCCTTGACCCACAGAATACCAGCAGAATTGACTAGTTTTCAATTTGTCTAACTGCCGTTTCCTGCAAGGACTCTTTGGACTATAATCTATTTTATGGCTAATTCTTAGATTTAATTCACTGTCCACTGGTATATGACAAAATGAAGGCAGCCTTCCAAATTAAGGAGTAAAGGGAGTTAAGTGCACAGAGAATGCAGATATGATACAGATGAGCTTTCACACACCAGATTTACTTTTTTGGACTTCTCCAGCATTCTTACCCACAATTTGCTTTTCAAGGTTTCATTGCTTTATTTCTAGAAAGAAGCAGATACCTGTTCCCTGTCTAGGGAATGGTAGATGGAAAAATTCCCTGATTATGCCTCTGTGTCACCATTCTCCGCATGTCACCTACAGAGAATATGGCCAATTCTAATACAGCTTCAGAATAGAAGGAAAATTATAGCTCATGTGACCAGAGTAACAAAGTATGAAGTATTAAAACATACTAAAATGTGGACTGGAGCTAATTTATGAAAAAAACAGTTCAGAGACTGGTACCTTTTTCATACATGTTCTGAAGTGCTCCTGATCTTACTTAACCTTGCCTTTCTTACTTTTGAGAGCTACTTAGAGATTTTTTAAAGAGGCCCTATGTAAGAGTGAGGATTTTTAGCTCAGTGAGATGCCTATGCATTGCAGTAAGGCAGACTTAAAGGAATGCAAGAATATGCAAAAATGAATGTTGCACATTCTTTAACTCCTTCTCATTCTAGAAGGCAAAGATGTAAGTTAAAAGTGATCATCATCTGCCTGGAGGTGGTGAATCAAAGTATGAGTGAGAAATAAGACTTTAATTTGTTGTTGGTAATTGTAAGTAACAATCCTCACAAATCTAGTGACAGTGTGGAGCAAAGCTTATTAAGGCTTTCTAGAACCACACCCTGGAGTGCTTAAATAGGAGGAATTCTTGTTTCCATGTACTGAGTTGTGGCCCAACCTAGCACTAAATTAACAGATATAAATGGCAATTCCTCTCATAAATGTAAATAGAATAACTAGAAATATATTTCACAGTACTCCAGAGTGGTTTTTTTTTCACAAAAGAGAACCATAAACTGCATATTAAATTTTCACTCCATAAAAAAGAAAGGAAAAAACCCCAAAAAAGTAGGTCTCTTAGAGGAGAAGAAATAACTCTTAACTATCTGTCCAAGTACAATTGCAATATAGTATGATACTTCTTGACCCCTAAATTGCTTCCTTTTTGTGTTTCCTTTAAAAATATGGTTGTACAGAAACTGAATAAATACACTGAAAAGCAACAAGTTGTTTTTTTTTTTTCATTTTAAAAATACAGTGGGAAAACATGTATTGAGAAATTTATTAAATCACGCAGGTGACAACAAATTCATCAATTCTATAAAAATTCATATTTACATAATAATCTGTTAGCTCAGATGATTTTGAATCTTTGCCAAATCATTCAGCACAGTGTAGATTGTGAAAAGGACATCTTACAGATCGTACAGATATAGACTGTATTCCTTGCTGCACATTTTTCCCTCTGACAAAAGCACCAAATAAAAGAAGGTTCTCCCAAATACTAAAATAAGCTGTAGGAAAAAAATTGGCAAAATGATGAAACCCATACATGCCAGATGGCTGTGTTTCCATGTTCCAGTAGAAGGGTGTTATAATTCCATTCTTGACTGCAGTTCTTTACATAAAAGACACCAAAAATAGAATGTATTGCAAAACCATACTCAACCATGAGTATGAGTTTTAGGAGTCCCAGTACATAAATGGAAATGACTGCTACATCAAAATTTTTAAAAATATCTAACACCTCTTTAAAATAAAAAGTTAAACACAGGCTGCACCAAAAGAAGAAAAAAAATCTCTCTAAAGCTATCTAACAAAAAACCCACTTAGTACAACTGAGTTTGAGCTTGCAGTCTTTTTTTGAGATGTTGGGTGTTTTGCTCAATCAGAGCATTCTTATCTCTTCAGACAGCCTAGTGAGCAGAACAAAATTTTCCTTTTTAAACAGTGGCCTGTTTTGCACAGCAAATTACATAGAAAGCCAGAAAAGGGTTCAACTAACCAAGAGATATTAAAAGCTACAGACCCATAGCTCCTTTAAAGGTTATTTAGCCACATATGCAGGTATTCCCTGACCTAAACAAGTGCATGCAATTTCTGTAGCATAGCACACAAAAATATTTGCATATGGTGTGAATTTTGAGATCATTTCATATCAGAGATACACCGAACTAAAAAAAAATTTGAAAAGAGGGCAGTTTGGAAGTTTAGCACTAAGTTTCTTTCCTGCCTGTTCTCCTGGCCAAAGCAAACAGTGTATGTATACATGTATGTAGTGCATACACTACAACCAAAAGTTAGGTTTTTGTTTGTTTGTTTGTTTGGGAACACATTGTTTTTATTTTCTGTCTAATCTCTACAAAATGAATGAGGAAAATATTTTTGTTTAAAAAATAACTATGAATTATACAATACAAGATGAATACTGGTAAAATGTACCACTCTTACTGAATGTATTTTTACTGAAATAAAATTTCTTACAGAATTTTGGATAAGGGGAAGACAGAGAGATACAATTTTCTAATATCTGGCTAAAGCTAGACAAAAGTAGGATTTGGGGACAAAAACTGTGGAAAAAATTAACTGGGAAGTTAAAATACAGTAAAGATAATGAAAACAGTCACTTTGAAATTTGTTTTAAACAGAAAGTGTGGTCTTTGAAAATAAGGCTGCTTTCTGGAAATAGTAATTCACAATAGAATTAAATTGTCATTTAATTTTTCTGTGTTATATCAGAGTTGCATTGAAAATTGAAAAGTAAAGTATTTTTGAGCATAAAAAGCTGAGTAAATACACGAGACGTGAAAGACATTGACACCAAAATATCTTCAGAAATGAGAAGGCACACAGAAAAATATCTAGCTACAGTACGCATGTCTTTGTGCAGGAATCTTTGCAGAGTTAACTCCAGATATGAGGATGGTGTTTCAGGGTATGTCTCCTCAGGACATCACTGCCATACAGATACAGTTGACAAGCTACATTGATCTAAGTCACCTTTGCATGCTGTCAAACAACTTAGCACTCCATTTCACTTCACTCTGCAGTTCATTGACAGTTCACACTGCTTGTATGTCAGTTTGCTCCTGGGCTCTCTTTTGAACTGTCACAGCTAATTTTCTCTCAGGGAAACTTCAGGTGGGGATAATTTACTCCAAAGTAAACCTATAGGCAGTATCAATAAGACTGCAACAGGTCTGCATCACCACGGTCACACACACCCCTGCATGGCACACACAGAGCCCTCCACTGCAGCCAGACCTTTGCTGCTCCACAGTTCTCACATCACACTGCCAGCCATACAACACACACATGTGGTACAATTTTGTAACATTATTGCTTGTGGAATAAACAGGATCTTATCCTTCCTCAGGCTCCCTAAGACCTTTGGGGATGGATGGTCACAGCAATGTAGATCCCCAGCCGTACCAGAAACAATACAGCTACAATTAGGGAGGTGCTTCATCCAGACCAGAAACCCTCCTGCTAGCTGTTCTATTGCACTGAATACATTCATGTTCAGAATATCTACTCCTGTGCCCGGAGCAATACAGCAGGGTTCGCAGAAAAGATTTGAGGGCTTGTTGCATTCTGGCCTGCTCCATGCTGTTCACAAACACTGGTAGTTCCTCAAAAACAAATATGTAAATTTAAAGGCGTAGAAGTTCAATATTCATCCAGAACATGCTCCCAGTGCAGATGCACTTGTTGGTGGATTATTTAATTTTTCTCAGTTCAGAACATAAAAACTTCACACTGTCAGTGCCATACATATAATATTGTGCAATATTTTATTAAAACATATCTCAAAGTTATTTACAAAGGAAGCTACTATCCTCCAAATACTATCACTGTCATAAGAAAACCCTATTGAGTGTATGATGAGTTTTTCATTCTCTAACTTGTTTTCCTATTCACAGCATAGGAAGCTGAAGGATGCAGACTGCAGGGTCTGAATACACATTCATGGAATTAATTTCTTAAAAATATCAGGGTGTATATTTAATATCCAGGGTCCACTGGAAATAAAGGTACATGATAATATGTTAAAGATATCATGATAAGACTAAATGAAGATTCTGCAACTATTTCTATGTATGAATACTTATCTCTTAAATTATATCTTTTATTATTGTTTCATATTTACTTTTAGGTAGCACATAACAACTTGTTACCAATGTAACAGTCAAATAGGTATACGTGAACTAAAACCTCATTTTTATAGTACAGGTTGTATTTTTCATAGGAATAAGATAGTATCAGGCTCAACACCACTATTTAAATTAGTGAATTAGTGTTACTTTCATTTTTGTTCAACATTTTTTCATATGAAAATTACAACAACCTGAAACTAGTTATATAACAAAAAATACTTCCAAAATATATTTTAAATAATTTGAATACTTACCACAACATTTATCTCCTTTCCCTAGTTATAGGAAAACTTTACAATACTTAGGTAGTAAAAACAGATGAGGGGAGGAGTACCAATCAGTAAGGTTTTTTTGATAACAGGAGTGAAACCTATTCTACTTTAGCAGGTTTTCTGTTTCTTAGTGGAGGGGGGGAAAAAAAGGAAAACAAAAAAATCCCAAGCAAACGAGAAATAATTATGAGGATGCAAAAAGTAAAGATGCTTTAAAAATGTGGTTTCAGTCTTCACGGCTTTGACACAATGCTGGCTTTCCCCTATTTCTGCAGAAGTGTGTGGAGGCAGAATGCTCTGCACTGCTTCTAGAACATACACTTTCCTTTGCCAACTGCACCAGGGCTCAGCAGCACCTCACACAGCCAACACATGGTCAGCGTTTAAAATTTACTCTAAAAAGATCTAAATTGAATGGAAATCAGTGCTCACATCTCAAAGAAGATTTCACTCAAACCTACCTCAATTTAAATCATTGGCTCAGCAAATTCAGACATTTCCATTATCTTTAGAACATTAAAGCATTCCTTCCAGCAATGCTTGAAAGAGACATCTATTCTTCCTTTCTTCCTTCCTTTGAAATGAGCTTCTTTCACCATATGAAGCATGCTGGGAAATTGTGAACTGCAAAGAATTATTAAGATAAGTTAGTGAAAGAGGTGGGAATAGAAATCAGGAACTCTAGGCCTTATTCATGTGCCTTGAAGCTAAAAGAGAATTACATAATATGAGTTTTCCTATATCAAACACTCACTATTACGCATTACTGAAATGCATGCCTCTAAGAAATTTTTATGGTAATCCTTTTTCCTTGATTGGCAATGCCAAGACATCAGCATCTTTTAAAAAATGAAATAAGAAACTACTCTATATTCCATGCATCCTAGTGTTTCAATCTATATAAAGAATTCACTAAGTTTATTATAACATCTACTTGATTTGAAGGGGGAGGAATTAATGAAATGACAAAATCTAGTAAGGCATGTCTCAAAAACTTAATGATTAAATTACTTGTTCTGTCATTGCAATGGTAACATTTGAAAAAGTCTTTACTGAGATAGGAGAACAGATTTCTTATCACAGAAATCTATCTGTGGGGAAAGCATAGATTTGCTCTAATCTATATTCAATATATTCTTTCACAAGTAGAAAAATAAAGTCCATCTATAAAATAATCCTTTAAAAACAGAAAGTAACAGGAAAGACAGTCATTCCCAAAGTAGTAGCTGCTTCTGGTCATTTGGGCTCAGCATAAAATTAATCCTCAGAAGAATTTAACACGACCCTGAAAATATTAGAGAGTATTTTTTATATATATATATAAGACTTACACAGCAATGATTTGGATGTTCTTTCTTCCTTTGACATTATTAGGGTCATTTGTAAGGCCTTTGGTCTTATAATGGAAAAGGAGGGAGTTTTCTACTGCCATCTGTTGATGAATTAGGAATAGAATTGAAGTCCACAGGAGAACAAGCTTGTTCCCACTCTTTGGTGAGCAAGAGGAATTGAAGCCTGGAAAAAAGTCAGTCTGCATTAGCTTTCCCTGGGAAGCCCTCCAGGACTCATCAGAACAGCATGCAAACTCCCAATGCCATGGAAAGAAAAAAAAGGTTCTGTTCTCTGGTTATGGCTCAAAGGTCATGTGATTGATTCCATCTTGCCACTGAAAATTTTGTGAGGAAATGATACAGATGTGATTGTAGGAAGCTATCTTTGCAATAAAAGAGCACTGTGTTAAACTGGCAGAAAGCAGCAACAGAAAACCTAATTATGGCTGTTAAAATCCACTCTGACATGTCCTGAAGACTTCAGAAGGTAACCTAAAGGTGCACTGGATTGAATTCCTGTTTCAAACATGAATAGTGTCTCACAGTTACTACACTGCAAAAAGATAAAGCAGCCATGTATATTCCAATTCAATACTTAAAGGACAGTGATTCCGGTGGATTAAGAACCTTGTTTGGTAGATAGTTTTTGCAAAGCACACAGAATGAATATATCTACATTTGTATTTGCTACTAATTCTGGACAGAAATGTAAGATTACTACTGCAGCCATGGGGGGAGGGTATTTTTAGAAACACATATCCTTAATATATAATTTTTGCAGAGAATTACGGAAATGCTTTCTGCATTAAAATCTGATTTATAAAAGAGCACAATTTCTAGAAGAAGCCTAATAAATTTACTTTTCCTCCTTGGCTTTAGTAGCAAGTCAGCTTCTGTAACATTTTCTTTAGTACTCACTGTAACTTGACTTAAAATTCATTGGTACTTCTACATTGCTAGGAAGGATCTAGTTAATAGTCCATTTCTTTAGCCTTTCTGTGAAAAATAAAAGCTTTATGTAAACCTTTTTAAAATTTGAAAATTAACTGAGGCTAGAAGAAATCCACCCCAAGTACGAGTTTATTAGATGTAAGATAGTAGAAAAAGTTGACATCTAACTTCAGCTGCTCATTAATAGAATGAAGTATATTGTGTTATTCTTGAGGGAAGTTTATTAGTTTCTGTTCTGCTCTCTGCTTCACTGGTGATGTGACACATATCTCCAGACTTATTGGCTGGGAACCGATGATTTAGAAAACTCATGGGGTGGTAAGTGTTCTTATAAACAACTAGTGAATTTGCTCCTGGGAAACTTTTTCATGCCCAGTTGTCAAAGCTTTGCAAGGCTTATAGAAAATTAGGTTTAATCAGTGAAAGAAAAAATTAATCTGAAATTAAAATTTAAGTTCTCTTCCTTAAACTCAAATACTTAACATAAAACACAGAGGACCAATAATTTTGAATCTGAATGATCACTCATTCTGTACTGCACGCTGAATATCGATGCCCTTGTAACTGCTTACACCATGTGAAGACTTCATCAATAATGCACAATCAAGAGACCTAGTTACCAAAGTGTAACTCTGCTCTCCTGGATAATACAACATGCCAACACCAAGCTACAATTAGCATCAGAAAAATGAGTTATACGGCAAGGGATGTTGGCTCATTCAACCAGTTTTACTGTGAGCAGACAGACAAATCACTGGGACCAAGCTTTTCTGGATACTGTGCTGTCATCTTCTTCGCCATTTCTCTTTTTTTCACGCTGCTGCACTTGACCATCTTCTTTCTTTCAGTTTGCTACTGCTGGCAATACCACTCTGGGCACAGAGCCTCAGTTAGTGCATCCATTGGACTGCACTCTCTTCTGTGCTTTACCTTTAACACTGGCACATTTGTCTGGAGAGAGCAACCCTGCTCATTGGGAAACACTGAACTGCAGGGCTAAAGTGCAATTGCTGTTTTACAACACAAACCAGTGGCTGATGCATTCTACTGGAGCAGTCCCCATGTAACTTACTGAATTCTTTCATATACCAATGACGGTATTTGTCTCTGCCTTACTCTTATTAAGTACCTGCATCTGAATGAACATTGCAAGTTAACAGGCCCAGAGAAGGCTTTTAGTTTTTCTAGGCCTTTAGATGGAGATTGAATTTGGATGTCCTTGCAAAGGCCAAGCAGGACTCCCTGAAATTTCTTTCAGATAACTGGATAGAAAGATACAAGTAAAGCTTTTGATTTTGAAATTCAAACACAAATCCTATAGTAAAATACAGTTATTGAATTGCCTTCATAATTTTTCTTTATGATGATTTTTCTTCAAAAATTTTCCTGATGATGGGTCTTTCTAAAAGAGAAGCTACATTTCTTTGCAATGTCTAATTCTTTATTTGTCTAACAACTACAGCACTGAACAGCCCCAATTTGATCCATATTTGATGCTTTTCATCAAATCAAATGTGAGAGGCATAGTCTTGCAATGTTTTCCTTATTTCTCCTACCACTGACTCCACAACACAGTAACCTTCACACTGAATGAGAATAGCTGGATACAGCTTCCTGCATGGCTTCTCAATTGCTGGCAGTTTAGTTGGCCAGATGGGGTTTCTGTGGAGAAACGTGAAGGCTAAATGTGCCCCTGCAGAGCTCTTGGCTCCTGCTGACTCAGCAAGTTAAGGACACAATCAAATAGTACAACTTCCACCTCTTTTCTCCCCTTCTTTATAACCCCTTCTATTTTTCCTTCTTCCACTCATCCAGGACTGTGTCTGTACTACTATTTCAGGTGATACTTTTTTTCCAATTAGGATCTGCAGTATCTTGCAATTAAGGCAGTCTTTACCAGTCTCACTCTAAGTTCCTACAGGGAAACTGTGAAGTCATAGAGACTACAGAGAGGCATGAAGCTTTAGCAGACACACAAAGCAGCAGCTGTGTGTGTAGATAATATGAAATGGTAGGACCGAGCTCTTCAGCCAGGAGTGGAGGATAGTGCAGTGTCTGCATATTGTCTCTGTATGAGTATCAGAATGAGGCATCAGTTGGTTTCTGCTCTTACTGAGACTAGGAAGGCATTAAGAGCAGGAGCAGCAGCTGAGATATAATTTTTTTTTCCAGAGAAGTCTTAAAATAGACTAAGTGAGGGCACATATTGAGGGAAATGAGATTTAAGCTGCATTATAAATGGAAATGTCTTCAAATGGCATAATTTTGAAAATGTGCTGAGGCACCAGTCCTTTTAAAAGTCATGGGAACATAGTCATTAACCACACTAAACTAGAGGAAAGTCCCATAATACAAGCTTACATTTGCAACTGGTTGACTTTAGAATGCCTTAAATTGGCACATAAATATTTTTATGAAGGAGAGACAGCTCTTAGAAACAAAATACTGAAGAAAGCCAGCCAGTAAAACTAAACACCTTATAAAGAACAGGCTAACAGCAAGTGGGGTTTTGGCCACAATATACTTGTACATCAAATATGAGGGTTTGGCTCTCTGACATTCTTCTTTAAAATGGAACTATGTCCTCTGTTTTAGAAAGGTATGTTCTTTTCTTCAAAATTATATCTCAAGGTCAAGAAAAAAATCAATCACAGGATGGGATTATTTTTGTCTCTGCCCAGCTTACAACCAGATCTAGTGAAGATTCACTAAAAGAAATACTTCTGTTGTAATTATAAGACACAAGCTGAATATTTGGAAATTTTCTTTTCCCTTTATGGACAGCAAAATGTGATTTTTAAAACAGTATTTCATGATTGATTAGTCTGCATTTTAGCCCAGAGTTCTTTTTATTTTTTTGAATTAGCAAGTCAAAGTGACAGGAGCCTTGAATGATTATGATGAGAGCACATGTGTAGTGAGAAAACACTACTACATGGGCTGTTCTCTGTCTCAGACCTTAAATTTCCAGCATGAATGATGTTTGCATTCTTCTGTACCCATTTAGTTGGCATCTAATACTTTATTAAAACTAAAATTATTTTCTAAATGTTATTTCTTCTTTTGAAGTACATATAAAAGGAAAAAAAATCAACATAAATTATTTACTCCAAGTCTTTCCATTGATGAATCTGAGAAAATTGACCATATTCTGTGTATTGTTGATAAATAATTCCGAGGTCCTATTGGTAACTCTTGTGTTTTATGAAATTTTACAGCAGCAGCTATTTGTCAAATATTTTCTTGCTATAATCAAGTGACCATACATATATGTAGAAATATATTCAAATACAGACATACAAGCATATGTATACATGTTATGCAGTAATCTCTGAAATGGGGTCTAAGTAAATTAATTTTTCTGGTATGACTTTCTTCCATTTCCCTCAAGTGGAAGTCAAAAGAAATAGTTTATTTCCATTCTGAAGCTTACGGACCTATTTCATCAATGTGCTTTCTTTCCTATAGACATATACAGCATAGTGGACATGAAGCTCACTGGAAGTTGAAAGGGTGGAAATTTTGCTGAAACCTAATACACTATTTAATTGAATATATGAATTCAAATTAGTTTTCTGAACTGCTAATATGTTTTATGTTATATATTCATTTGAGAAAACCAGAGATATCCCTGGGTGAAGGGAATATATTCCTGTCTTTTCTTTTACAGAAAAGTTTACAGAACAATATTTAGTTATGGTATCTATATTGCCTCTCTGGACCTGACCCCTTCCTTTCATGGAATACATTTCATATCTGAATCTTCTTTCTTTCAAGTCTTTCCACTAAATTACATTCCATCTGTGAAGTCTACAAAGCCTTAATCATGCCTTCTAACAAATGTTATCACATTTATATAGCAAAAGATGCCCAGAGAGAATCATAGAACATTTGGGAACTTCTACCATCTGTGCATCTCCCACTTATGCTTATTCAAGAGTTTTTCCCCACACCCCAGTTCCTTCTTCTCCAAAGTGTTGCATACCTAAGTACATTTCCTTTTGTAGAGACAGAGACCTGTGCTGTCTTCTGTCTGCAATAGAAATTACTATAAGCCACACAAATATATTAAAAGGATATTTTTAGGGTCAAAAAAATTAACTGTTCATTTCATAGTTAGAAAATTATGAAATAAAGCTATAGGTGTAATCATAGTTCCTGTGCAAGTACTGGTACTTCTGAAGTCTGACACAGTCTTTCATTAGAGCCACATATTTCTCCTAAAGATCCCTACTTGTTGCCTTGTACAGAATTGGCCTTCTCTGATGTTAAATCAAGGCAAAATCCAGGGCATCATTGTGTCTGAATGTTTTGTTTAAAGCTGGAGACTGACATTCACTTCCAGGTAGAATTCCCCCATGATATCACAGAACAAAACATTTTGATTGTGACTTCACCCTATCTGAGTTCTTACCTGAAATCATGAGACTGTTTCACTGAAGAGTGAACGTTTCCAGATACACCTTATGTCACTGGGAGTTTGGCCTGGATATGTAAAAATATGTAATTCTAAACACTTCTCAAAAGTATGGATCTTAAAGACTCAAATTAGACATACTAAATATATGGATATTTTTAACCTCAGTCTCTGTAGTACCTTCACATTTTTAATAATGGAATCATGACACCCCACAGTATAATACAATTTTCCCCACATTGAATAAAGTTTTTAAATTTTTTAAACAATGCAGTGATATACACCACAAAAAATACCATTTAATAATTCTGTGTGGTGGATGCTGTTCTAACAGTGGGCAATAAAACCATGAGACAAATACTGAACATGAAGAAAAAGTTTCTTAGTAAGTTCAACCTTATATATTTCTTCTGTGTAATTAAATAAAAATAGGTATTATTATATCTGATTACTTTTTATTCATTTGAATTTTTCATTTGCTCGCCCTTCCTTCCTTCCTTCCTTCCTTCCTTCCTTCCTTCCTTCCTTCCTTCCTTCCTTCCTTCCTTCCTTTTTTTCTAATTTTATTTATTTTATTTTAATCTAAATTGAAATTCAGTGCAGAATAACTACATGAACATATCATTAGATTGTAATCACTGAATTAAGGGTATTCTGAAAGTATTCTCATATTTTCTGACTTCTGAGGGGTATATTGACTACAGTATTCATATTTGGCAATATTAATATTGTTCTTTATATTAATTTTTAAATTAAATGTAAAAAACCTGGAAAAAACAACAAAAGTTAAGTCATATGTTTTCTTATTGATACTTATGTAGTTGGTCATGAACAAAAGCCTTTGTCATTTGGACTAAATATATACAATGTTACCATTGTTTAGAGAGATAATGAATGTGATAATTTTATAGCAAATTTCACAGCTATTTTTGACATCACTGATACCTGGAAGAGTCAATAGCATTTCTTCATCTTTTTCTCTCTATTCAGATCTAACTTTCATCCCGCTATGTTCAAATATGGAAGCTTCCTGCTACCATGGTTATGTCCCAGAAGAGGCCACATAATACCAGAGTATTGCCGTTTCTGGACAAAGAGATGAAATTGTCAATAGAATATTAGTTAAGCACATGTTGGGCTACATAAAATGTGAATAAAATATTTGAGGAACTTATTCTCGAAAAATGTCAAGTTCTTATGACTCTTATGTAAATGCAGTATTTTAGTGCATTGCAATTTCAACAAATTTGGATGGATAGATTTTTATATTCAGATGAAAAACTCCAAAAAACTAGCTTCTTAAAAGCTCAAGTTCATAGTGAAATGTATAAAAATACTGAAAATATTTAAATAAGACTGCCTATAAATTTCATCATGGGTAAATCTAGCTTCATTATCAGATATCATTGAATCAGTCTGACTTTTTTCAAAAATTTAAATATAGATGTGGACTTCCAAAGAAATTATATGCTAAAACTCAGTAAAGTAATAAGCAAGGAAAAAAAGGGATATATTATTTGAAGTGTCATGAAGCCATAATAGTTATCATTCTTACTTATAACTTTCAAAGGAAAAATAATACCAAGTTAAGTTAATAACTTCTTCCAAGAATGACACAAGATGAAAACTAAAAAAAGTTTTCTTATCAATACTTTTTGTTCATAAACTTTTTGAAACTGCAGTAAATTTAATATATCCTCCTTAAGTTGCACTGAGTCATGCAGTGCCCCTTGAAAAAAAAAATGTACATTTAATACAAAAATGCTAAAATTATTTTAAAATAAAAACAAAAGTTAATAAAGTTCTGATAATTTAAGAAGTAGCTGTGTTGATGTATTAAAATTGGAACTCCATCAGCTTTCTAAAATCTGTTTCTTCTCATTTCTCCCTTATAAATTTTTTATTGTGTTTGTTCACAAATTTTAAAACAAACATAAACACTTCCTATCTTCACCTCTCTATTATTCTATTTCTAATATTTTCATTCTGATCTATCTCTCTAAACTTAGTTTAAGGTATTTGATACAAGATTCTTCATAGAATGTTGTTCATCGAGGACTATATATATATACATATATTTATTTATTTATTTATTTATTTATTTATTTATTTATTTATGTATGTATATAAATACATACACTTTTGGTATATTCAGCTTGATAGCAACTGGCAATTGGTAGTATAGCTTATCATGGATGGACTATTGACATTCTGGATGGCTCTGGTCTTGTAAGTGTCAAATCCATGTTTTCAAGGTCTTTTTACCTATTTTTTATTTTTTTTTATCCAGGTGTGTATTATTCAACTCTTTAAAAGTACAAAATTCCTTCTGGTCAGGTATAGCTTCCTTTGTTCTGGAATGATCTACTTATCTTCACTTTCTTTGCCTTTCTTCTAATATAAAGCATTCAGACATTTGAAATAATGAATTTTTAGAAGATAATGTAGATGATATACAGATAATACATGAACAAGACAGAAAATAAAACATGCAGTGGAAAAATAGGCAAGTATGTTCACATTGTTGCCCCTCGTACTTTAATAAAATGTCAAATGCAAACCTTTAGATCTTATTCAAAAACTGCTAAGAAAGCATTGGCTCCACTTTTTCAGAATGTGCAATAGCACAAAGATAAGTAAAATTGTAATTATTTACCTAGAGATACCCAAATAAATTATGTACATTGTTTCAGGTCCCAACAAAGATTGTGATGTTGAAATGAGCAAAGTGATCAATGAAAGCAAAATCATAGAAGAAAAATTATCACATCTGAAATGAAATAAATTCAAAGACTACAAAATATTCTACGCCAATAGTCCAGATAACCTTCACTGCAGAATGCTGAAGAAATTAATGCATATATCCGAAGAGACTAGAACAAGAATTTTTAGTAAGGATATCAGTTTCAAAAGGGAAAGAGAAGAGAGGAAATAAATAATATTACAATAAAATTTTTATGGGTTTAGAATGCAAAGTTTCAAAATAATTTTTGAAGCCAAGAATGAGTAATTGAACAAAATCACAGAATCATTTAGGTTGGAAAAACCTCTGAGATCATCAAAAGTCCAACCTTTGACTGATCACCACCTTGTCAACTAGACCATGGCTCTAAATGTCACATCCAGCCATTTCTTGAACACCTCCATGGGTGGTGACTCCACCATTTTCCTGGGCAGTCCGTACGAGTGTTAAACAACCCTTTCTGATGTCCAGCTTGAACCTCTACTGGTGTATGTCCTCTTGTCCTGTTGCTGGCTGCCTGGGAGAAGAGGCTGAACCCCACCTAGCTAAAACCTTCCTTCAGGCAGTTGTGGAGAGCAATACGGTTCCCCTGAGCCTCCATTTCTGCAGGATAAACAACACCAATCCTGTGCTCTCTCTCAGCCACTGCTCACAGGACTTACCCTGTAGATCCTTCCCCAGCTCCACTGCCCCTCTCCAGAAATGCTCCAGCCCCTCAATGTCTTTCTTGTACTGAAGGTCCCAGAAGTGGATACAGTACCCAAGGTGTGGTCTCACTGGTGACAAGTACAGGGGCACAATCACTTTCCTGGTCTGCTGGCCACACTATTCTTGATAAAAGAAGTACAGAGGTACAGAGAACAGAAGTAAAAAGCAAACTTAACATCCAAACATATTCAAGAGAAGATACTACCATATATCAATATCTTTAATATCTATCTTCTATTCACGGAATGAAATCTCACATATCTGGACTTCAAAACAGTTTTTAACACAATCTGATATGAAAATAATTACTTAGATGAAAGCTTTTAAGGAGTTCTTTATGGATATGGTATGGTCTTGTGATAGAGCTTTCTAATGTTTAAGTTAAAAACTAGATCATAAAACCTCAGAGCACGCTGCTGAAATTTGCTGGTAAAGCAATTCTGAGAACCATCAAAATAATAAAAACAAACAAGAAGAATCAGATGACTTGGTGACTTCTATAATAGAAATGTGATTACATTTACTAGTACAAAGAACAATGTAACTAGATTTTCAGCTATAAACTGTGAGCTTATCAGCTGAAAATGACAGAGAAAAGAAAAATGCAGCCAATCTAAAAGAAGGACTACTAGTCATCAAAACACGATGTAGTTATGAAAAATGCTAATACAGAGTATTAAACATAATGTTTCTGGGTTAAATAGATGTTTAACATTACCACATGAGGTACAGTACCTCTTCATACGGAAAATCATAAGCCATTTGTGTCCTCCATATTAAGAAAGAATTCACTAAAAACATCATTAAAAATGGAGTGAAGGGAGGTGAAGGGGAAATTCATCTGCACAATGTCAGGAATGCAGAACTTAGATCATGAAAGGAAATTGAAAAATCTTGTATTATTTTGCAGAAAAAAAATCAACCCTAAGATGAGAGAAATTCATTCTGTAAACACATGAATGAGTAAAAAGAGCCTGCAGATATTTATAATGTACTGAACTTTAAGATTAGAATCAACATAAGAATTTTACATATATATACAAACACATATTTTAAAGATATGCTTTTCATGCAACATGAGTTCTTGCACTAATGGAGGATAGGACTCAGTGCCCTAGAATGACAATTTATTCTGAGTCATAAAGATGATCTCTAGGGTCAGTGTTTTAATAGCATTTATTTTGATTCAAATGCACATGATTTTCTTCTTCACTCATCTCCTTAAGATCTACAAGAATGCTTTAAACATCATTCACTCACTAGGTGCCTAATGCAAAGCTTATTTAGTCAAAGTGCTTTCATTGACTTCTGTGTGCTTTGGATTAGGTTCTATATTCTTACCCATAGCCAGCTGCT
This sequence comes from Onychostruthus taczanowskii, assembly GCF_017590055.1. Lineage (NCBI taxonomy): Eukaryota > Metazoa > Chordata > Aves > Passeriformes > Passeridae > Onychostruthus > Onychostruthus taczanowskii. The sequence goes on along the minus strand of NW_024499239.1, from coordinate 10,533,211 downwards.
GCAGGCTGCAGTTTTATCACAATATTAGTCTGCTTTTCTCTTTTCCCCATGAACTTAGGAGGGAAAGAAAGAGGTATACTTTAGCTTGCCCTGTTCTTTAATGTGCTTAGATTGCAGTTATTTCCTGCTGGGCCCTGGATGAGGTTTAGTTTGTTGAAGAGCAACTTTTTAATCATCTCACAGAATGAATGAACTAGAAGATATGTCAGGTTTCTATCAGAAGATGAAAAATGTAGAAACTTATCAGTATCTCGCTTCCTCTAGATATATTTTAGGTCATAAAAACCCATCCTGTACAGCACTTATTACTCTTATAAAGGACACTAAAAATGTAATTATGCAAAGGATCACCAAGAAACTTTGCAAAACACCTAAAGCAGATGTAAAAGTATGGCTGTCTCTGCATGGCAAAAAGTGCAAGTGAGACAGCAGGAGATCAGATATTTTGACGTCAGGCTATGTAAACTTCCTCACAGGAAGGGTGGCTACAACCCTTCATTCTTATTTTGGAGAGTTCAGATAGCAGTGCAAAACATTTTAGAAGCAAAGCTGAACAGTGTGTACCAGTGCTTAACAGCCTAAATATATTTGGCTACTCCTATTGCTTCTAAAAAGATCCTGTTTTAGGGTGACAGAACCAGGGCCTTCTTCAGCTTCTAATTGCTATTTTGGCTAAATACCAAAGCTGCTGACTAGATCTGTACAATATAGGTATGGGTACATAAGTTTATGTTTTAATGTAGTTCAGAGAAAGGTGCAAGGAACTCCACTTCATGCTTTCTCTTGCTCACCATTAACAGGTGAGGGTAGCAGGTGAATAGCCCTTAGTTTTTTTCAGTGAATAGTCATGTCTCTGACAGGGTCAAACAATGAATTAAGAGAAAAATTTGTCTGCTTATCCACTGTACAGCTGAATAAGGCTTATAGCAACATGACCTCTAACAATTCTAATGATGCACTTTTCATATGAACCAATGACAAGCCTATCATTATAAAGTAAAGTGGTTTTAAGCATTGCAGAACAAAGCCAAATAGCCTGTCCAATAAGCAATCAACAGCTGGATCCCATTCTAAATTATTTTCCTTGCCACCATACTTATTTCCCTAATATAGAACAACTGTCTTATTTACCCTAGTTGTTCTATACAACTATTACTCTATTACTAAAATATTATTTTTTTTTTCTGCTGGAGAGCAGTAATTTTTCTGCTGGAGAGTAATTGTTTTAAAAAAGCAGACAACAACATTAAAGCTCCCAACTAAGTGAGTATATGTGTAGATTTATAAATTTCATTTTAGCTGTAGTCAATAACATATATTGGCATTGACTTACAGAAGGGAATAAAGCTGCACAGCATTCAGTTATCGAAACACAGTGCTTGAATTATAACATCAAAGGTTCTTCTTCAGAACTTCTCAGAGTTGCCATCTTCCTTGGGTAGTTTATCTTCTGCTCAACAGGCAGCTGACACAGTACAATCATGAAAACATGCCAGATCTTCTATGATCTCTGAATTATATTAAAAATGAAATAAAACTGCACAGGATGCACTAAGAACATTAGACAAAAGATTTTATGCTCTCATGATTTTCATTCAAAAATGGAAGAAAACGTTAATTCACAGAAAAATGATTTGTAGCATCCTAAAAAAAAAAAAAAAAAAAAAAAAAAAAAAATGTAGTGCATAGAACTCAAGAGTACATTGAGGCGAAATGATTTTACAAAGTCTGTGTACTCAGTTTAGTATATAGATAGCTGACAGAAGTGGGAGCACAAGCTTAAAAACATCTGTATTTCAATATATCTATAACAGTTTAGTATATTTTACTGCTATCCATCAAATTTCATGACACAAGATTTTTGTTGTATGTATAGTTGTCTGGAATACAAACCTGTTTTAAAGGCTTCAGAAAGAGTTCTTTGACTTTCCAGCAATCCACCAAATAAAGCAGAAATTATTGCCACATATTTAAAGGTAAACCTTGATGTGAACCCAGAATATATTAAAACAACATAAAGAAATGCAAAACTATGGTCTAATGAACCTAATCTGGAAAGAGTAATTTTTTTTAGTGTTTGCCTAGGTGACTGAACAGGTCATTACACTTCTTTTTATCTCCTAGGGATAATTTACAAAGCACTTTGAGACCTTCAGTGTGCTCATTACTGATAGCCACCTTGGAAACACTATATATAAAAAAATTATTTCCCAGAGTAACTGTAATGCTCTCCCCTAATAACCCTATATACATATCAACTGTACACATTTAATATTTTCTGTGACAATGAACATATTCTTCTTTCTTTGGCAGTGCTACCTCATTCTCATATATTTCATTTTAATAAAGTCCAGTTTAATTATCTCTCCTAAATATCTCATTGTATCTCTTTATGTAGAATATGTACTAATGACTCATTATTTCCCTATATTTTTATAGGAATTCAAGAAAGCTCACCTTATTTTTTTTCTGTAGTTTACTTTGCATTTAGAGAACATGAACAATAGTTTCATTTAAAAAGCAATCTTAAAATAGTGGGGCTGGATGCAGCACTCATTTATATCCATGCAAATCCAGGGAAGTTAGCAGTTGCATATGAAACAAATTTAACAAAAATATGCCTCCCCTCATAAAAATTCACGTGAGCTTTTTAAGACTTTTCACTAATTTTTCTTTCTGATTTTAAGCATATTCTGTCTGTCATTTCTGCATGATTATGAGTGGTTAGATTTTTTGTCAACATCTGGGAAAAAAAAACTGGTCTGTAAATGGCCTTCCATGACAAATAAGAAAGAAAGAGAGAAAGAGAGAAAAAGAGAGAGAGAGGGAGAGAAAGAAAGAAGAGAAAGAAAGAAAGAAAGAAAGAAAGAAAGAAAGAAAGAAAGAAAGAAAGAAAGAAACTCAATGTTAATAATTGTGATTTGTAAGGAATATATACACCCTGCAAAAATCTTAGGAAACAGAATTACTATCTCTTTGGCTAAATATTAATTTTCATCATTCTTCATAAATGTGAGAACTCAGAAGTGCTGATGGAATCATGCCTATGCAAGAACCTTTCACTTTGAACAGACTTCAGTTTGAGTTTAAGAATGAATGATTATAATCATGCGAGATTTAACCACTGTTATCCAAGGCAGATTAATTCTGCTCTGTCAGTAACTTTTACGGTGCATAATCTAGCTCAAAATTCTCAAAGAGAGTAAAAGAGAGAGGATTTAAACAAAGTAACTGGTTTCATGCTTAGCTAGCATTCAGTTAAATAAGCACAGATGTGGGGTTTATCTGCTTAAAAGTAAATCTGTGGTTTGCTTATTTAAACTCTTATGCTTTAACGTCCATCAGAAAGGCTGTTGCTGCAATGAATAATTTAATCACTGCTGCCTATTACATGTTACTACACAGCAAGCATATTTGCAGAGCTGTGAAAGACACTGGCCAAGTGTCAGCACTCCCTGCAACTCAGCCTCCCAGTATATTCACTGCGAGCAGCTCAGGGAGCTCCGAGGCGGCCAGAGGGCACTTGTAGTAGGGAAGGGAGTGAAGAGGTCACAACAGAATTGCACCAGATCAGCAAGACACTTTGGAGAGATGAAAGGTCACCGCGGGCTCCGTGCTGCTGTGGTGTCATTTCAGCGGCTTGTCCCTTGGTGGAGTTCTTGAGTTAGTTTCGCCTTTCCGTCAAATGGCTTTAACTGCTTCATGTGGGGGTTCTGTCCTTGTTTTTACCCTGCTTTCGAATTTTCTGTCATGTTTACTGTATTTAATCTTTTCCACGTATTATGATGAATACGTTACTTTCAAGGCAATATGATTTTTTCCCCTCCTGAAGCTTCTTTTTCGTTTGAGAGTGAAAATAGTAATATACAGTATGTATTTGTTAATGTACAGAGTGGTGTGGATATGTTAATAATCTGTCTCTCTTTAACCAGAGACTGATTCCCACTGCAGATCCCAGAAGTAATTTTCCAGTGAGAGCCACTGACATTCCTAAACTGTGAACACCAAATTGTCGTGGGCTGAAAGTGCCAACTGCGGACGCGAGTCCGGCTGCCGGCGGCAGAAGCTGCGCTCAGCCAACACATGAAGATAAACCAGTCATAAATTATATCTGCATATTTTAACGATGACCCCTGTCTTTCCAATCAACAACTACAACAACGACAACAAAGCCCCACTGCAAAGCATCGGGAGCTTAGGGGATGCACAGAGCCGGGGAAGCTCCCAGGCTGCTTTAGGGTTTCCCCACGTACAGCAGGCTGCGATTGTCAGCAAGACGGATTCCTTCCCACACGCAAGATGCCACTTCGGTGGCCTTATCAGATGTTCCCTTTAAGGACACAAGCTCCTATTTCCCCTCTGTATATCACCAGCATCTCGGGCTATTTTATTTATTACAGACGATTACATTTGTGATCCCTCTTCCCACTTGATCTCACCAGATCAGGAGGACAAATGCCGTGTCTTGTCTGAGCGCGTGTGGGCGCGTCTGTGTGCATCGGAGCGGGGGGGGCCGGGAGGGGGGAGTTACACTGCGCAACAGATTTGCCCGAGAGGGACAAACCTCAAACCTCCCCCGCCTGGAACAGCCGGGCTTGTTCCTACCGACACCCGGGAAGCTGTGGGGGCGCGGGCCGCGGGACCGGCAGTTTGCGGTGCTGGGGAGGCGGAGAGAGGGTGCGGGGGTAATTCTACTCTCTCCCGTCTCGAACGAGTGGGATGCGGGGGGAGCGGGAGGCGCGGGGGGACACACGGCCAGCACAGCCCCGTCCTCCCCCCGGCTGCCGGGCACGTGGACCGGGAACAGCGCGGCCATCCACCATGCAGCGCACGTCGGGCCCATTTCCCACGCCGGCCGCCTGCCCTGGGGGAGGAGGAGAGGAGGGGAGGAGGGGAGGGAGGAAGGGAGAATGATAGGAAAGGGGGGGCCGTTACCTCTGCTCCGAAAGAGGAACCAATCCACTGTGAAGGACGCAGCACTCCCGAGCAGGAAAGACATTGCACATTCAGAGGGAGATTGCATGTGAAGACACTGCAAAAAAAGAAGGAAAGGAGGGGGGGACTGGGGGGCGCAGACCGCGTGTGAAAGGCATAGTGTGTGTAAGAGAGGCCAGCGAGGGTAGGAAAGGAAGGGGGAGCAATTGCACATGGCAAGAGAAAGAAATCACTCATTCGCTTGAAAGAGGCACTCGCAAGGAGACCGTAGTAGAAACAACGGGGAAGGAGACACAGGCAAGAAGGCGAGCGTCCATGCCGTGCAACAGCCTGGAATCCGATTAAAGTTTATGGCGGGGAGGTTAAAAACGCGCTCATCCCGCCCCTTCCCTGGCGAATACATTAAGTTTCCTGGCCGCGTTTAAAAACACAAAGGGACGGGACCAGCGGGACCAGCGGTTCGCAGTTGTATTTCCAGTGCAGGGAGCCAGTGTAATGCAGTATGCTGGTATTCCTACGTACTGACATGTCTGGATCTTACATTGTGAGCAAAATTTCCTCCTCACGGAGCTCCAGAACAGCGAGGGAGAATTTTGACAAATTCAAGTTGCTTGGCAAATATAATAGGGATTTGGTACTAATCCTACTTAACCCGCTGCGAAGATGCTGCGCTCCCGAACCCCCCTCCTCCGTCCGGGACTGCGGCGGTGAGCACTGAGCCTGCGCCGAGCTGGGCTTTCTCGCTGATGCTGCAGATAGAAAGCCGAGTGTCTCCAGCGCCGGCGGGGGAGGGTTTTCGTGTTCTGGCGAGGCAGAGCTGCCGGGGCCGGTGCCAGGGCCGGAGGAGGCGCCGGAGGAGCAGCCCTGCAGCCCTCCGGAGAAGGGAGCATTCCCTCCCTTCTCAGCGCCGACTCCATGCGGCGGGGCTCTGCCCCTCTGTGTCTCTGGACTCCTCAAGGAAAGAGGTGGCAACCTTCCCTCCCTCCTACAATCACTCACCGCCCCAAATGACAAAGACACGCTGTGACCGTTGCTTTGAACCACCTCAACATATCCGGCCGCTTTTCGCTTAAATATATCGTCGCGATGAAAGAGACATTTCGGTATATTGCTCTGCATGCGTTTTTATTCAAAAGAGCCATTATATATCGAGGAATGCACACACAAACACATACAGAACGCGCACATACAGGACTTGCTTTGCCACATGTGTTCACAGAGGGAGAAAGAGCAGCTGGATTCCTGCCTTCCCCTGGCTGCGCGCAGGCACACACATGTACCCGCACACATGTACCCGCACACACAGACCCGCACACACGCGCACGTACACACCCGCACACGCTCATTCTCTCCCCACTGGCTGCCCCGCGCTCCCCTGCCCCCGGAGTCTCACTCTTTTCCCTCCGGGCTCCGAGCAGAGAGGACAGGTAAGGAGCCAGGCATCAGCAAGGGTAGGGCGGGAGCACACAAAAGCCATACGCGATTAAATGGCTCAAAGTCAAAAGGAGACGCGAACTAGAGACGTCAGAATAAGCAAAGTTGAGCCGGAGAGCTTTACCATTAAAGTTTATTTCCCACTTACCCAGGTAGGTGACGCTACATTTTAGCAATCATCGAAGCAGCAAGTCTGTGTTCGGAAATAAATCTGTTACTTCTCACATGTGTTTATTCTACTAACCCTCTCGCTCCCTTCCTGATCATCTTCTCCGAGGGTTTTTTTCTTGGTGGTGTTTTTGTTTGTTTTTTTTTTTTCTCCTAGGATACCCACAAACATGCTGAAAAGACAGATTCAAAACATGGTAATAGGAAGAACACAATCACAAAGACAGAGAGGCTGAAACAGCACTGGGAAACAGGACGAAAGTCTGAGATCTAAGGCAGTGCCCCTTTCTCCCTGGAGTTTTATGCAGTTACAGTGACTGCAGCTATTTCACAAAAGCACCGACACAACAGGGGAAGGTGGGAGTCTGCGAAACGAGTTTCCTTACCAGCTTGATTCCGCAAAATGCAGAACAGAAGAAAAGAAAGGCGAACAAATATTTGCTTTAAAAATCGTTGCTCGATTCACAGTCTATAGCGGACGTGGGGAGGGAAGGGGTAGGAGAAAATCATTACAGATCACGGGTTTGAGAAAGCAACAGAAGCAACACTCGGGCGTGAAATGAGGATCGGTTTTGAGGACTGAACTGGTGTTTTGTGATGAGCAGCTATCCCACTTGCAGCACTAGCAGCAGAGACAGAGGGTAAGACTGAGCTTTCTGGAGTGCAGCGCTTGACTCGTCCTCCCTCCTCCTCCTCCCTCCCTCCCTCCCTCCCGCCCTCCCTCTCTCTCTCGCTCTCTCTCTCTCTCTCTCTCTCTCTGCTCTCCCTCTTTCTCTCTCTCCCTCTCTTTCTGTGTGTATGTAGCGCAGGCGGCTCTGCTGCTGCAGCGTCAGGGAAGAGCTACCGAGAGAGGCTTCAGCAGCTCCCTCCACTTTGGGCAAACTTGCCGGTTTACCGCTTCTTCTCCTTTTTTTTTTTTTTTCCTCTTTTTTTTTTTTTTTTTTTTTCTCTTACGAGTGGGAAGCTTCTCAATTGCCATTCAACATTTTAAAGCACAAGCCGCTCTGCCGTGAAAGCGTCTGATCCACACTTCTCTGAAAGACACAGGAGGGAATACACAATTGCAGATTTCACCCACTGTGGCGGTGCAGATCACAGGAAACAACTGACTGATACAATTTTATTTGCAAATAGAACTCTGTATTTTTTTTTTAATCGCGTCGCGGCTCTTTTCCCCTCCCCTTTGCCATTCCGCTTTATATGGATGTAATTCAGAATCTGTGTTAATTCACATGGGGGATCCAGTTACATCTTGTTCCGCTCCGGGTATAATTACGAGAGACCAATAATCGCCTTTGGACACATAGTTTTGTTGCTAACCTTTGAACTGAAAGGATCAAGTTCAGATCTGGTTACCTGCATTGGGA